>NC_137845.1:55301584-55901584 GCF_948465745.1 Chenopodium album | reverse complement strand
CCGGGTTATTTATTCAAGGGTTACTTATTTAAGGGTTACACAGTCGGTCAAGTGTTACTTATTCTGGGGTTACTCAATCAGTTAGCGCGTTCTCGGCGGGCTTACTTATTCAAGGGTTACTTATTTAGAATACTCAGTCAGTCAAGGATTACTTATTTTGAGGTTACTCAGTCGATTAGCGCGTTTTCTGTGTGAGGGTAACCTCTGACCGACCGATTAACTCCTGACCAAGTAACCCTTGACCGAGTAACCCCTGACTGATTGAGTAACCCTTGACCGAGTAACCCCTGATCGACCGAGTAACCCTTAAATAAGTAACATTTGAATAAATAACCCCGGACATATGGTGTGGTCAGCCACATATAAAAATTGTTATATATTTAATAAAATACCAATATTTCATATGTATAGATTAAATTATAACCTTATTAAATAAAAATTAAATTATAACTTTCAATAATTATCTTATAAATTTATTATTTTTACATCATAATATTCGTGTTAAAGAATACTTCAAAATAAATCCATTTAGAATATTTTTTAATAAGCGACTTAAAAATATGTCATTCATTATTAAATATGTAAAGTTGTACGATTAGTCAAGTCATGATACAACAAAACTTAAGTCGTAAGATTAGCCCGGGCACAAGACATCAATATTGGCATTCCAACTTTCTATCAAGTGTCGTGCCATGTACGTAACAACTAATCATTAGTCTGACACGTATGATTTATTTAGATAGATTTTTTAGGATAAAAAAGTGGATATATCTAGAATAATTTTTTAGGATAATAATTTAGTTTAAAGTTTTATTTTCAATAAAATTCAAATAGATTTTAGGATAAAACTACCTACAGATTTATGAGCGGTAGTACTATTTTTTTATCACAAATATGGTTGTCAAGTGATTATTAATCTATGGATTTCATATATAATGTATATATATTTCTATAAAAGTTTGCTTAAATGAAAATATATATAAAGACTTATCCAAAAATATTTCACATGGATGGGATCTATGTTTGTTATATATTGATAAAATTTATAGTGAAAATAAGTATGTGAATAATGCAAAAGTCAAAGTATTGTGATTTTTATGAAACGGAGGGAGTATTTTTTTTAGCTTCGTAATGTACTACCACCCCCTCTAATTCTAAATGTTCTTCTCATTTTAACTGTGCAAGTTTATCAAGGCATTACTTTGAGCCTTTGACCATAAATATCTATAGTTACACATTTCTTACAAATATAAAAGTCAAATAAGGCCCAAAAGGACTATATTGTCACTTACATGTCAAGAGTAATTTAGAAGATAATTCAAAACATGTTTATTAACTATTACTAAAACAGAAAATTGTTGACTCTCTCCCAAACTGTATATGTGTCGCTTTCTCATAAAAAATTTCCCCGCCAAATGCACTTATGATATATATATATATATATATTTTGAGGAATTGGTTATTTTTTTATTTTTAATCATTTTCATTTCAATCTTTTGACTGTGTCAATAAATAAATAAATAAATATTTTTTTTTGGTTGGAATAAATAAATTGATATCGAGCTTAAACTTTTTAGGTAACTACGAAGTTTTTTTTTAAGGTTTTAATGTTATTATCAATTTTTTTTTTTAAGGATGCTATGAAGTAAATGTTAGCATTATTTTATGGGCATGTTCGGCAAAATATAGCTGTGAAAATAGATGTAGTTGTGGAGGTAGTTGTGAGCTGTGTATGTAGATGTTAGCTGTGAAGATAAATAATTTAGATATGAGTGTTCGGTAAAGTAGCGGTTGACTAGCTGTTACATATAAAAATCAACATTTTATTTTTAAAACTAGAGATTAAATTTTCAATAGCTACCTCAAAAGCTACCTCCAATTTCAAAAGCTAATCTTTCTAACTTTTCATAAAAGCTACCTCCACCACTAAAAGCTACCCTAACCACTACTTTGCCAAACACTCACATTTTTTGTCAAGTAGTGATTTGACTTGGTCAAACCACTAAAAGCTACCTAAAAGCTACTCAAAAGCTAGCGCCGAATACGCCCTATATTTCCAAGGTGCTTCTATTTATTTAAATTAGGATCTTTAAATTACAAGTATTTTTATTTTGTATTTTAAACTCTTAGATATGGATTATATAAGTTGGTATGCATATGGTTTGATTAGATCAGATTGGCTTTCACTTTTATATTTTGTTACTCGTGTAATTTATGATGATAGCTAGATATCTTTTATGATCTAATTTATAAGTATATACGGGAAAATAAATAATAGAAATAAGCTATTTCATTTCAATAATTTTTGTAATTCGTGCATCGCACGAGTCTAATCTAGTTAATATTATACTAACATGTAAAGATGATCAACAATGGCCCAACTTGATGGCTTAGAGGTGATCAACAATGACCTGACCCGATCGGTTAGGCTCGCAAAAAAGTGTAAGGTTTGGCAACCCTAAAAACGGTGAATTGGCCATATCTATTTAACTATTACTAAAATAAAACATGCTGACATCATCAATCCTCTACATTATTCTACGTGTCAAATGGTAGGCTAAAGTCGTGTCACCTAATCAAAAGTATTACCTAAGTCCTCTAACTAATGTAGATAGGGAAGTAGGGTCGAATCCACAGGGAAAGAAGTCAACTTATTCCTAATTAATTTAGAGTAATCTAAACTATTAAGTAACCAAATTGTTTTTATTAAAAGGGAATTAACTACGAAGATTAAGAATAGGGAGAATCAATTAATAAAAGGCCTGGGGTCACAGGTTCACCAATAATTAATATTCCAGGATAAAACATAACAATCAATAATCAACATTACACATATAACATGATTAACAGGCTCTCGCAATTTATTAATCAACATAGATCTAACAGGCTCTCATAATTTATTAGATCTAAGTTCCTATTGAAAATAGCCCTTAATATCAAATTAACATCTGCTTGATTCATCAATTCAATATTGTTATACTTTTACAATCAAATCACATCTGCTCGATTCATAATCCAATTGTAAAGAATTAAAACAATTCAATAAGAAAATATCATGCAAAATCAATAATCAATAATAACAAATTATCCCTTCATATTAATTATGGATCCCCCAAAAACTCTAGAATTAAACTACTCACACATAATGAAGTCTAAATTGATCAAAGCATATGAAAAAGACATGATTAAGATTAAAGCAAGAAAATAAACAATAAAGGAGAGAAGAAGGAATACCGAAAGAAGGAAATATGAGATTGCACTAAAAGGGGAAAACTTGAGTTTAACAATAATCACCAACTAAAAAGCTGTCTAAGGTTTTGAGTATGAAAGAGAAATAATGAAAAAACGTAACCAAGAAAGATTACAAAAAAGTATTAATCCTAAGCTCGAAGATTAGCCAAAAACGAAACTCTAAATCGCTTGGAAAATCTCGCGCCCGATCGAGCCCGCCTTTTTTCATTGTTCCAGCTTCTGGGCAGCCGCCCGATCGAGCCAATGGCCGCCCGATCGGGCCCGCCTTTTCTCTTAGGCGCCTTGAGCTTCTCTTCAACTTCTTTTGGGCTCTAATAGTCAAAGTCTAAACACTTCTTCTTGGTCCATTGCTTGGACCCATTCCACGAACCAAGCCCTTAGACACCGATACAATCGGTCTTGGGCTACGATCAACGGTCTTGAATGTGCTACAAGCTCCAATATCTCGTAGTGGCCGGAAAACCATAGAAATTACCGAAAAATCCGGGAAATTCCTACAAAACAAATGCCAACTCTACAAAACACTTGAAACCACACATTAGTACTAAAAGTTGCTCCGAAGAGCTCAAATATGCCTATAAATGGCTGTAGGACGGGGGATAAAATAACATATAAAACACGAATATCATTAAACTCTCATTAAAAAATTTCCTTCCAATTTTATAAATGATGTCAACATTTTATCTAATCTATTTTATCAAAAATTCTGGCCAATTAATTATGAGTATTTTATTAATATTCCAAATTTTGAATTATCTTCACATTCGGCCATTCAAGCGACATTAGATTTTTTGGCGTAAATGTCGCTTGAATTTATTTTCTTTACCAAATTGTCACATATGGTTAGTTTTTTTTTTTTTTTTCTCCAAATTGTCGTGATGGTTTTTTCTTTTTCCCCAATCTGGTCAACTGGCCCCCATAAGTTTTTGGCCTGATTTTCCCAACACTATTTTACAGGTTTATTGGGCACGAGATTTTAACTAAGGTTCGGCTCTACCCGATTTATTATCACCTCTATGATAGCCCGAGCAAACTTGACTTAAGAAAAATACGAGTTTATGATATTAAATCAATTAAATTACTTAAAACTATGTGTCGGATAAGGTATAACACTTTAGAAAAACAGAGGAAGTATGAGATACATTGGTATGATTGTTCATTGAGGCAAATAAGCTTATGCAGATGCAAGTTTCTCCCCTTCTCATTCTAGAGGATTTTTTTTTTTTTTTTTTTTTTTGGTTTTGGTTATTGACGAATGACGATTAAGTCAATTCTAGGTTTGAATAACTTTGGGTTGAGATGTCTTAAGTCATGTACGATTCATGTAAGGTCAAGTTTGTCAGGTCTAAATTAATAATTGTCTTTTTTTTTTCATTTTTTACTTTTATTTTACATGAATTGAACACTAGACCAACAAAAAAAAAATCATGTAAATGAGGGACTACCTTACTGTTACATCCAAAATTTAAATTTTTTACTTTTCTTGACTTTGACCCATTGACCAAGTAAAATGAATTCTAGGATTATGTTTTTGGTCGGACGATGGTTGCAAGTGAAAATGAGTTTTGATTTAATCACTAGGTCCAAGAAGAAGAAAAGACCGGTTTTGGGGCAAAAGGAGGCAATTCAATTTCAAAAGGGAGTTGTCGCCAAGAAGAGTAACCGCACAACAGTTATTGGAGTCAGCCATAACCGCTCTAAATTGTCTATGAATAGAGGTGAAAGAAATTGTATGGAAGACATCAACAAATCAATCAACAACAAGCATTTCATTTTCTATAAACTTTCTTCTTAGCTTTAACTTTTTAGTTTTCCCTTGGCTTAGTAGCCAAATGTTAGAGATATGATATCATTAATATCGGAAAATATATGCGATAGTTTAGTTTTCCTTAGCATGTATTGAAGATCGATCGTCTTTTTCAATTGTATGAATATGGAAGTAACCTTTCATTCAACTTGTACAATTGTAGACATGACTTTATTCTTTAATTGATGGAGAGCATTTGCATCTTTTATCATATATTTATCTACTCGTTTCTTTAAGTAATCTAACTTGTTTAATTTCTTTGGGAAGCTTCTTTATTGTTTGTTTTTGTTACGTTAGCGAGGTTATCGTTCTTTTGAAACTAGTAACTCGAGGGGCAGTCTCCTAATACTCTAGAACAAGATAGGGTATTTGACTTGTTGGTAAAAAACAATATTTGCCTCAACACTTACCATTTCTGGTTTTTTTTTTTATTTAAAAAAAAAAAAAGAAAAAGATATTTCATATTCTTAATATACACTATTAACTTTGATTTAAGGTGTTTATTTATCAATTATTATAGATATATTATTTCATCATATAATTTACCCTCCGTTTTATTTTGTTATTTCATCTGGAATCATGAGAGATTCTAATGCAAATAGAATCTTAAACTTTAATGTCTTTTTTATTCTTTAAAACATAGTCATGTGTAATCTTAATAGGTTCATCTCGATTTTTAGTTTTCAAATATGTAGTTTTTATAATTTTTAATATGTAACTTGATATATATCATTCACAAAATTGCATTTAACCAGTGCAAAAAGCAAATGAGACAAAAACATAAAAAATTAGAGAAGTATGTTTTACAAAATTATTTTTATTAAACTGAATACTACTCCCTCCGTTTTTAAATACTTGTTCACTTTTCTTTTTCAGCCGTTTTGAAATACTTGCTCCATTTCCTTATTTGGAAAGCTTTTACAATATCAAATTAATTTTCTCCCACCTAGTGGACCTACCATGATCATATTTTATTATTTTTATATTCTCTCTCCTCCAATTCTCCTCATTACTTTTGCTTTTTATAATTTTTTATTTTTCCACTTACCCCACTACCTCCATATTTTATTACTTTTTTTCAATTTCTTCTAAAACTCTGCACATGGAGAAATAGACCAAGTATTTAAAAACGAAGGGAGAATATTTTAAGGCATGGAGAACAGGTTCTTGCAATCTAAGACATCACCCAGGCGGGTAGACCACACTACTACTTTAGTGGTCACTAATGAAGCATTATTATTATTATTATTATTATTATTATTATTATTATTTAGGGTGGTTAGTTATAGTTGCTCTAATCAAATTAGTTTTCTACGAGGACCACCGCGACATTGTCCTCTTAAAAACATGCATGTTGCATGCCAATGTCTCCATTATTTAGAACGTAATAAAAAAAGGGTTTGAATTGGCATGTAATGTATTGTTAGGGGTGAGCATGGGTCGGGTACCCGTACTGTTAACACTATCAGTTCGGATATCCGATAACCAATAACACTAAAAATGATATTCATTACCTGAATCAATAAGTTTGGGTATCTGAATTTTCGGATCGGTTATCGGGTACCCCATATGATATCCAATAATGAAAATTTAGACTTTATAATATAGTTATTATGATATCATTTAACACTAATCAACAATAATACCACATGATCATGACCAAATTACTAATAATTACTAATCATTTAAATTATGAAGTGATTACGAAGTAAAGCAAGAGTTTAGATTTTGGATAAATAGATTTAAGTAGGAAAAAAAAAGAAAAAATTGTTTATCGGATCGAATCGGGAAACCATTAATTTTAAAATGATACCCAATAACCGTACCCGATAACAAATTATCGGATTGGGTACCCGAATCGTTATGGTTATCGAAATCCGGTATCCTAATTTTCGATTCGATTACGGTTTGAGTTTTTGGGCTTACGGATAATTTTGCTCAACCCTAATTGCTACGATTCCATGCTTAAATATCAAACCCAAAAATATAATATGGTTAGTGACAGCGAACATATAGGGTTATGATCGATGACTTTAGTAATGGTATATTTAGTTTGCACTAGAAGAGAGAATAATATGTCTTGTTTGGCAATCAACTTTTAGTTGTTAATTGTGTTTGACTAGCTGCTAGTTGCCATCTATTTACATTAGTTGTTTTGCCTAGTTGAATATAATTAACTGTGTTGTGTAAACGTGTTTGTTATATAGATATTACTTGTTAGTTGTTTTAGAGTATAAAACAACCAAAAAGCTGAAAGTTTGGTATGAGAAAAAGCTCTTGACCAAAAACCTAAAAAGCTTTTTGAAATGGTCAAACAACTCTTTTGTTCTAAAAAGTTCATAAACAAATATCCCCATAACATAATATTAGTGAAAGTAAAGTTAGTGATAGAGAAAAGTAATAAAATACTTATAAACCCTTACCAAGAATAAATTTGTTGCAATTAATCCGAAACGAATTAAAAAGAAAAGTGTTGCAATTAACCTGAAGTGGAAGAGTAAGCAAAATATTCCCTTTATTTTTAGCTAAGTGCCTCGTCCTTTTGCACTATTTCCATATCCCACACTTAACCAATCTTAGTAATATACATAAGAAAAAAAAATAGTGAGGTGGGTACTTGTTGGTCTGGAACCGTCCCAATGTATTGCTCCCAAATATGATTTTTTTTTAAATTACTTTTTGATAATCAACGATATAATTGTTCAAATTTTTATATTGTCATACATGCACGATCAAAATGGGGCACTTAAATAGGGGTGAAACTAATGTGGTTTAAAATCGAATCGAACCACAAACCAAACCGAATTAGAAATGCCGTTTTTTTATTTTATTTTATTTTTTATTTTCTAATATGGTTCGGTTTGGTTTGAGAAAAAAAAATTGAGGTTTGGTTTTGGTTTTGATTTTAGAATTTGAAAAACCAAAATACTGAAATCCAAACCGAAATATAGCCCATATCCAAATTATGCCTTGTAAGACTCAGTCACTATCATTACTTCATTAGTAGTTAAAACCTGTTATTTTATTATTTGATATTTGACATTTGTTGGCTTTATTTTTGGATAATCAAACCCAAAAAATAGGTTTTGAGTAATTAAGCCCATAGAAAGTTGTAAATTAAGACCCAAATCACTAGGTCCAAAAATTACGGTGTGATTTGGTTCGGTTTCAATAGTAACATGGTGCGGTGTGGTTTGAAAGATCCTAAAACCGAATTAATATTGTTTGGTTTCGGTTTGAGCTATAACCACACCGCAAACCGAACTTTCACCTCTACACTTAAATAAAAACATAGGAATTACATTTTTTTTTTGGTGTTTAGATAGCCACAAGGGCAGGTGATGTGAATTAATCTTAAGGTCCCTAAATCGGGAGGAAAGTTCTAACCATCTGAGTTATCACTCAGCCACAGAACATTATATTGTAATTTACTCTCTCTATCCTTTATTTACAGGTCTGTTTTTCATTTTGTGTCTGTTTCTAAAAATATCATATAATTCATAAAACTTTTTACCTTTCCCATATAAAATACACATATACCCTACATCCTTACTTACTTTTTTATCTTTTTCCTATAATATTATCTAATTTTTTTTTTAATAATCTTTTCCATACAATATTCTCTACTTTTTTATTTTTCTCATATTATATTCCTGAACTCCATCCATTCTCCTTAATTCTCGTAAAATATTAGAAACGAGCAAGTAAATAAGGGATGAAGTAACTATAATGAACAACACAAATTCTTATATTTGGCTGGCCGTATTGTGTGGCCAGCCATCATATGGGTTATTTTCTTAGTGTAATAAGGGTTACTTGGTCAGTGTTAAAGGGGTTACTTCGTCAATGTTATAGGGGAACTCAGTTAGTTTTAAAGGGTCACTTGATCAGTATTATAGGGGTTGCCCGATCAGTATTACAGTGATTACTTTATTCTTTTATAAATGGTCACACGGTCTGGTCAGTCACATACAAGACGGACTGAACAAACAAATAAAGTAACAAAGTTATTGTCCCTTCAAAAAAAAAAAAAAAACAAAAAATAAAAAACTAACAAAGATATTGGTAAGCCGGTTAGGTATTGGGTTTGGCAAGCATGTGGTCCTTTGAACCCCTTCCCAAAGAAAAGAATAAACAATATTGAGATGTATATTTATTCAACGAATATTCCGGATCGGCTAATCAGAGGAGATGTGTGATGACCTCTGCTTTCTGAAAGCCCCTAGTTTTTTTTATTAATAAAAAAAAAAAAAAGAAAGAAAGAAAAGAATACCCTAGTAATTTAAAGGTGGTGAGTGCGCTGCAATTAGAGTGAGCCACCTCTTAATCTCCACCTATAAAGTATCGAAGTTAGTAGTCTGATTTAGAAGATCTGGTCTGCTTCATCTGAGTTAATCGACATCTATAAATATCGGTATGTTTCTGATCTAAGATTTGATTTAGTTATAATTTTGATTTTGATTGTTGATTAATTGATAGGGTTTAGTAGTGAATTGATAGGAATTGAGAGAAATGGGAAGTTCAGAGTTATCATTCAAATTGGCAGATCACCCAAAGCTGCCAAAGGATAAGATATTGGCGTTGATTGTGCTCGATGGTTGGGGCGAAGCTAATCCTGATAAGTACAACTGTATCCATGTTGCTGAAACTCCCACCATGGATTCCCTCAAGCAGGTTTCCTATTCAATTCATCTTCTTTCGATTTATCATTTTATTACCTATTTTTTTAAAAATTGGTTTATTTATGAAGTATTTCAGATTAAGAGAGATTGTTTCAGTTTTGATTTGATTAATTATCTCCAGGGTGCCCCTGAGAAGTGGAGGTTGATCAGGGCTCATGGTACTGCTGTTGGACTTCCATCAGAAGATGATATGGGCAACAGTGAAGTTGGCCACAACGCTCTGGGTGCCGGCCGTATTTATGCTCAAGGGTCTGTGTTTTTATCTCGAGATATTTCTTGTTTATATTTGTGAATGTATTAGTTTAGTGTCTGTTGCAAAATCTTATTGCTTTTGCTTCCTTTTTTTAGGGCTAAGCTTGTTGACAAAGCTCTTGCCTCTGGAAAAATTTTTGAGGATGAAGGTTTTAACTACATCAAGGAGTGTTTTGAAACTAACACAGTTCACTTCATTGGTTTGCTGAGTGATGGAGGTGTTCATTCTCGCCTTGACCAGCTACAGGTATTTATCATTTTTGTGTTGTGCGATCATTTTCATATTTGTACAACATGTTTTCTTACTTTACAATTGCTTCTACTCAGTTGCTATTGAAAGGGACCGTGGAACGTGGTGCCAAGAGAATCCGTGTTCATATTCTTACTGATGGCCGTGATGTTTTAGATGGTTCAAGTATAGGCTTTGTAGAAACTCTTGAGAATGATCTTTCACAGTTACGCGAGAAAGGTATTGATGCCCAGATTGCATCCGGTGGTGGTCGCATGTATGTTACTATGGATCGTTATGAGGTTAGTTTTCTTTATAAGTTTAATAGCTTGTTGGACAAACTAGTGCATTATGTATTTGTATCTTTGATTCCTGTGCCTACTGCCTTCCTTTTCTATTGTTTTTAGAAGTACTGACTCTTGTATTACATATAAGGAACAATGTTTGCAGATGAATATTCCATATTTTGACCATTAGACATCATTTCTAGTAGACTACCATTTTGCACATTTTACTTCCATAGATACCATACATGCTCCTCCTTGTTATATTCTACACACATGAAACTCACAGCCAGTGGCGGAGGTAGGGCACCTTCGACTACATACTAACCGTCAACCAATTAATATAAACGTATTATATAAGAAAATACTCCTGTAGGAGCCCATAAAACAAGCCATTCAAGAAGTTATAAATATTTTAATCAGTTTTTGGAGGTGGATGGAGATTTTTGTTCATTTTCCTGCGATTAAAGAGATATGTCAACATCATTAGTTTGAGAAAGAGAAGGATTTGAAGTAGGTGCTTTTTGGGTAAAGAAACTCGAAACTTAAAATATTCCTTGTATTTTTAATAATCATTGTGAAATTTATTTCATAGACTTAATTAAATACAAGTCATATAAACCAAATTTGCCAAACAAACCAACTGTTCCTCATACTAATATATTAAAAAATAAAAAAAAACCAACAATCAACACTTTTCCTTATTATCTGAATAAAAAAGACTTTTTTAATAGAGGAGGGATTATAAAGATTTTTTTAAAGGTATCACATGAATCAGAGTTTTTTCTAAAAAAGTTTAATTAACCTTTCACATGAACAGGTGAAGTAGAGCAATAAGTCAACATAGCCTCAGACTCTCAGAGGCATATAGCGCCAATACTTACACACCTTAATTTATCTCTACTTCCTCTGTTTCTTTTTAGTTGCTACACTTTCCTATTTTGGAAATTGTTAATTAGTTGCAACACTTTTCATTTTTGACATTTCTTTCTCTCTATCTCTCTCCTACCCACATGAGTTCCTCTTATTTTATCTCTCTATATCTCTCATCTTAAAAAATTGTCTAGGAGACCGTGAAAATAAAAGTGTAGCAACCAAAAAAAACGGTGGAAGTAATTGTTTTTAAAAGCTAAAATTAAACTTATTTCATTTTTTTCCAAAAAGTGGTGGGGCATGTGCCCTACGGGAACACGTGCTGCCTCCGCCACTACTCAGTGCTCACAACTTTCGTGCCTTATAGTGGTAACATAGTCCAATGGGAAAATGGCTTGGGCTATACGGCCATCTATTGTATCCATTAAAAATTATCACTCCGAAAGAGGATTGTGAAATTGATGTTGATGGCTGCATATAGATGGGATATGCTCCTAAAAGCTTGATTCTTAATGACATTTGGCAGTAATATTGATGCGTATTATATGGTCTATGGGTCTTCGATTAATTTCTAGATGTTGGAAGTATACTAAAGTTGAGATGCTATAAATGATTTTTTTATTAATGGTTGCACGCTGTGAACATTTGTGGATTTATCTATTCCAACCCAAACCCTCTTTTTTTAGTATACCTATGCAGTTTTTGTTCTTTACATGAATGTACATGCTTGATATGGGTGTAGGTGATTAGGGCTAATTATGATGCGAGTCAAGCTCGAGTATCACTAAACTCGACTCGAACTCGTTATGCTCGACTCAAGCTCAATTAGAGCTCAAAAACTCAAGCTCAAACTCGACTCGTTAGTTCAACAATCAAGCTCAATTTAAGCTCTAACAAGTGCTCGATTTGAGTTTGGCTCGAGCTCGATTTGAGTTCAACTTGTTTTTGAACTCGTTAATAGAATTTCCCAATATAAGGCCCACACTAATTATCTTGCACAATATTGTGTTACTTTTATAACATTTCTTATCTTCTTTTACAAAATTGCAATGTGGGAATGTGGGTTTGTAATACATCTAATACTATTAGTGTTCTCTTACACATCTCTCATTCTAAATTTTTTGATGGGGTACCAGTTATGTGACATCATATTATTTTTATAGTTTTGTACAATTATACACGTGTACATACCATCGACATTCTAATATAACATTTTATAACCAATGACCTTAAGGTCCTTAACATTTTATTCTTATACAATCTAAATTTGCTTTATTTTCTTAAAGAATTGTAAATTTGATTTAAGTAATAGTGTGTTTTTAGTTTAATATTCTTGTACTTTGTATATGATATTGTGATTACAAAAAATTATATTGTTATTATTTTTGTCTTAATGCATTATCCTTTGAAACTAAGACTTAGTTAAGAAATTAAGAGAATAATTTTAAAAAATTGTTTGAAGTATATAATTTTTTTAGAAACAAATGTTAATTATATCGAGCTTCTCATGAGCTTTTAGAGTCGAGTAGTGGCTTGCTCGACTCGACTCGTTAGAGTCCAGAGTCGAGTGTTGACTGAGTAGCTCGCGAGCTGTCTCGCCTCATAAAAAGCCCTATAGGTGATGCTGATTTTTCACTTTCTGCATTAATAATTCTTTCTTTAGTACATTTTATCTTGTTCAAGTTTGTCCATACTCCAATTAATTGTCTATGCTTCTTGTCCTTTGTTTTGTAGAATGATTGGGAGGTTGTGAAGCGAGGATGGGATGCTCAAGTGCTTGGTGAAGCTCCATACAAGTTCAGGAATGCAGTTGAGGCTGTCAAGAAATTGAGGGAGGATACTAAGGCTAACGACCAGTATTTACCACCTTTTGTTATTGTGGATGAGAATGGAAAGGCTGTTGGTCCAATAATTGATGGAGATGCTGTTGTCACATTTAATTTCCGGGCTGATCGCATGACTATGCTTGCGAAGGCGCTTGAATATGAAAAATTTGATAACTTTGACAGAGTTCGCTATCCTAAAATCCGTTATGCTGGTATGCTTCAATATGATGGGGAGTTGAAGCTTCCCAGTCATTACCTTGTTTCTCCTCCAGAAATTGAGAGAACTTCTGGGGAGTATTTAGTTCACAATGGTGTGCGAACATTTGCTTGCAGGTGAGTGTTAATGGTTTTTGATGTTGCATACCTGCTGATTTGTTTATACCTAATTTATATTGCTTAAATTCTAATTGCTAATGTTGCAATACACGTGAGAAGGATTTATGTCATGTTGTCATGTCATTTATCTGATTGGATTTATGCAGAATGAAACCACATACTCATGAGGCCTCAATGTGCTGAAGTAGTGTTTTACTTTGATAACCCAGTAACAAGAAAAACTTTAAATTGTTTCGCTTTTTTTATTCATTTTACTCGACAATAGGATGGAAGATAATCCTTCTCTACTGCCTTTTGGCTTTTATTTGTCATTGACTTTTGCTTAGATAAAAGTATGCCCTGTCAAAAACACCTACCTTCATATTCTCCAATCTAGATTCTAGACAAGGACTTCTAATAGAATTTGATGGTGTATACTTCCTCCGTTCTATTAATATTGCAATAAGGATGAAATTACGCATTTCAAAGCACATTTTATATCCTAAATATCTATAATTGTGTAGGAGTAAAAGTTATAAAAAGGTTGATATGGTGAAAGTATTTATGAGACGAATCCAACAAGATCCCACATGACTATATTTTGCTTAACGTATAAATCATATTATATGGTCAAACAAGAGTGATGAATAGTGCAAAAGGTCCATTGTTGCAATATTTATAGAACGGAGGAAGTATGTTTTTACTTGAGGTGTAGCTTAAGATTAGCTTGCTGTAATGCTCTTTCCAGTTCAGCTGCAATGTAGTTGTGAATTCTCTTTTTTCAAGTCTTCTTGTGGCCTAGCTTATTTTTTGAGGTGGTGAGACTTGAGATTCTGAGACGTTTATGTTGGTTCTTAAGAGTAAAGCCCAGGCTGATTTAGTTGGAGATACGCTGGGGGTCAATTTTTTTGCTACATATGGCTTTCTGAATTTTTTTAGCTGTGGTTTAAGGCATTTACTGCTTGTAACTTTTTCAAACGATACTTTTCCATGTTACAGTGAAACAGTCAAGTTTGGACATGTCACCTTTTTCTGGAACGGGAATCGCTCAGGTTACTTTAACTCTGAGTTGGAGGAGTATGTTGAAATTCCTAGTGATAGTGGCATTAGTTTCAATGAACAACCAAAAATGAAGGCTTTAGAGATTGGTGAAAGGGCAAGGGATGCCATTCTGAGCCGCAAATTCCACCAGGTAACTAGAACTAACTTTACATAGCATCCTTGAAGGAGGGTTACCCTTATAAGGCTTTAAAAAAATAATAATAACAATATATATTTATATATATATATATCTGTTCAGATCCGTGTCAACATACCCAATGGTGATATGGTTGGCCATACTGGTGATGTAGAAGCCACAGTTGTGGCTTGCAAGGCTGCTGATGAAGCTGTCAAGGTACATTTATTTCTGTTGTTTTGGTTTCACTTCTTACTTCGAGTTTTTCTCACCTCCTCTGTTCAATGACAGTCTTTGATATTGTAGTTTGTTTGACCTTGTAACTTGTGTTGAGGCGATTTGAGTTTTTGACTGTTTTTTTTTTTTTTTTTTTTTTTTTTTTTGAGAATGAGAGATGAGGGTGACTGGTCACCTGCCGCCATACTAAAATGGTGAATTTAATAATTTGGACTTGTTAAAACACTAGAGGTCCTCTCTTCATTTTCCACTTTGAATAATTAATCAGCTTTACTGACTGCCAGTTCATCTGGTTATATACATTTCTTGGTGCTTCAAGGTGTTCATAGCTAATACCTTTCTTTTATTCCCCACTCCCTCTATAACCTCCAAAAAAAAAGGTAATTCATTGTTTTTGTATCATCAAACAACATTATTAGTCTTTGAAGTAATGTAAACTACTGCTGATGCGTGATTGAGTTCTTTGAAAGAATAAGTTTAAGATATCAAATTGAGAAGTGTCATGGTATTTAAATCTAGTAATCCCCATATTCTAAAAAAATCATGTATAAGGAGGATTATTTTGCTCAGTCCACAAATAAAAGTCTTGTAACCATTAATGAATTATGGACTTGGTTGTCAATCAAGAACTGATTTTAGCCAAGTATCCAGATTGAGATCCACCTGATCCTATATTGAGTTCATCACGTTTTTACTTTCTTACAAACTTTATATCTATATTATTTTGGTTAGGAAGTTAAATTTATTTAAAAAATATAGTTTCACAAATTTAAATTGGTCTCTAGAAAATACTCCTAAAAAATTGTACCCATTACAAAAATGGATCTATGGGTTCTACGTTGATCTTATTCTTGTCTCAAAAATAGGATCTGGATCTGAGGAAGTGAGGATATAATCTTGGCCTTTCGGATCCAGATCTTGTATAATGGTTCTAGATATGACCCCCTTTTATATCTCTCTATTAACAAAAAAACGTACTCTTTTCCTACTATTTACTCTCAATGTGCATGCCGGAGCTAACCAGACTTTTATCTGGGGTCTGGGGATGGAGGAGTATCAATGTTTTACATGGTGAAGAAATAGTAGTTGAAAAGGGGAATAAAGTGAGCATGAAGAAGTGTCGTGCTGAGAGTGTGACCCTCTTGGTGTCCATCCAATTTTATGCCTCTGCAATAAAATTGCGCCTGCGACATGTCATGGGTGCGGGCATTGCGGGAGTGGTTTATTCGAGAAGATTTGTAATAGTCGGTTTAAGGATTTAATTGGATATAAATATAATGTATCTGTCCTGGAAAAAAGCTGTGGGGTTTGGCCAAATAAGAAGATACAAGATTCTGAAAATTTGTTAGTGTGGAAACTAAACTTGGATTAAGATATCAAAGTATGATGATTTTTGTCAGTAAATCACACTCTATTGAGTATACTTCGCTGTGCCTTACTCGCAATTGATTTTGGTCAACTACTTAACATTGAGTTTGAAGATATTGCTTCATTAGGAACTTAAAAGTCATTTATCAAGGAATTCTACTCAATAGAGTGTTTCTCTTGCTCTCATTGGTCCCATGTGTTTTACGAGTAACTCATGCTATATTTTAACATGTGGTCAGACCTTGTCTATTGGTGTATCTATTAGAGGCAGTCATTTTGATTGGTTGGATTCTTTGCAGATGATTTTTGATGCCATCGAGCAAGTTGGTGGAATATATGTTGTTACTGCTGATCATGGAAACGCTGAAGACATGGTAAAGAGGGACAAGAAAGGGCAGCCTCAACTTGATAAGGATGGAAACGTTCAGATTCTTACATCTCACACGTTACAACCGGTACGTGGTCTGATTGGGAATTACATAATGTCCTTTTATTTTCTTATATTTGGGGGGGGGGGGGGGTAAGCTGGGAGTCTCTACAGCACTGGATTATCTAGAGACCTACAGTTGACAAAAGGATACAATGGGTACATGTATCAGATGATCTTATATACTCGGTTTAGGTGCACTTTCTATTTTTGGCCTTGACTGATTTTTTAATACCGTATTTCTGATTGCTCTATGGGCCTGTGGTGATATGCTGCTATGGTGAGATTGGTGACCTCTTCCCCCCACCCCTCGTTTAATTTCCCCTAAAAAAACTTGGGTATCATTTCTTTGGCCTTTGTGTACTCCATATGAAGTATGTATGTAGTATTATTTTGCAAGAAGATTATTATAACTGTATGCCTGTATGGAAATGTTCTTAGTTCTCCTTATTTATTATCCGGTATTGTCTTTTTCAGGTGCCTATTGCAATTGGAGGTCCTGGCCTTGCTCCTGGTGTTAGATTCCGCAATGATGTACCTGATGGTGGTCTTGCCAATGTAGCTGCCACAGTGATCAACCTACATGGATATGAGGCTCCTAGTGACTACGAGCCAACCCTTATTGAGGTCACAGACAACTAGGCTAGGGACTTAATTTGCCTTGATTCTGATTTAAGATCAGTAAAACCCTTTTTATTTTGTAATAAAAAATTATCTGGAGGAAAGCCAGTTTTGAATTTTGATTATCCTATTTTGTTTAACAAGATTCAAATTAGCATGGTGGTTTAGTTCATAAAGTACTACTGGTTATATTTTCCCCTATATTTTTTGTTAGATTGTCTTATTTGCTGTTCGTTTACTGTTTAGATAGGGCTTGAGTATCATGAAGTTATTTTGATTGTTTTACTTTTTGTGCAGTGTAGAATACATAGATTGTTCACCGGTCTTACTCCATAGTTACGTAATTTTAATTTTCGTCACAGATTGTTGCCAAATAGGCTTAAAGTTTCAGGTTCTGATTATTCTTTCTGGCCCTAAGATCCTTAAAGCTTATTGCTTCACTGTTGGTTATAGGCTTATGGCTATGCAATCTCATGGTGTTTATCAACCTGTCATTTTTGTAATCCAAGTCTAAAGCTCGCCTTTGTAAACCCGAAAATTGATAAGTTTTTGTCATCTTTGGGTTAATGTAAGAATTACGATCGCATTAAATCGCCTACTTTTTTGGATTTCCTGTTAATCTAGAAGATGAGGAACTTACTTTGGTGGCATTTGCAGATTTAGAAAGATGTTGACCATAGCAATTATCAACCCATGTACTCGTCAACAAGCTTGTTTTTGACAAATGTAACTGGCTGTGCATAATTTGGAGCATAGAATTCAAACCTTCGCATTATTGCAAATTTGCAATTTGTAAGCCTATTTCTAAAACTGATGCCAGTCCACGCACTTTGACCTTTCTTTTGTCAAAGTTGTTCACTAACTTTCGAGTTAAGTATACAACAAGGGACTCAATTTTTGCAAAATGTGGGGAAAGGGGACTATTTATTTTACAGAGGAAAAAGGGACTGGGCTAGAATGGGTTTGGGTTTTCGGTGGGTTTTAATTAAATAAGGGAAAGAATTGAGTCCCCTTGGTTAAACATTTGAGTCCCTTAGGTTTAATTGGGTTTTTTTTTTTTTAAAAAAAAAATTTTAAATTAAAATAGACCAATAAAAAATAGAGTCCCTTCCTTTTTTTGAAACAAAAATAATGCATAGAATTACAAAACTTTCTGAATGTTTGTTTTTTTTTTCACATCTTCATTACATCCTTGACCTTCCAACTCCACATTTCTCTTTAAAATCACAACCATATCATAAGATAATCTTGACTCACGTGGATTGTTAACCCACCTACCACCTAGAGGTGATCAATATCAGTCTGATCCGAGCTTGGATCGATCCGGCTCGAAAATAGGGCGTGTTTGGACAAGTCTTAAAACATATTTTTGGTTACAAACCCGATCCCAGCCGGAAAGACTCGACAAGTCTGCTACTTTTTTGTGAGTTTGGCCTGGGCACGAGAAATTTTGTCAAGATCCGGTCCGATTTTGACCACCTCTACTACCAACTTTATAATCACACAATCAAACAAATGCAAGACAAAGAAGCTACAATAAACTAGAGATGAAGAGCATGCTTTGGCTTATTATTATTATTATTATTATTATTATTATTATTATTATTGAAAGAATTTTTTTTTTGGACAACAAACATTAAAAAAAAATTCAAGAACAAAACTTTTGCATTGCTATTGCACTTTCTTAATTTCGAACAATTATATTTTAAAACCAATCAGCAGTAATGATTAATGAAGGAATTGAATTTGTTTGGTTTAATCAAGGCAATAATGAGGGGACTCAATTCTTTACAAGGGACTTAATTCTTCTTGGGTTAAAAGTGAGTTAAGTCACCTGAAAATACCCCCTACCACCAAAGATTTAACCCCAATCCCCTTTTCCTCTGTAAAATAAATAGAGTCCCCTTTCCCTACATTTTGCAAGAGTTGAGTCCCCTGTTTTATACTTAACTCCTAACTTTCACCACTAATTTTAACACTCTGTTCTAGAAAAATTAGCGTATAAATATTTTTTCATGTATTATAAATTTCAATTCCATTTTAATTACGGGGTCAAAAAATAATTTTTATACACGTTGCAAATGGATGTGGTTTTCCAGCTAAGTCAAAATTATGGAAATTTCAATTTACATTGATGTTTAAATAAACAAGTTTAGAAAATTCCTAAGAATTGAAAATGCGTGAAATACTACTTTTATGTAAACCAAACAAGCACTAAAATGGGAATGATCAACTAACTTAGTTGGTTACTTAGGTTATAATTTTGAGAGACTTAATCTTTTTTTTTTTTTTCTTTTTTTTTTAACTCTAAGGGCCCATACCCAATTTACGATTGGATTCTAAGTTTTTGGGCCCAATATTGATTCATACAGCCAAACCGAAGGTCACAAGAGACACTAAGCCTAGCAAGTGTAATGCGTAAAAGAATCCAAACTTCAGATAAGTTTAACGTCAAAGGAAGAAAAGGAAAGGAGATAGCCGCTCCCAAAGAGTGGAGAATATAACCATATATCATGTTGGGATGGTCACATAATTTAAGAAAATTTTGAGTGAGACGGTGTTAACGAGCCGAGTTGAGACCGAGCTTGGGTAGTTCAGGCTTGGCTTGATAAATTATTGCTCGAGTTCGAGCCGAGCCTCAAGCTTTTTCAAGCTTAAATTATGTTTAAGTTATAGAAAAACTCGACTTAGGTTCAAAAATCAAAACAATATAATGTCTATTTTAAAGATATAATATATTATAACTAAGTTTATTTATTTTTCTTAGACTTATTAAAAATATTCTACCAATAATTTAAGGTTATGACGTTAAAAAAAAAAATTAAAAAAAATATTTTGAGCTTATTCGCGAGCTTTTGAGCCAAACATGGCTGTGTCTCGACTTGTAAAATTCCAAGTCGAGCTTAAGTCGTTTGCGAGCCAGCTAAGCTCATTAATGAAGGATTTATGTCTTCGTCAAGTACAATTACTAGATATATAATGGATCGAATTATGGAGATAATTAAGTTCATACTTTTGGGTCGTCATTATCTGTTGCTAGACGTGATCAATGATATTTGGGCTAGTCAAATAGTCCAAAACCCAATAGAATGGATCCTATAAGGTCACACAATAGGGTGATGGATTGAACAATAGAAAGAAGCCCATTATTGGGCCTCATGGAAGGTGGCCGACCATGTGGATAAAAGGGAGAGTATTGTGGGCTTGGTTTGGACTCTAATAATACATATGATGTATAAATAGAGGCCTTGCCGGGGATTTGACATAACACACTTAACCAGTCAATTGAGAATTGATTAGTGAGCAACCCAATCCTAGCCTCACACAATCTCTCTCCTTACTCCCTTCCTCCCATCCGTACAACTGTGCGGCCCCCCTTGTGCAAGGTGGTGCACGGTGGTGGCGTGGTGGTGTTCGTGGTCGGTTTTCTCCTCCCCTCTCCGTAGAAGTTGGTTCGAAGTGTTCGTGCCCAACTACCTAGCAGTAGTGGAGGTTCAATCCTATCCCGTGGACTAAGTATAGGAGCAACGCTTTGGGCTCTATTATCTCCCTAATTGATTATCAATCGCTTGTGGAAATCACGCGTTAAAGGTGTATTATGTGATTCTTTATGTGTAATGTTTGTAGTTCCTGTTTAGGTGCGAACGAATGTGATTCGTGAAATTCCGCAGTATAGTACCTAAAACCTTACAGTGGTATCAATTAGCCTCTTGCATTTACGCATATTGATCATAATTATTTGATGTCCACAAATTGTAATTCAATTAAGAGGGAGAATAATCTAATTATGGTTCAATCTTTATTTTAAATGGAGATTTAAAGGTTTTGAATTGTTTAAATGTGATTTAAAGTGCTCAATTTTTCCTAGCAAAATCCGAATTAACCGTAAAAGCCCTAATTATTTTCCAAAATTTGATGTATTATGGATGCTAATGATTTTTGAATTTTAAATATTTAATTTATATAATTTGATCTAATTTAATTATTCATGCATAAAATTGTTGTGTGTGATTAATTAATTCATGTAAAAGGGTTTTATGTGAATATGGATTAAATTGTATGAAAAGCCCCAAATTAATTGAAATAGAGATTTTGGATTGATTTTAAATTAGGCATAAAAGAGTATATGCTTAATTTAATTAGATCACCAAATTAATTTTACAAATGTTGTGAAATTGATTTAATTCAAAAAAAAAAAATCAAAAAAAAAAAAATAAAATTGAGTGGGATCAACCATGAGTGGGTGGCAGAACCACTTGCTGGTGGGCCACAATGGCTGCTCCGGTGGTCAAGTGGGGCGGAGGGCAGCAAGGATGGCAGAACTAAGGAGGGTAGTGGCTAAATTGTGCAAGAGTTGCACGAGTTGGCTGTTACTCTACAAGCCAGTTGGCATGGCTGAGCATTCTGCCTGGTTACGTGGCTGGCTGCGGCTGGAGCTGCGTGTGGCTGGGCGGATTGCTCAGTCACGGAAAGCTCAGGCGTTTTGGGCTCGGTGGTGGCTGGACGATGCAAGTGTTGCACGTCCTAACTGTTGCCTGCTAGCTGCGTGGCTGGGCTTGTGGCCTGGCTGCGCAAGATGCTACTGTTCAGGTTGGGTTTCGGCTTGCCGTGTGGCTGGGCTGTGAGCCTAGCTGCGGCAGTGGCAGTCACCTGGCTGGGCAGCTAGCTCAGCCACGGTTCAACCCCAATTTTCATTAAAAAAAATAAATTATTTTATTAAAATTATTTATTTTATTTTAATTTTGGATAAAATCTGACTTTATCTAAAATAATTTTAAAAGTTAAAAGATAATTTTAATATTACAAGATAATTTCAAATTTTAAAATTTGTTTTAATCTTTGAAAAATATTCAAGGATAAGTGAGCAAGATTCCAAAAGATAAAGATTGACTTGATAATATGATTATCCACAATTAGTTAGGTAATTGATTTAAATTTTGTTATTGGCTAGGAATTAGGATAGAATTTCCTAATTTTGGTAGGATAATCTTTGAGGATAAATATGATTTATCTTGTAAGAATAAAATAAGATTTGATTCTATCTCATGCCTAATTTATATATGATATTTTATTAATGGTCATGAATAATATATGATATTATCTAATTGCAGTAATTAAAATATGAGATATTTAAGTGCCGTGTTTCCTTAATTATGAACATTCGATGTTGTAGTTTAGGAAAACATGATGAGTGATTTATTATGTGGCAATTTTATAATATATGATATTATGTTGCTATATAATTAATGACTAGTATGGCCCAGTAGATTGCTAAATACGATCATCGCATCGTGATGTATTTTTGTAATCTAAGTACGGTCTACGAACCGATAAACTAGTTTTGTAATTTCATTTATTTTATCTAAGTAGTAAATAGAATAGATAGATTAAAGGTTGCAGTTAATCCAAGATTCCCATGAAGTGAAGGCCCAAAGGAGTGAGGTGGATGAGATCCATGAAAGTTCAAGTGGGAGCGTTTACTTTATTAGTTTTCTTAGGATTAGGGGTCATGCTATGTTTTATTTATGCATTCAGTATATTATGCATGTTAGATTTTATTGATTTTTTGTGATGATGTGCTAGAGTTCACTAAATAATCACAACATAATGAATCTAGGTCCCGGTAATATTGAGGTTGCTTTTCCAATTAAAAATCCAATAAACCATTGATATTTATGATAGGTCATGCCAAAGCTGGGTGTCATTCTATATCTTGGGAGAGTTGGGGTAAATCAAGTTTTGCAATTTTAATTGGTTGTACTCAACAAGGTTACCTAAAGAGTTTAGAACCTTGAAGCAAAGGGTAATAATTAAACATGTGATGGTTAATTATTTAACCAAGAGTTACAAGAGTTGTAATCGATAAAGAGTTTACTCACCTTGAAAATGTAATGGTTGGTGATAGGGCCAAAGTCCGGTCAATTATTGCACAAATAAAGGGTCTTGGAATCACTAAAATTCAAATTGAGATCATTTAAATTGAATAAAGTGTTTTAAAGTAATATTTAATTCTCTTATGGTACTCTAAATTTTATTAAACATAATTGAATTTTGAGTTTATTAATAAATGATATTTCGTTCTAATTTTATTTTAATATATAATCTCCTTGACTGAAAATAAAGTTGAAAAACGTTCTCAAAAGATTAAAAGATAATCCATAAACCTATATTTCAATTTTGCTAAGATGGTACTAAAAAACAAGTTTTAGATACCCATGTCATATGTCTAAAGTTGGTTTAATTTAACTCAAAATGTTTGAATAAAATACCAACATCATCTTCATTTTGAAAGGTGTTTCAAAGGTTAGAATGAGATGGGAAGTGCAAATCCTCTAAAAGACAAGTATAGAAGTCCGATCCAATAAAATCACTTATCTTCAATATGATTGAAAATAAGAAAGTGATTGGAAGTCTCTATGATCAAAAGTTGATCAAATGACATTATTCTTCATCCATTTCATATAGAGTTAAATAGTTGATTAAACTCAAATATGAATAATGAATGAATAGACTTAGCAAAATCATGAAAAGTGCTTAAAAGTTAAGCAAAGTATCAATTTGAACCTAAGAGAAATGTTATAAGTGGCTTAAATGGGAAGGGTTTAAGAAAATGTGAGGATTGCATTAAGAAGTTATAGGCTAAGAAATGCAAACAAGTTGCTACTTATCAAACCTAGAACTACTTACATACAAAAAGTTGTTATGAACAACAAATGTTTCTAATTAACTGGACCAATTCCAATTGATTAGAAACAACCTCATAACAGTTGGAAGGTAAAAGAACGGAAATGTTCCAATTGAAGAAGTATATTATAGAAATTGATTTAGCATATTACTGCTTCTTGGACATGTGATGTCATGTTTAGTTTACTCTCATTGAGAATGTGGTTGAACTAAAATGAAGAAGTATGGCTGAGGGAGAAATGAATCTACAATTTTAGAACCAAATGTTGCTACTTCACAAATAGAATCTACAAGTCTAGGAACAAAAGTTGCAACTTTACAAGTAGAAACTTACCTTTTCCACCTAACCTAGTAATTGGCTAGAATTAAATAAATGTTATTTATTCTTACCATTATCGAAATACCATTCAATGCTAGTAATGACTAAGCATTGAAAATTCAAAAACGTGGAGTAAATGTTATTCTATGCTTTATTGAGTCACTATGTGTTTTGAAAAGCTAAATAGGTTTAAAATTTCTATATGGTAGATATAGATAAACCAGTTCTATATATATAATTTGTCTCTAAAATGTCAATTAATTCGAATGAAAAATGAACATTGCATGCAGAAGATCCAAGGGATGTACTTTCAATATCATTAGATTATGAATCTATTGATATATGCAATCATTCTAATTTGAAAATTTTGACAAAGTCACCATTTAGAGAAATGATGATGTGAACTCAAGGTCGAATACATATTGATTTAAGAAAACCTAAGGTTCAGCAATTGGAGACGGACAATGAAACTTCATTTGTGACATGATCACATGTGCTTAGTTGAAGCTAAAGTGTTAAAATTTTGAAACGTTTAGTATGAAGTTCAGTATCAACTTGATAAGATAATGATTACATTACAATATGATTGTAATTGTGAAAGTTTGAGTCAAGACATTTACTTGGCAATATATATTGAATATATTGCGATATGATCATGACAATGAAAATTCAAGCCAAGACCTTGATAAACATCCAAGAGTTGTGAAATCGTTTTACAACAAAGTCCAAAGGAAAACCTTGTGAAGTGTTTATGAAAAGGAGCTATCAATCTATATGAGATATATTTTGATAATGGATGAAAATACCCTATCTTCCAACCATTATTCAAGGGATATACTTTTAAGATAAGCTACAAAACAAAACTACATATGTCAAATCAAAATATAGCAAAGGCTTCATATGTGATATGGATAAGAAAAGTTCTTATAAAGTCTTTCTACAAAGCAAGGAATGAAAGTTGTATTAAATCATTTAATGCACGTTCAAGTCCTATATAGAGCACGGGGTACTACTACACAAGTCATACTTAGCACAAAATGTTTGTTGCTGAAGTAGATGCCCTTATGAAAAATGTCATTTCCAAAAGGTCAAGTGAGAGTAGTATAAATCTCGAAAGAGTTCGAGAAAAGCAACAAACAAACATGGTTCAAACCATGGTTGGTTCACCCTATGCTAAATATGCCTCTTCAAAAGGCAAGTGGAAGTATAAGAATCTCGAAAGAGTTCGAGAGCCTTGAAAGATTTCAAGAAAAGTTAATTCGAAAATCTTGAAGAAATTTGAGAATTAATCGAATAAAAGCAACAATATGAGCATGATTCACCTCATGTTACAAATGACAACACGTGGTCTCATTAAGTGTAATGAGAATAATAACCACGTGTTGAAGGTAGTACATTCCAAGTGCACATCCTCTATTGTCGTTTCTCATTGAAGACTAAACAAAGTTGTTGTATAAGTTTCAATTGTTGCATAAAAACCCACAATGATGATTAGCATACGTAAAAGTTAGCCAAATGATGATTCTATTTTATTTATCTTTTATTCCCCATCCCATGGTCATATTTGTGCTTATTTGAGCTCTTTGGAGCTATTTTTATTACTAATGTACGTTTTCTAGTATTTTTGTAGAGTTGGTATTATTTTGTAGGAATTTGCAGAATTATAATGATTCCCGAGCTCATTGAATCACTACAAAGATATTAAAGTTGGATCGTATTTTATGACCAAATATTTTAAGCCCAAGACCGAGTTAAAGGAATTTAGTTCGGTGATTAAGGGCTCGATTAAGTAAAGAGGTCCAAAGTTTCAATGTTATATTATTATTATCATGGACCAATCAAGTGTTGCGGACCAAGTATGAAGGAAAGAAGTAATGGCCCAAAGCAAACGAAGACATAAGGCCCATTTCAGAGCTCTAGCTGACCGGGCCCGATCGGGCGGATTTATTTAGCAGGTTCAGAGATTGGGCCTGCAAATCCTTGGGCCTTACTCCAAATTCGTGCGTCTTGATTTTGTTAGGATTTGGTTGATAAGAGTTTGAGTGTTAGTGGGATTAGCCATCATTCCTTATAAAAGGATGGAGTAGGAGTACGTAAGGGAAGGAGTTTTAGTGATATTTATTTGTTTTGTTTTTCATTAGTATTAGTTTTAGTTTTATTAATTTGTTTTAGTTTTAGTTTTCTTTTCTCTTTCTCTCTCTAACTTTTCTCTCTCTCTCTCCCCCCTTAATTAAACTCTTAGTATTACTTTCACTCTTGTTTCTCTCTCTACAACTCTTGGTTTAATTCCATCCTTTATTTCCCTTAACTTTGGTAACGATTTCTTCTCTTTTACTTTCAGTAATTTAATCTCTTGCTTTGATTATGTCTTATTTAATTGCTTTGATTAGTTTAGATTTAATTATGTATGAGTAGTTTAATTCTAGGATTTTGGGTGACTCATTGAAGGGATAATTTGTTATTATTGATTATTGATATTGCGTGATAATTTCTTATTGAATTGTTTTAACGCTTTACAACCAGATTATGAATCGAGCAGATGTGATTTGATTGTAATAGTATAGCAATATTAAATTGATGAATCGAGTAGATGTTAATTTGATATTAAAGGCTATTTTCAATAGGAACTTAGATCTAGTAAATTGTGAGAGCCTGTTAGATCTATGTTGATTAATAAATTGCGAGAGCCTGTTAATCATGTTATATGTGCAATATTAATTGTTGATTGTTATGTTTTATCCCGGAATAATAATTATTGGTGAACCTATGACCCTAGGCTTCTTAATTTTGATTTTCCTTACTTTTATTCTCCTTAGTTTAGCTCCCTTAATAACAACAAATTGGTTACTTAATAATTTAGATTATTTTAATTAATTTGGAATAGAAAGACTTGTTTCCCTGTGGATTCGACCCTACTTCCCTATCTACATTAGTTAGAGGATTTAGGAATTACTTTTCATTAGGTGATACGACTTTAGCCTATCACCAAAGAAATATGATTTCATATTGACTAAGAATTCTAAAATATTGATTTTGGAACATTATGAATATGCAAGTAATAAAGATGATTTGACAAGTTATAACTCCAAGTTGTTTAAAAATCATGGAAATCTTAAATAGATTTTAAGTCTGTAAGCAAGTGTATGACACTTGATTAATTTGCATATTTGGGTAAGACTCATTATAATCAAAACAGACAAGAAAGAAAAATGTTTCTAACCAAAACAAAGACTTGTTAAAGGATTCAACTAATTCATAGTATGACTATGATTGCAATGAAAGCTTTACATTAGTCATGTTGCTAAGATCTATTAAAGATATTTTAGTGATTCTACCTTATGAGATTTGGTAGATGGATTTCAAAACGCTTTCTTGAAATTGTTCATGAAAGAAGATTTGTATACTATACAATCAGAATAGTTTTGAAAATCCAATAATCCTAAGGATGTAAAGGAGGTTCATTTATGGATCAAAGAAAGCATCATGGAGTTAGTACTCTTAATTTTGTGAGTTAATCAAAATTGTTTGATGTCCTCATAAAATGAAGATATTATGTATACAAGATGTTTAGTGGGAGCTATGAAGTCTTCTTGATCTAGTACAAAGAACAATTATTCATTGCTTGAAGGGTCAAGTAATGGCTAATGTATTTTGTATGAAAAACCTTGAAGAGGAAGATGAGTACAGTTGGGAGTCAAGATCTATAGAGATAGGTCTCGAAGGATGTTTGATTTTGGTTAAGAAGCTTATATTGATAAGATTTTTATGAGGTTCAACCAAGGTTGTTAGGATTGGGATCCTACCTTGGATCGATGAGGGAGTGTGGGATCGAATCGATAGAATCGAATCGTAAGATCCTACTTAATGACGAATAGTATTATATATTATGCTATTATATATTATGGTATAAATTGACTTAAAAACATTTCTTTTAAGGGAAAATTTCAATACTAAATGACATTGGTTTGCTTAATAAAGGTTGATCTTCATTTAGCTTTGTCCGTATGGTAGTTAGAAGATTAATAACACAAGTTTAAATTGATAAATTATGTGCAAAATTGTCAAGAATGAGACCTTAACTCCTTAACTATGACAATTGCAAGTTGTCAATTGATAAAATCATATTAATGTCTCGAATTCGCTAATTTATTAGCGATAATTATTGAATACATTAAATTAAGGTGCATACAACTTAATGAGTAATAAAAATATGTCAAAATAAATTAAAGTCTCATATTATAGTGAAATGTTGGATCGGATCGTAATAAAATTGTAGGATCGTGTTGTGATCCTACCACTCATAATTAATGTTAGAGTAGGATCGTAAGATCCTACAAACTTTAAGATCCTACCAAAGATCCGGATCGATCACACAAATTTGGATCGTAGAATTGTAGGTTCATAAGATCCGGATTGGGATTCTAACAACTATGGGTTCAACATTATATTGAAAGAGTTTCAATCCCATGTAACATGGGACATTGCTTGATGATTCAATGCTTTGAGAAAGATTGATGAAATTAAGGTTTTGAGTGATGCTCCTTAAGCATTTTGCAAAGGATGCACCATGCATGTCATGGAATATACTCGTCTATTTAATTTACGTGAAAAGTGATGATAGATTTCAATCGAAATCCAATGAAACGTTGGAATACAATTAGAAATTCCTAATTCCTAGTGAAAGGGTGAAGAAAGATTCTTAGTGTATAGAGATGAATATTATTATAAAACTTAGAAGTTGCAAAATTCATATTTATGAGAATGTATCATGAATTAAACTTACTAAACCCCTTCCATAACCAAGGTATGAGAGTCATATTAAGGTTCTTGGATTGAAGCAAGTTATGTGATTTAAGTTGTGTATGTTTTGAGAAAAACGTATTACATAAGTAATACATCAACTTGTAGAATTATGTTTATAAATTGAAACAAAATTTCAATCTTATTTAATTATGGTTTTTGAAATTAAATAAAATATCCAAAATAATTATGAATTGATGGGCTCATCAGGTTGATGACTTGGTGAATGAAACCCCATAGGTGAAC
Organism: Chenopodium album; assembly: GCF_948465745.1. Lineage (NCBI taxonomy): Eukaryota > Viridiplantae > Streptophyta > Magnoliopsida > Caryophyllales > Amaranthaceae > Chenopodium > Chenopodium album. Next base: position 55,872,185 of record NC_137845.1, on the reverse strand, counting down.
AAAATTCATAAATTATTTAAGTTCTTAGTTCGAAATCATTAAATTGGACATAAATGATTTCAATAAATGGACTGGCATGTAAGATTGATTGGATAGCGCAGTTTCATGGGCTATAGGGGCATAGTGATGCTCGGTCAATCACATGGATATGCATGAATGATGCATGATCGAACTATTGACCTAGTTTGAAGTTCAAGTGTAGAGCTTCCGGATATATTAGTGGATTCCTTTGACATGAGTGGAACACTGATTCCATTCAATGATTGATTTAACTGTGGTACATTCAAACGTCTACCCGTAACTAGAGAATATAAAGGATGTTTCCTGGTTACATCAAGAATTGAGTGGGAGCTTTGGCTGCCACAAGATTGGATTGAGTCTATGTGGGGAATATTTCAAGCATCCCACACTTGAGCCCCACTGTGATCATACACTTAAGTATGGTGGCGTCAAAAGGGAAGGAAGCTAGAGCAAAAAAGTCGCCAATAAGTTTTAGGAACTTGTAAACCGTTCATAGGGTGAAGGTTACACCCCTTCACGATCCATGAGATCGCTAACTCCATGATGGTCTGGAACCATGACTGGATATTCGGGGATGAAGGTACAAATCCAACCTAAAAGAGATTGAACATGCCCTAAAAATAAGCCTCTACTTTATTCTTCTCATATTCATGTACGCTTTCTGACTAACATACAATCAATATATTAATCCTAAACCTGTTTAATCTATGTTGGTTGAATATTAATGCACAAACAAAACTATTATTGGCGATCACTTGAATTAAAATCACATTAACCTAAATAAAATTATTAATTATCTTATTAAGCGTGATTACAAATACAAATTCCCTTTAAACCTGCAAGAGAGGGCGTGATCAAGAAATAACAACAATATATCAAGTAACATAACAATATATTGACACAAAAAATCATCATCATAATAACCTCAATTTCATCAAAGCATAATAATATTACTAGCAAGATCCTAGGCATGATACTAACAAGATTAATAACAAATCCTAGCATGTCACTAAACAATAAATATCAAAGCTTTAACCCTAACATGATACTAACATGATAGAAGAAGATAGGAAGCAACCTAAACATGATACTAGAAAGCAATAAAAGCATCCTAACATGATACTAGGAATTAAAATAATCTAAGCATGATTTCTATATCAAAAGAATAATTAAGCAATTACTTACTTCGATGCCTCGTATCTCTTTCTATCAAAACAATACACACGTTAGTAATTTCAAGAAAATATTAAATCAAACAATTAATTTAAATAATTGAAATAGGGATTTGGGACCAAACCCTCAGAAATTATCAACCTTTCACGTTTAGGGCGAAGGCAACTTCGAGCTTGGCTAGGTGTGTCTAGAACTCGTGAATGCGGTATTGTATTTGCAAAGGGAAGGCTTAGGAAGAGGGAGAAAGAAAAGCTATTATCTTGAGAGAAAAGAGAATAGAATTTTGTTGATTGTTGAATTAATAAAAATGGGGAAATACGACGCTATTTATAAAGAAAATAGTCCGGAAACGATGAGAAAAAGACCGAATCCTATTAGGAGTAAAACTGCCTCTGTCGCAGAACGACAGAGTCCAGCGCGATGCAACAGACCTGTCGCTGTGCGACAGGCTTGTCGTTCAGCGCCATCTTTATCGTTCCGCGCTGATTCACGCGTTTTCTAAAAACATGTACGGAATCCTTAATCTAATTAAATTCGATTAACAACGTCCGTACTTATCTTTGAAAATCAGATTTAACCTCTTGAAAAACACTTGTTTTAATCCAAGTAGAATTCTTTATTTTCATAAAAGATATAATTATTATTCCTAATCCCATTAGAACTCAAAACAATCTTCTAGATTATTCTAGAAGATTAAAATCAATCCTAATAACTTTAGGAATTTTAATTAATGGGCCCTCCACTAGATCATTGGGCCACAAAACCATTATTGATCAGAATTGGACTTATAATATATCGTTGAAAAGCTCTTTTCAAGCCCCATCCAATTACACCTTTATTGGACCCTTATCATGGACCAAACTAAATAGGAATGGACGTTTTTCATAAATAGGTTACAAAAAGGAATATTTTCAAAAACAGAAAGAAATATTTTTGTTAAAACAGAAGCATTCACAAGTCTCTTTCACATTTCACCTTGTTCGATAATCAATGACGTGAAAGATATTCATCACTGGGTTTGACTTTTGGGGAGACAAAATTAGGTGTCTACAGTCTACCTATTTAATTAGGAATGTGTCATTGCGCCTTGAAAAGGGAGAATTCAGTGAATGTGTGGCCGCGCTCAAATGTATTACTCAGTAATCATTTGTTTTGTAATTCTAACTCAGGTTTCAAGAAAAGATTTGTAGATTGATATGATCACGACATGAGATGCAATCATATTATCAAATCGACACATATTGACTTAAGGAATTTGAATATTGCACACTTGTCTCGGACAAGTGAGAGATTGAAGGATTTATATCTTCGTCAAGAGCAATTACTAGATATATAATGGATCGAATTATGGAGATAATTAAGTTTGTACTTTTGGGTCGTCATTTTCTGTTGCTAGACGTGATCAATGATCTTTGGGCTAGTCAAATAGTCCAAAACCTAATAGAATGGATCCTATAAGGTCACACAAAAGGGTGATGGATTGAACAATAGAAAGATGCCCATTATTGGGACTCATGGAAGGTGGCCGGCCATGTGGGATAAAAGGGAGAGTATTGTGGGCTTGGTTTGGACTCTAATAATACATATGATGTATAAATAGAGGTCTTGCCTAGGGTTTGACATAACACACTTAACCAGTCAATTGAGAATTGACTAGTGAGAAACCAAACCCTAGCCTCACACAATCTCTCTCCTTACTCCTTTCCTCCCATCCGTACAACTGTACTACCTCCCACTACTAGAAAACAGTCTATTTCTGACGGAAAAATTCCGTCGGAAACACCTTGAAATCCGTCGGAAAAGGTGTTTCTGACGGAATTCCGTCGGAAAAGGTTGTCGGAAACGCCTTTGTAGGAAAAACCACCTTTTCCGACGAAAATTCCGTCGGAAACGGAATTTTCGACGGAATTTTCCGTCGTGAGATAATTTCCGGCATCGGCGAATTCCGTCGGACATTTTCGACCGAAATTCCGTCGGAAACTATTTTTGGGAAATTAAAAAAAATACGCCGTGCCACCACCGGCACGGCGTATCACCACCTCCAACCACCCAAAAAGCCCCTGTCAACCCCAACCAAACCCACATTACCACCACCACCAACCACATCAGACCACCACCACCAATAAAATCAGACCACCACCACCAACCACTACAGACCACTAAACCAGCGCCACCCACCCAGACCCAAACCCTAGCACAAACCCGACCTAACCCACCACCACCACCTCCCTAAAACCAGACCACCCTAACCCATCCCACCCCACCCTAACCCTAACTAAATTAACCACCACCCTAAATCAACCCACCCCACCCTAACCTTCTCTTACTAAATTAACCCACCCCACCCTAACCCACCCCATCCTAACCTTCTCCTAAATTAACCCACCCCACCCTAACCCTAACCCTTAGCCCTGGCGGCACCCACCACCACCACCTCCCTAAAACCAGACCACGACTCTAAAACCACCAACGACCCACCCACAACAACTGACCACGACCCACCCTTAAACTGACCCAGACCCACCCACAACAACCCTAAAACCACCAACGAGCCACCACCACCAGAACCGAATTTTTTTAAAAAAAAAAAATTAAAAAATCAAAACATACCTTTAATTATGAAATTAGCTTCGAATTTCACAAAATTTAGGTTAATAAGGCTGAATTCGACAATAAAAACTCTAGATCTAGAGTTTTGACGGTCGAATTTAACCTTAAACACCTTATAAAAGGGGGCAGCGGTGGCAGCGGCGTGAGATGACGGCGGAGACGAGGAAGTACGAAGGAGAGGAGAGGAAAGAAGAGAAAGAGGAGGGGAAGGAGACCGAAGCTAAGGGAGGAGGAAGCCATAGAGAGAGAAACAGAATAAGAAAGGAGAGAGAAGGAAAAGGGGGAAATGAAAAAAAAAACGGCAGAGGGTGAAATAAAAGGGGGGCTGAACATTTAGGGTTTGTTGAATTTTTTTTAAAAAATATATTCCGACGGAATATTCCGTCAGAAATTTCCGACGGATTTTAATTCTATCGGAAAATGACATTTTCGACGGAAAATTCTGTCGGAAAACCCATATATTCCGACGGATTTCCGACGAATCTTTAAAATCCGTCGGAATTTCCGTTTTCGACGGAATTAGGTGTCCGTCGGAAACAATTCGTCGGAAATAGGCCTATTTCTAGTAGTGTCCCTTGTGCAATGTGGTGCACGGTGGTGGTGTGGTGGTGTGGTGGTGTTTGTGGTCGTTTTTCTCCTCCCCTTTCTATAGAAGGTGGTTCGAAGTGTTCATGCCCAACAGCCTAGCAGTATTGGAGGTTCAATCTTATCCCGTGGACTAAGTACAGGAGCAACGCTTGGGGATCTATTATCTCTCTAATTGACAGTCAATCGCTTGTGGAAATCATGCGTCAAAGGTATGTATTATGTGATTCCTTATGTGTTATGCTTGTAGATCATGTTTAGGTGCGAACGAATATGTTTCGTGAAATTCCGCATTATAGTTCCTAAAACCCTACAATTAACACCCCACTAAGTGAGACCTTTCAATACATTTGTTTAAGGTAAAAAGGTTTCTTTAGATTTTTTTATGTGGCTGAAACTGTTTCTTAAAAATCGATGGGCCATGGAAAAGTAGAGAAAAATAGTTTTTAATTAGTGGTCCCATGTTATATTTAGTAATGTGTCATTATTCTGGGATGAAAGGAGTAATTGTCATAAAAAAGCCCTATATAAATAGTAATAAACAATTAATCAAAGGAAAATCAATAAATCATACTCCCTCTGTCCCTTTATTTTTGCTTCATTGTTATTTTTTGGGTCAAACTTTTTAAACTTTCAACGTAAATTACCGTTAATCTATAAGAGATAATATAGTCATGAGTAATCTTGTTAAATTCGACTCATTGCATAATTTATTAATATCCAATTTTTTATAATTTTTATGTGCATGGAAATGACAATATGTGTGTTCTTATATGCGTCTTAAAAACTGTGAAAAGTTAAATATGGAAAAAAAATAGGGATAGAGAGAGTATAATCAAACTGCATTTTCTGTTTCTTAGTTTTTTTAGAACCTGTTCTGATTTACTGAACTGAGCTGAGCTGAACTGAACTGAACTGAACTGAACTGAACTGATTAGAGCTGAACTGAACTGAATATAGCTAAAATAAATTGTTTATGAGAGAAGGAAATTAGGAGATGAACTGAACTGAACTGAATTGAATTGATTGGAGCTGAACTGAACTAGACTAAAATGAAGTTGCAGAGAACAGACCCTTAGTATTGTAGGCTTAGTAGTCTAGATTAGTGTAGAGATAACAATAGCAGTAGACCTGTGAACTCTTGGAGCGATTAGCAAATTTGCGATTGTGATTGATCATGGAAGTAACTCTCCCTCCTTGGATCTAATTCAATTCTCAGCTTGCTAATCCCTCTAAACTCTCCTACTTGTATCGTATTCTCATTTAATGATTAATTAATTTGTCTTTAAATATCTTGTTACATTAGTAATCATATACGAAGTATATACATACACTATCAAGGCTTTAATTAAATGGTCAGTATTCAGTAGTTCTTAAAGACATACCCTAAGATACTCTTGCCCTGCACATGGGTATTATTGACTTGTTTGCAATAACAGTGGGGGGTGGTGTTCAAAATTCGGGATCAAATTTAGTTTACATCATTTGCCTTGACTTTCTTTACACCTAAAAACAATCAATATACCTCATAAACATGATCCGACACAATTATAACTCAATAAAATATTAGCCATATCGAATTGGCCCCCTATTATTCATAATTGACCCAAACCAACTAGCTATTGAAATGAATATGTTGAGCCCATGCGAAAACCCACATGTGAGTGGTGTGTTGTTCCACATTGGTCGACTTTATAAGTGAAAGTTTGTATTGAGATGTGTATCCCACATTGAAGAAATAAGAAAGTTGTGTCCACTTTATAAGGCTAAGGAGCTACTCCCCTCATTGCCATATGGTTTTAAGGTGGAACCTCCTTGGTCGTATAAAGTGGACAGTTATATCGGGTGTGGCCCATGCCTGTTTATCAGAATACATTTCAACCCAACCCATTTGACCCATATATCGATTTACTTGACCCGCTTAGGACTAGATCTGCAATGAACACGAACCCACTTTAGCCCAGCTTGTTTTTACATAAACCAAACATGACCTGCTCTGATTACAATTTGATCCAAATTGAAATCACACTTGATTTTGTTTCAATCCAAAATATTTCAACTCGATTCAAAACCTAACTGCCAACCCAATTGACAACTCTTTACTTCAAAAAGTTGAACAATTAAATAAAAACAATGGAAGTGGAAAATTGTGTATTACAATTGACATAACAGATGAACAAAGTCTAGCAGGGTAAGGTCACAATCTAAAGAAAATATGCAGAGTAGTCCCCAATAAATCTAACAATCTGTCCCTACTTTTCCATTTTTTTTTAGTTGCTACACTTTTATTTCACAGTGTCATAGATAGTTTTTTAAGAGGAGAGAGATAAAGAGAAAAATAAAATAGACCCATGTGGATAGGAGAAAGATAGAGAGAAAAGAATGTCAAAAATCGAAAGTGTTGCAACTAATTAAAAGTTTCCAAAATTAGAAAAGTGTAACAACTAAAAAAAACGGAGGAAGTATATAACTTTATAATTATATACGGAAAATATATTAAAACTTGATATAAATGTAATATAGAATGAGCGAATCTAACCACACCTCACATAACTATATTATCTCTTAATCATTAATGAGAATTTATAGCTAAAATTTGTTAAGTTTGACACATTTATTTACAATGAGCAAAAAATGGGGATAGAGGTAGTAGCAATTAATGAATGTGATTGGCCGATTGGAGGTTGGTAAATTATGGAACCAGCCCGGACTTTAAAGCCGCGTGACTAGGGGTTTTTAGAAGAAATGTGGACGAGAAAGACACGGTTGATTTGTATCATTGCCGACCATTGTTCTGTGGAATACTTTATTATACCGTTATTGATACGGAAACGTAAGTATGCGCGTAGATTTGTTGAATGGAATTATAAAACACAAACCAAACCCACCATAAAACCAAAGGAGGGAAGCCCATTTAAACTTGTTTCCAGCTCTTATCTGTTGGATCTGGATCCATCCATCATCGTAATTAATTAATTATTAAGTTAAATTAGATGGGAGAAGAGGCAACAAGAGATGAAATGGATCAAACATCAGATTTGGGGAAGTCTAAGAAGATGGAAAATGGAGCGAGTCGGAGGCTGAGCAGGAAAAAGTCTTCGGTAACAGCATCGCGTTCATTCAAACTGCGTAGCGAGAGCTTGAATTCGCTGAGGCTGAGGCGTGTGTTTGATCTGTTTGACAAGAACAAAGACGGCCTCATCACTGTCGACGAAATCAAACAGGCACTTGTACTGCTTGGCCTAGACGACGAGGAAGGCGATCATAATGATGACATAGAGCTCCACTCCATCGTCACCTTCTTCATCAAGCCAGGCTTCCATGGCCTCGCTTTCGACGACTTTGAGTCCCTTCATAACTCCCTGCACACCACCTTCTTCTTTGACAATGATCGCTTTCAGGATGAATGTGATCATGATCACGTAAATCATCACCAACAGGATCAGGTGGAATCTGATCTCACTGAAGCTTTTAAGGTGTTCGACTCCGATGGCGATGGATACATCTCCGCCACTGAGCTTCAGCAAGTACTCTCCAAACTTGGTTTCCCAGAGGCCCAACAAGAGCTCCACCACATCCAGCACATGATCTCCTCCTTTGATGACAACTAGGGATGTCAGTGGGGCGGGTCAAGTAGGAGACCCGCCCCATCCCCGCCCCAATGGGGCGGGGATGGGTCTTGGTTTGGCGGGTGGTGGGGCGGGGATGGGGATGAAAACGATACCCGCCATGGGTGATGGGGCGGGGGTGGATTTTAAGTTGTACCCACCCCATCCCCGCCCGCCCCACCCGCCCCACTTCGTACCCGCCCCATCCCCACCTCATACCCACATCTATATACTTTTATATTATTTTATAAAATAATTACGTGAAATAAATATTAATTATAATATTTTGTACTACACTTATATTATAAACAAAAATGTGTGTAATATTAAGAATTTTTTTTTTAATATTATAATCCGTATTAATTATGTAGGATTGTGTATTTAAGACACGGAAATTTGGTGGGTCTTAGGTGGGGATTAGGCGGGTATTTGGTGGGGATTAGGCGGGGATGGATATCCAAGTGGGGGGTGGGGCGGGGATGGTTTTGGAGTTGTACCCGCCGAGGTGGGGATGGGGATGAATATTAGACCCGCCGCGGGGATGGGGATGGGGATGGGGATAAAAATGTTAGGTGGGGATGGGGATGGGAAGGCCAACATCCGCCCCGCCCCGCCCCATTGACATCCCTAATGACAACCACGATGGCCGTGTTGATTTCTTTGAATTCAAGCATATGATGTCCCGTACCCTTCTTCTTCCTTCTGCTTAATTTTCTTTTTTAGCAACAAGTCTTACGATCTTTTCTGTTTCACTTTTGCATTAGTCCTGCCTTGCTCATTTATTGGATCACATACATCTATTCTAATAATTTTATCTATCATCTACTTTTATTATGTAATCAAATTCCTTACTGGCTGACGAATTCTTTACAACCTAATTCGTCATCGTTCTTTGATCATTGGATTGCATCACCATCACAATGATTCGACTTATTCAACATTAAAGTTCATTCAATTTCACAACTTATGCTATTTTAGACCTGTAATATATACAGTAAAATGAACATACTTTATCAACATCTTCTATGAAAAGAAAGATGGCTATTGGCAAGGCAATTGCTAGAACCAAAAGAGAAACACCGTCTAATGCACATAAACATATCAAGGAATCTAGATCATGGGAACATAGAGATTGTAAGAGTGTATCAACAAACAAATGCGGGAACATATAGATTACGAGTGCATCAAAGAAAATCTTCACAAGCTCAGCACTACTTCAGAGGCCAGAGCTTATGCAATGCTTCAGGGAGTCCAGAATTACAGGGAAGGCACAATTGAAGAAAATTGTGAATGATATTAACTCGATGCTAATAAGGCAAATTCATAGTATTTTTTTGTTTGTTTATATGTTTAAGAAGGCAACAATTCTTATCTTCATCAGGTGGAACCAGTATCCCCGACAAATATAGGACCATGTATCTTTATACAAACCAGAGTTCTCACAAATATTTCAGCAAGTTCATGAAATTATATCACCAAGAAGATGACACATTCCACAGTGATCATACATTGGAAATATTACACCAACAGAAGTCCCCTATATTCAGTGAAATCCTATACCATTTCTAGAATTGAGACTTGTCAAGATTATCAAAGTATGGATGATCCAGTGCTGCCTTGGCCGAGATCCTTTCAGCTGGATCATATTTGAGCATTTTCTACAAAACCAAAACAAAGAATCTCAGTTGATCTCTGAAGGTATAAAGATTATATTGGATGAAATTGAGCAATTAATATTGATCTACCTTCGTCACTTCTCTATCTTTAAAATATCAAGACAAATTCAAAAGGAACTTAGGGGGATATTCATTAGTCTTTAAACAAATTCAAATCACTCCCCTTTTCCATGACCTACTTTTGTTCAGCTTCTTTTCTCTTGGATGACTTGTATCGTGGCCATACTTAAATGTAATCACATTATCTAAATAACAGTGGCGCTTCAAAGACACTAGAAAGCATCTGGCAAAAGCAACTTGAAGAGTATTTTTAACGTCAAAAAGATTTAAAATCACATTGAGCAGTGGGGTCTTGTAAGTCATTAGAATGTAGCTTCAAATATTAGCTTTAGTAGATTTTAAATCAATGCAAATGTCAAGCTTACCATATAGCAGATGGGAAACAATTTATTGCATTACAAAATGTGCTGGCCAATAAATTGAACAGGAAAGATCGAAATAGAGGCACAGGGGAGGGGAGAGGAGAGACAACAAACAAGCCAATAAAAGATAATTACATCAATATTAGCATGTCAATTTTGTGACCTTAACCCCCGACTTCGCCACCAGCACCTACTGATCTAACCCCTCATCTTCATTCTCAACAATTTCGTTCATGTGCATTTTATATCACTATGTCAGAACAAAATAAAGGAATAAGTACCACAATTGATATAGCGACGGAAAACCCATGAAAAACAGGGATGGATGTGAGGTACTCACAGATAAGAGATCAACACCATCGGGCCCCAATGACGGAACTGCTCGGGCAAGATTCTGAGATTCCCACAGTGGATACACATGCCAGTCTCGCAAAGCAGTTACTCCAGGCCACTGCTCCTCAGTTGGTGTTCCCAACAACCTTACATGATTAACAACAAATACATGAGCCTCTTTAAGAATGTTATGGTTTCTCTTTAAAAGATAATTTAGTACAGCAAAAACCTCAACAATGAAGGCACCGCAACAGCAAATGCAAGGGTAATGGGATGAAGTTGACATGAATGAAGCTTTACCTAGGTCTGCCTTAAAGAGTTTGACATAATTGGTACCTGAAGATGTGTAAAAGTTGTTGAAATTCTGAATCACCGGGAAACAAAGCTTGCCTTCTTACCATTTCAGCTGCGTTAATTGGAAAATCATGTACATTAGTAAGGCAGGTGACCAAACAAAAAAAGAAGACTGAGAAGAGTAAAAAGAGTTTACCAAAGATGCAACCAACAGACCAAATATCAACGCCAGTGGAGTAATGGGTAGAACCAAGCAAAACCTCGGGTGCTCGATACCACAGGGTGACGATCTGCAGCGGTTAATAACATGACATTGTTACAAAAAAGAAAAAGAAAAAGAAATGAATAATAGAGAAAGGGAAAGAGATATAACCTCGTGGGTATAACTCTTCATAGGGACAGTGAAAGACCTTCCAAGACCAAGATCAGCAATCTTAAGAATACCCTTATCTTTGTCAACAAGAAGATTCTGAGGCTTGAGATCTCTGTGAAGAACACCATGACTGTGGCAATGAGCAACGCCCTTAAGAAGTTGAAAGAGAAAGCTCTGAACCTGAGTAGGAGGGAGAGGACGAGGATTGGGACCCTTGCGATGAGAATCGATGAATTTCTTAAGATCGGTGTCAAGATACTCAAACACCAAGTATAATAAGGGTTTCGCAATTCCAGTGCTGCTGTTCTTCTTATCAACATGTTCAACACACAGCAATCTCACAACATACAGCGATTGAGACAGCATCTGCAGCAGTGAAACTTCTCTCAGAGCAGTCGGTGGCACTCCCTCTTCATCCATTTCAAGCCTCGTCTTCTTCAGAGCCACCAGTTGTCCAGTCGTTTTCTCCTTTGCCTTGTATACCTTTCCGTAGGTTCCTTCTCCTACCTTCTCTAACTTCTCGTACTTGTCCATTTCCAGGAATCTGATTGATTGATTGATTCTTGGATTGATCTTCCGATCTCACTAACCCTAATTTTGCGAGCAGAGAGAAAGGAGCGCCCCCTTTTTAATTTTGAATTTCCCCCTTCTTTCACATAACTAGTCCACTCCGTCATCCGTTTTTATCTCTACTCCCCTCTTCCCCCTTTTCTTTTAGGTTACCGTTGCGCTTTGCACTTTCCATACCTTTTTTTTTTTTTTTTTGTCAATACAACAATTTCAAAATTCAAATCTATAATATATATAAGGCGTCCATAAAATTGTATATGTGTCATATATCAAATCGGGTAATGACGGAGTACCCGGATGGAGCTTGGCTTCTATACTATATATAAGGTGTCCATAAAATTAAATACGTGTCATATGTCAAATCGGGTAATGACGGAGTACCGGATAGAGTTTGGCTTGACCCACAATGGGTCGGGGTGTTTGGATCGGATAATGACGAGTCATTTTATCCTAACAAATCAAATCAAGTTGGGTCAAGTTTAATTATATTCGAGTCAAAGGTGGGTTCAGGTATGGTCAGGTACAAATCGAATTCAGATCAAGTCAAATTCGGATCGAGTCATATCGAGTTCAAGTGAGCTCAGAGTCGGATTTAATTGGGTTTATTTGGGTCAAAATGGATTTAACATCCTTTGGATCAAGTAATTTCGGATCCAATTAGGTTTCAGTTCAAATCAATTCAGTTTTGATTAGATCTTAGTTTAAATCAATCATGTAATTTTAAACTCATTATTGAGCTATTTTCTATACAAGTATATAAATTGTCTTTCAATCCTATAAATCAACCTTATTTAACAAGTGTTTTAGAATTTCTCTCTTCTACTAACAATTAAATATAACCCTTATTAACTACACTTTTTATTTAAAATCCCCCTTTGGTCTCCACTATAATCAATAAGTCAATAGCTATTAACTAATAAGTTTTGGGTCAAGTTTAATGGGGTCGTGGGTAGTTTTGAATCGGGTTGAATAAGGGTCGAGTAAAATAAGGTATTCTCTGGTATAAATGGTTTAGGGTTAAATTGAATCTAGGTCTTGAATTATCGGGTTTTATTGATTTCAGATAAACAATGAGTCGATACGAAGTTGGGTTTGGATCGTAAATTACCGGGTAAAATTGATTTCGAGTTAACTTCGGATTGATTCCAGATCGGATTTGGGTTAAATTTTTTTAGGTCCAACCAGTTTAAAAATAGTTCGGTTTCAGGTAAACCTTTTGGGTCGGGTAAGTTTTTGACACCCCTAGTTGTGCTATCAAGTACAAGTATGTTAGAGTTTAAGTTATACTTGTACTCAACATAATATGAATGTCCACAGTCCACATCTTAGTTTCCGTTACCCGAGTCATTGTATTAATGTTTAGCCAACCTCATTATCACCTCCTAATGTTATAGCCTACAATGTAATAGTAATTTTTCCCTCAAAAAAAAAATGTAATTGTTATAAAATAAAGAGAGGAAAAGAGAATAATTCGTATTCTTATCTTTTAATAATATGGGGGAGTGTGTGTGTGTGTGTGTGTGTGTATATATATGTGTGTGTGCATGTGATACAATTAGGGTTTTCTTGTAGAATAATAAACCTAGTATCTAGAATATCCTAGAATAATCATAGGGAGTATCAGTGGCGGATCCAGGAATCTTAACCAGGGGTAGCACTAGATAATTAAGAAAAAAACAATATAACGTTGTTGTAACGTAACATTATATAATCAGCCAAACAAACTACGTTGGATATAATATGTTGTGTATCGTATAATAATTAACAATCAACTTCAAACATTTATACTGAAAAGGTTTTTTTTTTGTAAACATAATTTATATTTTCGATATCGATTATACTATATAATCTTTTCACGGTTCCACCTATTTATTATATTTTTGTTAGTCAAATTAAAGTTTCATATGAATTTTTACGGATAACTTAAATTTGGTATAATTTTTTTTCTTATGCACGTATGCTAATGTAAAACTTTGACTCAAAATATCTTTAATAAAAATTATAACAATCAAATATTAATAAATTTTTCATTGAGATAATTATTCCAACAGGTACCCACATGACTATATTTATTCTTATTTATAAATCACAAACATTAGTCAAATTAAATTCGATAGATTTTTCAAAAAGTCAAAACGTTTCATTTACTAAAACACAGATGGAGTATGATATTTTTATATTCATTTTAGTGTAAATCTTCATACTAATATAAACAAGATATAATAATGACCAAATAAATGCATTAAATATTATGTAATGAAAATGAGTAGAATGTCATTGAATATAATGGATAGAGTAATTCATACTGTATTAATAAAAAGTGTGAAAACTGAAGAAAAAAAAATAATAAAATTATCATGGAAAGATCAATAGTAATAGATTATCCTTGTGTTGATGAAAGTGGAAATTCATTTGGTAAAAGCAAAAAAAGAAGCTAAAGGGCCTCGAACCCATGACTTCTCTGCCAAGACTATTTACCAAACAATTCCCTTACCACTGAAGCAACACTAAAGATTCTAATCATAAATGCAGATTATAATCTTTATATAAACATTAATGATGCTTTTTCAGTTTTTTTTTTTTTTTTTTTTTTTTTTTTTTTTTTTTTTTGGTGGGGGTAGCACGTGCCCCCCCGGGCATCAATGTGGATCCGCCACTGGGGAGTATAATGGGAATCCACTAAATACATATATTATATAACACTTTCCCTTGGATGATCATTATCGAATAGTGTGCCTCGTTAAAACCTTACTAGGTAAAACCCAGTGGAATAAAACCCTAGTGCAGGAAAAAGAGTACAACACTTTTGTAATACGCTTTGAAATGCTGCCTCGTTAAAAACCTTACCAGGAAAACCCAACATGGGACAAAATCGTGGTTAAGGGAAAAAAAGTGCATCGCTTATTTTCTCCCCCTGATCAGTGCATAACTTGAGATCTTCCAATATAATGCATCCAATGTTGCTGAGCAACTTCACACTTGTAGCAGAATAATATCCTTTCATGGTTGATCCTCCCATATTAGACTTGAGACTTCAAAGTTTGGTGTGAACAAGTAAGCTGCCTTCATTTCATTTCACCATATTCATAAAATATAGTGCATGTGATTATCTTAATGATATTTTGTTTCAAGTTGCCTTAACCATTAAACTTATGCCTTCTTCTAGAGGTCATATAAAGTAGCTTTAATTATCAAATACCGATCATAATTTACGGCAACTCATAATATCATCAATATCATTGTTTAATATTATATGAATTAGCAATATAAAATAACTAATCACATGCATCGCTCATGGTTCTTCTGGACCACTGATAAGTCTATTTTATATATATTTTTATTCCCCGTCTCATGGTCATATTTGTGCTTATTTGAGCTCTTCGGAGCTATTTTTATTACTAATATACGTTTTCTAGTGTTTTTGTAGAGTTGGTATTATTTTGTAGGAATTTGCAGATTTATGTCAATTTCAGAGCTTATTAAGCCACTACAAAGATATTAGAGTTTGATCGAATTTTATGACCGAATATTTAAAACTCAAGACCGAGTTAAAGAAATTTAGTTCGGTGAATAAGGGCTCGATATAGTAAAAGAGGTTCAAAGTTCCCACACGAAATACGAACCAAACAAGTGAAGGAACTTGGGCTAATGAATTATAAAAGACCAAGTCCAAGAACAAAAGGGAGGTAGAGCTTTGAAGCCCAGCTCGCTGCTCAAGCTGATCGAGCCCGATCGAGCGAGGCCTGGCCCGGTCGGACAAATATCTTCAGCTCCTACTTCAGCTATTTGGGCTTAGTTAGTTTGGGCTTATTATTTTACATCGAATTCTTGGACGAGACCTTCTAATTGATTTGTTTCCTTGTTTTAGTGGGAGTAGGATTAGAAGTTGACTTGTTATCAAACTTCTTTTTTTTTTTCCTATTTAAGTGGAGTAGTAGTACGTAGGTTAGGCAGCTTGGAGGTTAGGTAATTTTCTTAGCTTTTTAGTTTAGTTTTAGATTAGTTTTAACTTATTGTCAGTTACTTTGTTTTCATGGTATTGTTAATTCTTATTCTTTTAGTTTTATTTTAATTCTCCGTATTACATTAGTTTAATTCTATTGTTCTATTATTGCTTTTATTATTCCTGCTTTTGATATGCTTACTTTAATTACTTTGATTAGTTTAGATTTAATTATGCACGAGTTGTTTTATTCTAGGGTTGTTGGGATCCATGAATAATATAAAGGGATGATTTATTATTGTTGATTGTCAATGCTTGATTAATTTCCTATTGATTGATTTAATGCTATGCAATTAGATTTGGCCAGATTTAATTGTATGAGTTATGCAATATTGATTCGAGATTCGAGAGATGAGAATTGATGTTTAGGCTTAGTTTCAATAGGCAGGTTGATTTATAAATGGTTAGGTCAAGATTCGAGAGATGCGATTTAATACCGGTAAATTAATTCTGTGATTGTAATACGTAGCGAAAGCTCTTTATAATCTAATTAATTGATGCATTGATGATTGATTATTGTGTTTTACCTTGGAATATTATTTATTGGTGAACCTTTGCCTTAGGCTTTTATTTATTGATTTCTCCTTACTTTAATTCTCCTTAGTTTAATTCCCCCAATAATATCTTGGTTTCTTAATAATTTAGATTATAATAATTTATTAGAAATGAAAGAACATTGTTTCCCTGTGGATTTGACCCTACTTCCCTATCTATTTTAGTTAGTAATTTTAGGAATTACTTTTGATTAGGTGATACGACTTTAGCCTGTCAACCACAAGCAAAATGTTATCACTGAATGCTCAAATTTCCGGTTGAGATGTCAATAATTTAGTCACCAATACTCTTCAGGAGTTTGATAACACTATAAAACCCAACATTGCAATATTCAATATATGAAGCGAAAAGGGCTAGATCTTTGGATAAATCGTATATAAGTTCTTTAGGAACTTTTCAAGCATGATTTATAACATGCTAATAGATTGTCATCATATGAAATTTCATCGCAATTATAAGCCAATCGGAGTATAAATTTCTTCTTGTAAGTCTTCATCATAATTATAAACTCGTCATACCACAAACATTCACATATACCACACAATTATTGTATAGAACTAATGCATGTGAGTGAGATGTAGAATTCATGACATATATGAATGATGCAATTGAACAAAATGTGCATAAGGAATGATGCATCTAATGACTTCCTACACATGCAATAAATGATAATTTACCTATGACTCGCATATGCACATAAGACTAAAAAAATGCAAGACACTGTACAGTGCGGATTCTTAAAATCCCTTTTCCGATGGACTTCTGGTCCATGAAAACTTTTGAATATCATCAATATGTCGACATGAAAGTGGACATTTATTTCAAATCCCTTATTCGCAAGTCCGCTCCTTTTGCATATGCATAATATTTATCGATTTCATCATATGCCGGCATTATAAATCTCTTCAAAGGACATTTAGCAAGATATTTCACAATGATATCTGAAAAAATTTCTCATTGGTACCATTATAACATTTCTCATATCATAGGTCATCTATTATAGATTATTCAGATATCTATATTACTCCCGGAAGATTTCATACACTATGATATTAATATATTATAATTATTCCACTTTTAAAGTATCAACTGCACTATCTTGCCATGTATCATATATTTTTATTGGAACCGATCAAACAATCTACACTTCAGGTATAGTAATTCACAATTGGCAAGATTTTATCTCAATGTATGCACATAGTATCACCAACTCTGATCAAAATGTATCTCTCAATGCTTCCGAATGGGTCATAACTGTATACAAATCAAATCATAGATGTGCAACATATCTTGATAATACATAGGGAAAAGTTGGCATATAACTTTTCAAATTAACATTATAGGGATCATCAATTCTTTTGATTTTGCCAACTTATGCTAACTCTTCTCCCCCCTAAGTTGGTAAAATATCTCATATATAGGGGCATCATCAAAATTCTTGACCAACTTAGTACATCAATTTACAATATAATTCACTTCATTGGGAGGATCATATTCAATAAAATATATCTCTTCTGGAGAGTATTATCCATGGGGAGAGTATATTGTGCAGTTGTTTATCATTATTTTTCTTTATTCTTGTGCTAACTGATAATAGCCCAATAATCAAGAGATTGTTATATGCTGAATTTAAGTCACTTGTATGTAATTCCACTAGATAGTGATCTTCATGATCATCAAATACTTAATTTACTGAGATACTAGATACTCCAAAAATTTTACATACAAGTAACTTTGGTGAGCTTCTGGTTACCTAATATGGAGTTTCTAGTCACCTAATACTGAACAACATATAAGCTATCGTGGTGAACTTCTGCCCACCTATTACATATGCCCGAACAAAGTTCTCAGAAACTAATATATATATAATCTCTTGAAATTTTCTTCACAAAAAACTATTAAAATCACGATTCAAATATAGCTCAATCTCAATTTTATGTCTTGCCATTTAATTTATTTCATATCTCTAACACGAGAGAGCATCAACACATTATTTCTTTCATATTAAATGAAACTTTAAGTTTCCATAACGGGTAATTATTAAACTCAGATGACCTATTTCAATCATCACATCAAATCACATTTTCTTTGTATTTCAATGGTCAGTTAATTGTCAACTTTTCAATACTGGTGATCACCTTATTAGACATACTTCAAGTATGGCCATGAATAATGATGTGATGTATATAAACACTAATATGTGTTTCTGTCTATAATTGGCAAGACAATCAACTAATTAATACTTGATCTTATAATGACTCATACTCTACTGGAGTAATGATTATTACCTTGACACATGCTTATTTTGTTGGACATCATTTTGTACTCTTGTGGTGTACTTTATATAATCATAGCACACTTTAATGTACTAGAAATGATCTCTTCAAGAGATCTATCAAAATGTATCACTTTCTCGAATTTCTGTGTCGCTTTCTCAAACGAATGTGTCATTGTCATTTGTTGCTCCCTTCCTCTTTTGAGGATTCTTATAATTATAACATATTAGGTTACCACGCTTTAGGCGTGATGTATATATTCATTAGCAATTGATATTGTCCTTCTAGGACATTAATTTTGATCGGAGCACTTAAAATCAGTGTATTCAATTGACAATGACAGCTATTCACATCCATCTTCAAGATGGTTCATTCTAAATAATTGATAATTATGTGGCCACATCTCAAAAAATATGTTGTAGCAAACTGACCATCAATAAATTTTACTCCGTATTTTTCTTTCTTGTGTGCAAGGATTTTCATAATTTAATCAAATAAATAATATCTCCCCTAATCATTGCATATGGGGATATTAAATTAGTCCAACAACCTTTCAAATATCTTGCACCTTGTAAGTCATAAATTCTTTTGATAAAATCTTGTATCAAGTAAAATGTTCCTTTTGCATTCATTTTAAATTGAAATATCCTATAAGTATGGGAATAATAAATATATTTATCAAGTGAAGTGTTCACAATGTCATGTTCAATTTCTTAAACTCATGAATAATATATCTTGGTCAAAAGATAATATGCACTCATGTTTGCAATTCTTATGATTTTTTTTTTCAATAAATTATATAATCAAAAGAATATCAAGCAATCATGCCTATAACTCTTTAAAGTATGCAAATTCTCATTCACTTCTGGGAATGATTATATCTAGATTTATCCATACTTAGTTAGAGTTTGATATCTTGAATATCCACCCAAAAACAATATATAAACTATACAAATTCTTTGTATTTTCACATGACATAGTGTATATAGGAACACATTATTTATATAAATGGTGGATTATCTATATTTAATTTCTAGGTTATATACATAACCTTAGCTTGTATTGTTGTCGAGGGTTTCCAACCCTTCAAAAATTTACAGAGATTCAGGTCCTTAAGACTAAGAATTTCATGTTCAATTCATACATTATTCCAACTTCATGTACATACACATATAATAGATATTATATATAATTGAATTCAAACATTATACATCAACCAACATATTCATACTAAAACCGTGATAGTTGCACAAATCATATGATTATGATCATGTTAAAGTCAATTATAATGCATGTACATGAACAATATTGATCTAGAACTTATTGTCTATATAATGAAAGGAGTATGCAATTAGTGCATTAGTAGTACACGTACTACTTGTTGTCAAATTCATCTTCAAACAAGTGCTAGCTACCATGAAATGAGGTCGAACAGAACAAATAAAAATATGACATCATGTATATATAAATAATCTCAATAATAAAAGTTAAAGAAATTTTACGAGATTCAAAGAATTACAAGTAGATCATTCTTCTTATAGATTAAGCCGCAAACTTTAATCAATTAATCATATACTAATCATAATATCGAATGAAATTTTGTATAAAATATTAGGGTTGATTATCTCCTTATTTACTTTATTCAATACTATGATGAGATATCACAATAATAAATATATTTTACAAGTTTTTCACATTATCATGTTCAATTTCTTAATACTCATAAGCAATATTTCTTGCTCACATAAATTTTACGTAATCATGTTTGCAATTAATATTCAACGTTGTATTTGTAAAACAAAAAAATAAAATTAATGAATTAATATTAGGGTTGATTAAAAACTTGTGGTCAACTAAGGGGGCGTTTGGTTCAAACAATGGTATGGGTTTGGAATGAGGAATGAAACCTGGGTGGTATGTAGGGCTGTGCACCGGTCCAAAACCGGACCGGACCGGACCGGGACCGGAATGGACCGGAACCCGGAATGAGCATTTTTTAAGGACCGGAGACCGGACCGTGATCTGCCGGTCCGGTCCCGGTCTGGACCTGTTTAATACGGTCCGTTCCGGTTTTGGACCGGTTGGGACCGACTTTATGCTGTTTTTTTTTTCCCCCTGCATTTTAACAGCACTGCTTCGTGCTTCCTGCTATTTTTTAACCTGTTTTTTGACAGCGCGGTGTCGACGGCTGGAGTCATCGGAGGAGGAGGCTGAGTCATACAAATTGAATTAATTAAACAAAAAAAAAAAATACCAAAGAGATGAGGAGGCTGGAACATACCTGGAGGGCTGTAGGCTGGAAGTCGAAGAGGAGGGCGGTGCTGCGGCGGTGCGGCGGTGCGGCCTGCGGAGATGAGGGCGGTGCGGCCTGCGGAGATGAGGGCGGTGCCGCGGCGGCTTCGGGCAGAGAGTGAGAACGGGAAAGAGGTTAGAGGAGGACAGAGAGTGAGAGTGAAGACTGAAGAGGCTGTGAATGAGATTGATAGAAATTAGGGTTTTTAGGAAATTTTTAAAAAAAAAAAAAAAAATTATACATTTTTCCCGGGTTTCCGGTCCAGCCCGGAATTTACCGGGTTTTACCCGGACCGGACCGGGAACCCGGAATGACTGATTTCAAAGGACCGAGGACCGACCCGGAAGGCTACGGTCCGGTCCGGGTCCGGTCCGGTCCCGGTCGGTCCCGGTCGGTTTTACGGTCCAGGTCTAAAAGTGCACAGCCCTAGTGGTATGGGGTTGGAACTTGATACTTGATTTCATGTGTTTGGTTTTTATCAAGGAATGATGGTTTTCCTTTTAATTTTAAACCTAAAGGTATGGGTATGAGCCATACCCACCTCCTCCCTTGGGTTTCAAAAACCCATACCTTGGGGGTTTGATGTATGGGTTTGAAAAATGAAATTTCAAGAAACAAACACAAGGTATGGGTTTTGGTCATTCCAAACTCATACCTTATACCTAATATGCTTGAACCAAACACCCCCTAAATAAACACTTACGAATACAGGGACGGAGCTAGAGGGGGACATGGGGGGACAACTGTCCCCTCACTTAAAAAAAAAAAAGAAGAAAAAAAAAATTGTTTAATTACATTATGTTGTAAAAATAGATCAATATAAAGCAAGATGGTGTAATATGATGTTGGTATTTTTTACTAAGTAATCCTTTTTTTTTTTTTTTTTTTTTAAGTTGTAAAACTTTAGCTATTTAAATATTTGTGTGTTACACCATTTTTGTCAAATTAAGTGATGTACATTTGTCCCCCGGTAGGAAATTCCTGGCTCCGTCACTGTAAGAATATGAATGCATATGCTTGCATTCCATTTTGTGGGATCTCATATTGGGTATTAGATGATATATATTAGGCATATTGATATCATGAGTTGTATAAAGAGATATTATTGGATATACTAGATGTTCATTTTATTTTCATTATTTTAATCAAATATGATAGAATTTGTTACGAAGGTCGACAACAAAATAGGAATAAGTTGCAACAAAATTTAGTACATCTCTCAAAATTTAGTATTATTTTTGGTCTCTTAATCAAGTACTAGATAGAACACAAAATATTTACATACCTTGAATATTTCATATCTAAACAATCTGTTGCTAATAAAAGGAGTCATGGTTATATGATAGTGATATCATGTAAAGCATATAACAAGGACGGAAATCTTGCCCCAAACTTTATACATTCATCCTTCATAATAATTAATACTTCCTCCGTTCTTTTATTATTGCACCACTTGTCTTTTTAGGAAGTTTCACAAATATTGCATCATTTCCTTTTTAGGAAAAAAATTATTTGTATTCACACTACAAATACCCAACATACCCTTACTTTTTCACACTTACTTTTTAGTTTATCAATATGTCACATGGCCAATTTTGTATTTTAACCTTTTTCTCTCTTACTTTTTTCCACTACCAAAATATTTGTACCCAACCCCTATAATGAAATAAAAAAAAAATAAACGGAGGAAGTATATAGTATGGATTCGATCGGACTAATCCACACACAATTACCCTCATGATAAAATAAAATCTCAAAGATACATAAACATAATAACAAAACTCAACAAATTCAGAAGTTTAAAAAATCTACTCTAAAATCTGTTAAGAATGTCAACATAATACCCCAAACACTTTAAAGAAAAAAAAAAAAAAAATCATATCATCAAATCAATTTTTAGTCTTCTCATATACTCCATAACACCATCATAACACGTACTCCAATGAAAATCATATTGTTACCATATATGCTTAACTTAGTCGCAGTGCATCATTAAATTTGCATAATATAAACAATCTATAGAACTACAGATCGTACTCTAAGCGTACATTAAATAACACGTTAATAATGGAGTGCCTAATTATTTATGAAATATTTTGACTTTATCTTTATTAAGTTGACGAAGTAAACTAAAGCGGACAAATAGAGGATTCCAATACAAAACTCAAAGAATCGTAAGGAAAACACATCACTAAATTAGAATTACGAACTTTAATGAATTTAAGTATGTATTTGTACGGGATGATGCCAACACCGACAATAATTAACCGCACATATACATTTTTGTAGCTAATCAGGTCTTGATTAGCATACCGGCTTAATCTCCATGTCGGCCTTTTTCCGGCCACGTGGAGAGCTGCTTCAGGCCACGTTGGCACCTGTTGCCTACAAGGTCGGTCTGCCACCTGTTGTCCGAGCTACTAGCAGGTTATCTTTTTAAAAATATCCAAGCATATTTTCATTATAAGGAACAATCTCTCCCTCTCAAAAAATACTTTCTCTCTCTTCATTCATTCTTTCTTCTCGTCAGATTACTAACTTTAGCATCGGAGCGGTTATCCCCGAATAATCCCCCGGGTTAGCTAATCTGTGCTGACTGTGCAGGTGCTCAATTGGACGGTAAACTATTACCAACCCTCAAGGAGCTCACCCGGAACAATTGGCGCTAGAAGGAGGGGATAGTAATAAATTCTATCGTCCAAAGGACCTCCGACAGTCATGGAAGGAAATAATGAAATTACTACACCAGTGCCAGAAATTGAAAATCGAAATTATGATAGCGGCATTCTTAATGCTAACGTAAGCAAAACTGTAAACAGCATGCCCGAGATCGTAGTGGAAGACGAAACTCACCTTCTCCACTAGGATACTATAAACACGCCAATAACACCAGAACGAAACCTAGCACCAACCCTAGACCCCTTGGAAGAGTTTACTCCGGAAGAACTAGAGATAACGGCCAAGGTCATGCGGGCAATGTCTCCGAAGAGAAAGGAAGCTGAGACGGTAGCTGCCAGGGCAGGGGGAAATATGCCGGCAATACCTGTGGTCGTTAACCTCGAAAGTCAGTTTAATCAGGCAGGTCCACAATCTCAACCTCGGCCGCAACCCAATGAAGAGGTGATACCGTCCGAACGACAGGCCACTCAGGGTATGCAGACGGGAGAATTAGAGTCTTATCGGCAAGAGGCAAGTAGCGGGCCGTCAAGACGTATAATTAGAGCTATAGTCGGACCAAGAGTATCCCCATTCACCCAAGAAGTACTCGGTCAACAAATGGAAAAAATCACAATGCCGTCGTGCACCTATGACGGCAAAGGAGACCCCAAAAAATATGTGGCAGCCTTTGAAAGCCACATGTTGTTGTACACCGACACAGACGCAGTGTGGTGCAAAGTCTTCCCTACAACATTAACGGGAGCCGCCTCGGACTGGTTTTCTAATCTGGAGCCCGGGTCCATCGACTGCTTCGAGACCTTGGTAAGGTTATTTACGGGCCAATACATAAGGAACAGCGCAAGGCAGAGAACGTCCGGAGAGCTTATGGCTGTTAGGCAAAGGAAGGATGAGTCGCTTAGGGACTTCATAAGACGTTTCAACAACGAGGCCAATACCATACCAAAATTGCAGCAAGAAATAGCAGTAATGGCCTTAATGAACGGTTTGGGCGACAATGACTTCAAAAAGTACATGGCGCGAAAATCCTTCCTGAACCTGGGTATGGCGTTTGGCAAAGCTCATGAATATATAAAGAGCGACGAGCTCTTGAAAACCAGTAATCAAATAGCTTCATCAGAACCTTCTCGGCGACAGAACGATAATACAACACCCAACACTCATACCAGCGGGATAAGTAGGCCACAGCAGCAAAATCAGCAGAGAACTGGTAGGCTAGCTAGAGGTCTTGGCCGATACAGTAGCTACACACAGTTGAACACACCTAGAGCTGCGATATACTCGATTAACCAGCACATGGAAAATTGGAGTCGGCCGGTGCCGATGGTAACCAAAGGCCGGGATGTAAAGAAGTATTGTATGTTTCACAAAGATGTCGGCCACTATACCGAAGAGTGCATTCAGTTGAAAGAAAATATTGAAGACCTCATCAGAAAGGGGCACTTATCTCAATATCGAGCTCAGACGGGATCGAGCCGACAACAACCCTCGCAGCCGAGGCAAATTGAGTACCGAAAACAAGGTGATTCATCCATGCAGGATGATACCTACAGGAAAAATTGTACAGAGGTATACCGACAGGGGAATGCGCCACCAGTTCCTAAAATCATGATAGATGTCATTACTGGTGGACCAGTGCATGGAGGTTCTGTGAGTGGGGCAAAAAAGAGTCTGTCGGAATACAAGCATATAGTAAACGCACTGGGGATAGAGGAGCGGCCCCGACCTGCTTCAATTCCTTCCGTGTCTTTCTCGGAAGCTAATGCCAAGGGCATAGTTTTTCCCTACGATGATCCGTTGGTATTAATATTAACGGTTAATAGAGCCTATATCAAGCGATCTTTAGTTGACGGTGGAAGCTCCGCTAACATCCTGTTCGCAAGGGCATTCGACGCCATGAGGATAGGCCGAAAATACCTAATGCCAGTGTCATATCCTGTTATTGGCTTTAATGGATCCATGGTCAGGCCAGAAGGTAGTATCACTCTGCAAGTCAGAATTGGTGAGGGTGCAGCAGCTAGGGGTGTTATGACAGAATATCTGGTAATAGATGTACCATCAGCATATAACGCCATTGTCGGCAGATCTCTGATCCATGATGTGCAGGATGTGGTTTCAACGTACCATCTGACGATGGTGTACGTATCGAATACCGTAGCCAGAGCGCATTAGGGGCAGGCAGAACATGGCTAGGGAATGTTATGTGTCTGCGCTGAAACAACCAAGCCGGGAACCCATCGTTGAACAGGCAACTCAGAAAAGAGAGCGAACTCCATCCACACACGACTTGGCAATGGAGAATTTTGATACTCGACCAGTAACGGTTCCCCGCCCCTCTCCGGGGGGAGAAACCGTCGAAGTTGAGTTACAACCTGGAGTCCTGGGAAGGGTGGTGCGAGTTAGATCCGATATGGATGTTGACACGCGGTGCCACTTAGTGGAACTTTTACGGGAAAACGCAGATGTATTTGCCTTTTCGGTAGATGAGATGCTAAGGATTCACCCTGACTTTATGGTACACAAACTGGATATGGACAGAAGAGCAAGGCCGATTAGGCAGAAGAAAAGAAACTTCTCGGCGGAAAAAATTGAAGCTATACAAGTAGAGGTCAACAAGCTGCTAGTGGCAGGGTTTATTGAACCTTGTGCATATCCTGAATGGTTAGCAAACGTAGTCATGGTGAAAAAACTGTCAGGAAAGTGGAGAATGTGCGTGGATTTTACATATTTGAATAAAGCCTGTCCGAAAGATTGCTACCCATTACCCAGGATAGATAGGCTGGTAGACTCAACTTCCGGCCACGCCTTGCTGAGCTTTATGGATGCCTTTTCAGGATACCTTCAAGTTAGTTTGTATGAGCCCGACAGAACCAAGGCGGCCTTCATCACTGATGCCGGCGTATACTGTTATAAGGCAATGCCGTTTGGGCTGCGAAACGTGGGAGTAACATACCAGAAGCTGGTAGACAAAGTCTTTGCAAACCAGAAGGGAAGAAACGCAGAAGTGTATGTTGATGACTCGATTGTAAAAAGCCGACTGGCCGCAGATCATGTAGCAGACCTAAGAGAAACCTTTGAAACCCTTTGGCATTATCGGATGAAGTTAAATCTGGAGAAGTGCGTGTTTGGAGTTCGATCAGGGAAGTTCTTGGGGTTCATGTTCAGTGAAAGAGGGATAGATGTAGATCTAGACAAAATCGAGGCTATCCTTAATTTACCACAACCAAAATCGATAAAGGATATACAAAAGCTTACCGGTCACATGGCAGCGCTAACGCGGTTTATCAGCAAGTCAGCTGATAAGGCCTTGCCGTTCTTTGTGGTATTACGCCAGAACAAAACGTTTTTTTGGGGTAAGGAACAAGTGAAAGCATTGGAGGTGGTGAAGAACCATCTAAGGTCTTTACCAACAATAGCAGGGCCAGAACAAGGAGAAAGCCTGCAGCTGTACATCTCGGCGTCTCCAAAAATGGTAGCGGCCGTGTTGTTAGTAGAACGGAAGAAAGTACAAATGCCCATTTATTTTGTGAGTCACATCTTGAACGCTGCGGAAAGACGATATCCCCTGGTAGAGAAAATTGCATATGTAGTGGTAATAGGAAATCCTAACGAATCAGCCATTAGAGAAATCTCTACAAAAGATGGAAACTTCCGGGCGATTGCTCAAATGGGCGATAGAGTTGTCGGAGTATGTGATAATCTACAAGCCGAGAGTGTCCATAAAGGCTCAGGCCTTGTCCGATTTTATCGTAGAATCATCCTATACAGAAGAAGAAGAAGATGTCGGAGTATGGAAAGTCTCTGTTGAAGGCTTCACAACATCAATAGGTTCGGGGGCCGGTATTATCATGGTCTCCCCGCAAGGAGACGTATTTGAATACGCCATCAAGTTCAAGTTCAAAGCCTCGAACAACGAGGTCGAGTATGAAGCGGCCTTGGCAGGAGTGCAGTTGTGCATAGCTGTCGAGGAAAAGCGAATCGAGTTGTCAACGAACTCGCAGTTAGTGGCAAGTCAATTTAGCGGCAAATACGAGGCTCGAGAGAAAACTGCATATCTGGCCAAGTTAAAGGCCATAACGGCAAACTTGGAACACTTTGAAATCAACTTAGTTTCGCGTGCTCAGAATGCACAAGCAGACGCATTAGCAAAGTTAGCTAGTTCAAGCTTCGACGATCTGGAACGCACTGTAATGGTTGAAATTCTTGAACATAAGAGCATTGATGAGGAGGCTCCAAAAGAGGTTGATTGTGTTAATGGAGGCCGAGAATGGTATGATGACATATTGGCCTATGTAGACACCAAATTCTGTCTCCCCAAAACCAAACCCAGTGATGAATGCCTTTCACGTTGTGTTATTATCGAATGAGGTGAAAGTGATTTGAAAGTCGAGTGTTGCGGTTTGGTTTTAATTAAATTCTTTTCTCTCTGTTTTTGAAAATGACTTTATTTATTTGAAAATAGCCGAACCAGTTTAGTTTGGTCCATGCTAAGGGTCCAATAATAGTGTAGATGGGTGGGGTTCGAAGAGACCTTTCCAATGATATATTATAAGCCCGGTTCCGATGAGTATTGAGGAAGTTATGGCCAAAATATTAAACTGGGCCTAGTTAATTATTTAAATACGGCCCAATGATCTAGAGGAGGGCCCAATATTAATTATCATTCCTAAAATCATTAGGATTAATTATAGTTTTCTAGAAGTTTCTAGAAAGTTCCTTTTAATTCTAATATTATTAGATTTAATAATTAATTATCTTTAATAGATTTTTATTTGGAATAAAATATCGTTTTGTTATCTTAAAATATATATTTTATCTTCTGTACGGATTCCGTAGATCAAGTTGATTAAAGATCGGATTCCGCGTGAAGAAAAACGCGCTAATACAGGTTGTCGCCAAACGACAAGTCTGTCGCCAGGCGACAGAATCTGTCGCCGCGCGACAGAGTCGATTCCTGGCGACAGCGTGTAGTTTTATTCCTTATCAAATTCTATGTTTTTCCGGACTATTTTCATTATAAATAGCGTCCGAATCCCTGTTTTCAAAAGGGATATTCACAATCATCAATTCTCATCAATTCTTCCTTAATTCTTTCTTTTCTCTCTCTTGAGCAATATAGCTTAATTCTTTTCTTTCTCTCTCTTGCTAAACTAGCCTTTTTACATACAATATTCCGCATTCACAAGATCTTAAATCACTTAGCCAAGTTCGAGGTTGCCTTCGCCCTAGACGTGAAAGGTTGATAATTTCTGAGGGTTTGGTCCAAAACTAGTCAAAACTTTATTTAATTTGATTTTAATTTAATTCTTTAATTATTCTTTATTATTTTCATTGAAGTTTACTAACTTGTGTATTTTGTTATTAGAAAGAGGTACGAGGCTTCAAAGTAAGTAGATTAGCTTACTCCCTATTTCTTTCACAATGTAGAAAGCATGTTTATTATTGTTTAATATTCCTAGTATCATGTTAGGATGTTTTTATGCTTTCTAGTATCATGTTTAGGATGCCTTTACTCTTTCTAATATCATGTTAGTGCCATGTTAGGTTTAAAGCTTTGATCTTTATTGTTTAGTGACATGCTAGGGTTTGTTATTAATCTTGTTAGTATCATGCCTAGGATCTTGCTATTATATTTAAGCTTTCTTATATCATGTTATTATCATCGTTGTTATTGTTTCTTGCTTTATTTATTATGTTGCTTGATATATTTTATTGTTATTGCTTGATCACGCCTTTTATGCAGGTTTAAAGGGAATTTGTACTTGAAATCACGCTTAATAAGATAATTATTAATTTGGTTTAGGCTAATATGATTTTAATTCAAGTGATCACCAATAATAGTATTATTTGTGCATTAATATTCAACCAACATAGATAAACAGGGTAGGTTCAATATAATGTTTGAATGTTATTCGAAAAGCGCACATGAATACGAGCAGAACAAAGTAGAGGCCTATTTTATAGGGCGGGTCCTTTCTTTTGTAGATTGGATTCGTACCTTCATCCCCGGACCCTGTTTGGTTCAAGACCTTATGGAGTAGTTGATGGTCCTTTTGGATTGTCTTTTGGGTTTACAAGTTCCTAAAACTTGTTGGCGACTCTTTTTGCTCTTTTTCTTTCCCTTTGAAACGCCACCGTACTTTAGTGTATGATCACAGTGGGGTTCAAGTTTGGGGTTATCATAATGCTTGAAATATTCCCTACAGCCTATAAGGTGCATAATGTTCTCCCCACTGACAAGGTTGAAGAACAAAAGGTCAAGAAAGATAGCATCTGGTTTATCATGTTCCAAGGTATACTATACAAGCGGGGTTTCTCGTTACCGTTACAAAGGTATATAACGGCTTATGAGTCTGCCAGGTTAGTGGAGGAAATTCATGAGGGTGGACGGTCAATGTCCTTGGAGGCAATAAAAAGAGGATATTATTGGCCGACAATGAGATAAGTGCCAGAAGTTTGGGCCAGTAATAAACCAGCCACCAAACAATTTGACACCTATCCTCAACCCAATTCCTTTCGCACAATTGGGGATGGATATTGTCAGACCTTTCACATCGGCTACAGGAGGACGAAAATTCCTGATAGTGGGGATTGACTACTTCACTAAATGGATAGAGGCAGAGCCTGTAGCGAAGATAACGGCGAACGAAGTGAAGAAGTTCATTTGGAAAAAACATATTCACTCGTTTTAGGTTGCTGGTAGCGATGGTATTTGATCATGGTTCTCAATTTGTCTGCAGCCCGGTTAAAAACTTCCTAAGCATATACACAGTAAAATTTGCATACGCGGCAGTGTTCCACCTACAATCGAATGGACAAGCAGAAGCCGCTAACAAGAAGATTATAGGCGCGCTAAAGAAGAAGATAGAGGATGCCAAGGGCTTATGGGCTGAATTAGTACCTGAAATATTATGGTCAAATAGAACGACAACAAAAGAAACTACAGGGGAATTGCCTTTTAACCTTGCTTTCGGTTTAGAAGCGGTTATCCCTGCTAAAGTCGGCCTTCTTACTTTTCGTATTCAACATTACTGTGAAGAGCAAAATGACCTACTGCTTAGGCAACAATTGGACTTTTTACCTGAGATAAGGTTGAAAGCTGCCATCAAGTCGGCATCATACAAGAATCATATGAGTCAAGCATACAACAAACGTGTTCATTATCGTCCTCTAGAGGACGGTGACTTGGTCCCGCGAAGAACTGCAGCAACCGGCAAAGGAAATGCAGACGGCAAGCTCACTGCAAACTGGGAGGGACCATATTAAATATACGAGACTCTCCGACAAGGGTCATATAGGCTTATGACAATGGAAGGAATGCCATTAAAAAATGTTTGGAATGCCAGCATCCGCAAGAAGTATTATGTTTAAAGTATCTGAAAAGTATATTTTGAACTTTTGTTTATTATCAAAATGACATGTCTTCATGTATTTTTTGAACTGTGGTAGCATACTTTGTAATCAGTTTTACAATTTGGCAAAGGTCGTTAATAAAAATATCAACGAATAATCTGAAATATGGAACCACCCCCTACTTTCAATATGACCTGATAAACAGCCTAGCTAGTCGTATCACTCATTCAAGTAAGGAGGGAGGTTGGATACCGAATGAGCCTCAAGGCGAGTTGAAACGACGGTCTGATCCATTGTCTTTACTCGGCCTGATAAAGGTTGCATATTCTATACCGATAAGAGAGATATCAAGGTAGGTCATGAACTGGCTACCGAATCTTTATGGCCTCATAAGTTTTACAAGAAATTTTGAGCAAAATTTCTTGCTAAACTAGGAGGCATGAGTAATTATAGATGAAATAGCTATATATGTGTTAACATTTAAAAAGAAGAAGACAACAACTATGTATAGCACAGAAATAAAAACATAAAACACTAATAATTGAATTAAAAAGACAAGAAATTATGTTACGTTATAAATTCAGACAGAGAAACGACAGCCATCACCCAAAAAGACAAGGGTCAGATCGACTCAAATCTGGAATAGAAATTGTTTAACAAACACAAAAACATAAAGTATTCATACAAGAATCCCTAACGGAGATTACAAGAAAACGAGGATCCACAAGATGAGGTTGGTGATGATTGCCCGCTCCATTAACCTTTTATAAGCCCAATTTCCTTCTCGGGAACTTCCTTAGAGTCCTTGTTGACTCGTTCCTCACTGACAAGGCTGGCAAGAAGGGCGTCATCAAATTCCTCTTCCGAACGGTCGCGCGGATCCAGGTTGGTCATTACTTCAAATGAGGGTGGCTCGACAAAATACTCCTTCTCGTAGCTGGTAGGAGAGTGGTGCAATTCGTTGCCATAAGCAGTCTCGGCAGCTTGCCATCTTTCCGAGTCCCACTCTTCAGCCTTGCATACACACCGATGCGCCGCTACCCATTCACCGGTATAACGGTCAACCAATTTATCCCAGTAAAGATCAGACCGCAAAAATTGATTAACTGCTCGGCGTTTGATATCGGGTTTTGCCTGTTGAGCTTCCTCAAGCCTCCTTTCCAACCTTTCCTTGGCCTCTTTCTCCACCTCCAAGTTTGCCTTTTAAGTCTTAATCTCCTCTGCCAGCTTGTCTTGATTGGCTAATTTTTTCTTTAGCTCGGCATGGTCAGAAAATTGCTTCTTCAAAAAGGTCATGTCGACCTTGAGCTTCAAACTCTCAATAACGGCGGCTTTCCGCTCGTCATCAGCCTTCTTGATTTTTGTCTTAGCCTGGTCAGCATACCGCTGGTAGTACTTATATATATGCACTACCTCAACTGCTGAGTTGACAGTCTGAAAATGAAAATCAAATGTTAAAAACGACAGAAAGTAAAAGTATGCAACTATATAAAGAAGGGTAAAGCTAAAACCCGACTTATGTAAAAATAATAATAATAATAATAATAATAATAACAACATATCTTACTCGGAGCATGTCATTCATCATCTGACCACAGGGAGCCGCTAACTGATCGAATGGTCTGTCAGCCGGTGTAGCCAAGTCTTTCAACATCCTCCATCCCATACTTCCACCGGTACCGGGGTCGTCACAAATAACGGACTCTCCCCGATTGACATTATGCGGGGCCGCCAAGGTTCCCCTGCAGTACCGACATGAACCAACATTTCCTCACGCACCTCGTCTGGGATCTTCACATGAGGAATCTCAATGAATTCACCTATCAGTACGGGAAGGAAAGCATTCAAGCTGCTAGAGCCCGAACGCAAGGATGTAACAACTGTCTCTCTCTTAAAACCACTCCCTCAGTAGTGGCAGCTTTCTCAATGGTAGCGGCTGTAACGACCTTCTCGGTCTCAACAGGATCACGCAGGATGATGTTTATTTTCTTGTTAATAACCGGCTGATCGGCATCATCGTCTAGGTTAACGACATGATGGTTATCTTCTGGGAGCTCCCCTTCCTGCTAACCTTTCTTTTGCTGCTGAGCTTCCTCAGCATCATCTTTTTTTCGCTTCTTTGACTGATCTCGGCCAGTCAGTTCACTTCCTCTTTTACCAGCACCACTCCCGCCCCTTTTGGAGGGAAGAGGCCTGGGCTAAACCCTACGTTGTTCGCCGGTGGTCATGTCTTGTCTCTTTCTCTTTTTTCCCTTCAAAGCTCTGGTACAATGGACTGGAAGGGTGTCGTAGCTGCTTTTAGGGTTGGGAGGACACTGTTGTTTAATCCGGCCATCAAGAAACAGCCCTAGCTTTGCAAAGTCTAGTTTGTTGATACCTGCAAATAAGCAGAGTCGTAAGTTTTCAAGTAAAGAACAATAAAGCCGATAACAGAGATTAAAACATACAATTTGGCCAACAAATATTTTGAAATAACTGAATATATAAAATAAAATAAAAAAAATAAAAAAAATGATAATGAAATGACCGTAGTAAAAAAGAGGAAAGAAAAGACGAGAAAACAAAGCCGACATAAAAAGGGCCATACCAAATTCGTCAGTCCAGAAGAGACCGACATGAGACAGAGGGGCGTTGCCCAGAATATAATTACAGTTGGGCAGCCACACCCTCGGCACGACTTTGTTTTTCTTACTAGTCCTTACATATGTACAGTTAAAGAAGTTAAAAGCATATTCTTCCAGTTTGCCTAGCTTCCTACTTTTTATTGTGTCAAACATGCTAAGAGGAGGGTAGAAGACCCTACAAACCTTGTAGTCGTCAGGAACACTTAGAAAATAAAACTGATTCATCCATTTTTTACAGCTCGTCAGTTTCGGCCACATTGTACATTTCCCGGAGCTGTGAATAGTGACTAGAACCCAGGTGATTGACTGTCTTTTTTGATCCAGTATAACTTACGAAACAAGTTAAGAGTAAGAGGAAAATCCATAAAAATCATCACCCAGATAAGAGATATAATGTTCCGAATAGCTGTCGGAGTTAGTTGTGCAACGCATACGTTCCAGGCCCTTAGAATTTTCTCTACAAAAGGATGTAATGGAAACCTTAGTCCAAACTCGAAGTGCTTGGCATATACGACTATATGGACATCAGGACAATCAAGAACCGTTTGTTCTTCTTCAGGCAGCTTGAGGTCGTAGCCTGCCAGCAAATTGAAAAAATACTGCCCAATACGATAATACTCCTTGCCGATAGCGGTTAAACGCCACTCTGGATTAATAACGGTATCCACGACTTTGAAATCCTCTTTCAATCTAAGAGGCTCTCGGTATTTCGGATCATCCCCTTCCGAATCATACCCCTCATCCAAATTTTCTTCTTCTATTACCCTACTAGCGGTATTGTTCCCATGGTTAAATCTTACATCCCTTGGGTTGTCAGTCTCCTCCTCATCATCATCTTCATCTTCGTCATCAGCACTCCCACCTTCTTCTGGGGCGTTGCCGACACTGGTCTCTTCTTCTTCCTCGGATTCCTCGAGAGATCTCTCAACGGATCGAATGTCCTCATCCCTAATATCGGATGTTTCTTTTACTACCGGATCTTTGTCGGGCCGACACTCGGAGGCTTTGGCCTCTTCCGGCTGCTAACTAGACCATTTTGTTCTCGGCATTGCAGTTGTTTTTCGACCTATTTTGCCGATATTAGAACCGTACTCATAAACGGTTATTTCTGAATCTGCTTGGTCACAAATGCTTATAGACTCAAGGTCAACAATTTCAACGTCTTCTAAAATATGAGAGAAGGACCTTTTCTCGAAAGCTGAACACAAGGGTGCAAACGGGTCAGCCTCGCTAGCCTTACCCGTAGTCGAGTTTTTCAATGACTCAGGCATACACTTCATGAACAAAACATGACACTAGCCCAACGCAAACGGCAAACACCGACTTACAATTTCTTACTAAAGATAAAATAAAAAGAAGAGGAAGAGAAAAATCAAAAGTTAGGGTTTTTTACCTCTTGAAGACTGGGCGTTTTGCCTAGAAAATCTTAGAAAAATGAGTTCGTAATCAACGAAAACAAAGACTAGTTCCTTCAACTTCAGTTTGCAAAAAATCTTCGACGTAGAACAGAAATCGCCACAAGCAAAGTTTCGGGGGACTATATTGAAATTTTTTGAAAATTGATTCGAAAATGGTGAAATTCAATCATTTTCGAGGTATTTATACCTTAGTGAACAATGTCGATTGATTTGATAGTTCATGCATGCAATCCAACGGAGAGAAATAACGCCTTTTGAACAAACTCATATTCGATGGTTGACACGTGTCCCACTATTTTTTAACTTTTCCCGCCTAAACTCCTGTCTGTATGTACGGTGTTCTCTTAAGTTGAGAAAAGTACTATCGGCACTTAGCTCACTTTGGGGGCAAATCGGAAATTTTTTAATCTCAAGTTTTTTAAATTGAGCAAAGTACTATCGGTACTTAGCTCACTTTGGGTGCAAATCGGAGATTTTTTAATATCGCATTTTTTCTGGTTCCTTTTTTGCTTTGACCCTTCAGATCGGAGCGCAATAGCATCTCCTGATTTTATAAGTTAGCACGTCCGTTTCACTGACGCCCTCACTTAGGGGATTAGTTGTACGGGATGATGCCGACATCGTCAATAATTAACCGCACATATACGTTTTTGTAGCTAATCAGGTCTTGATTAGCATACCGGCTTAATCTCCATGTCAGCCTTTTTTCGGCCATGTGGAGAGCTGCTTCAGGCCACGTTGGCACCTGTTGCCTACAAGGTCGGTCTGCCACCTATGTTGATAGGTGGCACCAGCTTGGTTATCTTTCTATAAATACCCAAGCATATTTTCATTATAAGGAACAATCTCTCTCTCTCTCTCTCTCTCTCTCTCAAAAAATACTCTCTTTCTTCATTCATTCTTTCTTCTTGTCAGATTACTAACTTTAGCATCGGAGCGGTTATCCCCGGATAATCCCCCGGGTTAGCTAATGTGCTGACTGTGCAGGTGCTCAATTGGACGGTAAACCATTACCAACCCTCAAGGAGCTCACCCAGAACAGTATTGATGTACTTAGTTGTGTTGAATCAAATTAATATACAGTATATATGCCATAATACTTCTTGATTTAAATAATAAACAATAGATTGATTTGACCACTATGTGAAATTGATGAATTGACCATGGTTATTAAATATACATATCCAATAAAGTGATAATATACTCGTACAATATAGATCGAAATCATCATTCGGCACAATATCAAAACATACTAATATCAATCATTAAATAATTGGTTCTTGATGCTATATTTAAATCATTCAATTAATAATGCGAGTAGTATGTATATACGTACTAATATCAATCAAAACATACTAATATCAATCATTAAACATCTTATAAGATGTCATCTAGTTGGCTAGGGCTCGTGCTTTGGTGGAAAAATATGTGTGTTAATTGATTGATTCAATCCTAATTTGCTCAATTGGCTCAGTCGGTTAGATTTGATGCTGATAACGTGTTATAAAATAAAGAGAGGAAAAGAGAAATATGGAGAGAATAATTCGTATTCTTATCTTTTAATAATATGAGAGAGTGTATATATATATATATATATATATATATATATATATATATATATATATATATATATATTCTAGATACTAGGTTTATTATTCTACATGTGTGTGTGTGTGTACACACACACACACACACATGTGATACAATTAGGGTTTTCTTGTAGAATAATAAACCTAGTATCTAGAATATCCTAGTGTAGGGAATATTTCAAGCATCCCACACTTGAGCCCCATAGTGATCATACACTTAAGTATTGTGGCGTCTAAATGGAAGGAAGCTAGAGTAAAAGAGTCGCCAACAAGTTTTAGGAACTTGAAAACCGTTCACAGGGTGAAGGTTACACCCCTTCACGATCCATGAGATCGCTAATTCCATAGTGGTCTGGAACCATGACTGGATATTCGGGGATGAAGGTACAAATCCAACCTAAAAGAAATTGAACCTGCCCTAAAAATAGGCCTCTACTTTATCCTTCTCATATTCATGTGCGCTTTCTGACTAACATACAATCAATATATTAATCCTAAACCTGTTTAATCTATGTTGGTTGAATATTAATGCACAAACAAAACTATTATTGGCGATCACTTAAATTAAAATCACATTGGCCTAATTCAAAATTATTAATTATCCTATTAAGCGTGATTTCAAGTACAAATTCCCTTTAAATCTGCAAGAGAGGGCGTGATCAAGCAATAACAATAATATATCAAGCAACATGATAATTATTTTGGGTAAAAATTACCCTGTCCACGTGGACCAATCAGAGAGGACTACGTGTCAAGCCTAGGCAGGTCCATTTGGGCCAATTGCTAGCTGACACGTGTCAACCTCAGATGCTTCCTGAATTGCAGCCTTCAAGGCCCAATTCCCAAGAACGTCGCAAAACGGCGTAGCCGACCAAATCTAGGTCAAATGACCTAGAAGGGGCACGTTCACCAATGACCCTATAAATAGGGAGATATTCCTCAAATTTGGGGGACATTCAATCATTTATTACACCTACCCTACATTCTCTCACATCAGAGAAACACCTGATCTCAAAATCCGAGAAGATCTCATTTTCTTTTCCGCACCTTCTCCTACCCATATTCAAGTACTTAACTTGACCGTCGGAGGCGGAACTCCAAACACCCGGAGTCTCCATTGTTTTGCAGGTACAGGCGCAGTCGGACCAGTCCTCGAGCTGTAACTCTCTCAAGGGACAAAAGCACCCAAAAAATTTGGCGTCGTCTGTGGGGAGAATACCTCAAGGATGGTTCAAGAGTCTGTACTGCTTCCTGACCCCAAAGCTAACCAGCCGGAGAAAGCCAGGCGGGTACCAGCAGGCCCCCTGGTTAGCCGGTAGGGGAAACCCAGTCGGCAAGAGGTCAGTCTCCAGTCACCAGAGACGAGCTCATGAAATTCATGACGAATTTCAAGGGTGAGATCAAAGATCTGATCGAAAAGAAAATGGCTGGCTCTAGCAAGAGTCATCCGGCCAAGAAGTCTCCTCGAACTGTGAGGAAGAAGCCAGTTAGGGACAGGCATCCAACTCCACATCCAAAGGACAAGGCAGCTGCAACCCTTGACTGGTCCAAGATCATTCTGCCCCAGAAGGGTCCAAGAAAGCCCAACCTGGATGAATCATCGAGCGCAGGAGAAGTCAGCAGCTGTCTGAGTCAGCCTTTACTTCGAGATTTCCAGACAGCTTCAAAAACACATCTGCAGGGAATATTCAATCCTTGCATGAGAGCCATACATGCGGTAATACCGTCCATTATGGCCCTCAAATGATTGGGAATGCACCGTATGTACCCCCTATGGTCTACGGTCCGTATTCTCCTCACTTCATGCAGCCGGCCCTCTTTGGGGGTCAGGCGGCATATAACGTCCAGCCTTTGGACTGGCAGCTCCGTCTGCTCAAACTTGGTGAACAGACTTCTGCCTTCACCAAGGAGATAACCGAGGCGGCACAGCCGGCCAAGGTTAAGAATGTGTTGGTTGGTGCTTATGATGGTACCACCAACCTGGAGGACCACCTCATGGCCTGCTCTAACCTCATGCACATGCAGGGGCTGGAGGATGCTATGTGGTGCCGATGCTTCCCGGCTACATTGAAGGGCATTACCCAACAATGGTTTGGCATCCTACCAGCCGGATGTATCGACAGCTTCAGGAAGCTTTCCTTTCTGTTTGCCTCCAACTTCTCAATGAACATCCCTGCCAAGAAAACAAGTCTTGACTTGAGTGCCATCCGGCAGGGAGATAAAGAAGGGCTTTACTCCTATGTCAGGCGGTTCAACCTGGCGAGAATTCAAATCTAGGGGCTGTCTGACGAGGTAGCCTATACAGACTTCTTCAAGGGTCTGAAGGACGTGTCAACCTTTAAGTTCGACCTTGTCCGAAAGAGGGTCTTCACCCTTCAAGAGGTGTTGATAGAGGCGGAGAGCTTTATTCAAGCCACCGACCTCTGCTCGTCCAGCAACCAGTCGAAAAATTTGGCCTCGCTCTTTACATGGCTGTTAAGAAGTTGAAACCATACTTCTTGGCACATCTGGTGGTGATCTACACAGATCAGCCCCTCAAGCGGCCAATGAAAACCCTGGACTCATCCGGAAGAATGCTCAAATAGGCTATTGAAATGCAAAGTCTTGAAATCACCTACGAACCAAGAAAGGCAGTGAAGGGTCAGGCGTTTGCCGACTTCATTGTCAAAATAACAAGGCCGGTTGCTCCGGATAACCTTGATCAGGTTTGGAAGGTGCATGTAGACGGGAGCTCTACTATGAACGGTTGTGGTGCAGGCATAATCTGTGAATCCCCGGAAGGGGACAAATATGAGTATGCACTACGGTACAAGTTCCAGGCCTCAAAGAACGAGGCGGAATATGAAGCTTTGCTAGCCAGTATCCGCATGTGTAAGGCAGCAGGGGAAACAAAAATTGACGCCTACTCTAATTCTCAGTTGGTTGTTAGCCAATACCATGGTGAGTATGAAGCCACCCATCCGGCTATAATCAAATATTTGCAGGCGGTCAAGGCTGAAGCTGGGACACTTGAACAATTTCATCTAAGTCAAGTGCCTCGGTCTGAAAACAACCAGGCGGATGCTCTGTCTAAGTTGGCATCCTCCGCCTCCTGCGATATGCCTCGGTCAGTCTTTTGGGAAGTAATGGAAAAGCAAAGCATATCTGATGACGAGCCCATTGGAATTCTGGACCGAAGTTCTACTTGGATGGATGGCATCCGTGCGTATCTTGTAGACGGCACGCTCCCTGATTCACCCCAGGAGGCATCCGCGCTAAAAAAGCGTGCAGCAAACTTCGAGATAAGAGAAGGAGAGCTCTTCAAGGCGGGTTTTCTAAAGCCCTTACTGAAGTTCGTTACCCCGGAAAAGGGGAAAGAAGTTCTCGAAGAGTTGCATGCGGGATACTGCGCCTCTCACTCAGGCGGAAAATCCCTAGTTGTAGACACCCAAAAGTGTCTCCCCAAAACCAAACCCAGTGATGAATACCTTTCACGTCAAATCATAATCGAATGAAGTGAAAGTGTGGAAAGTCTAGTGTTGCGGTTAGTTTTTTTATTTCTTTTCTTTCTCTTTGTTTTCAAAAACCTATTTTATGAAAACAGCCAATCTAGTTTAGTTTGGTCCATGGCAAGGGTCCAATAATAGTGTAGTTGGATTGGGCTCGAAAGAGCTTTCCAACGATATATTATAAGCCCAATTCCGATGAATAATGAGGAAGTTATGGCCAAAATACTAAACTGGGCCCGGTTTGACCTTTATATGCGGCCCAATGATCTAGAGGAGGGCCCATTATGATTTATCATTCCTAATGCAATTAGGATTGATTATAGTCTTCTAGAATTTCCTAGGAGGTTCTTTTGAATCCTAATGTGATTAGCATTGATAAATGAGTTTTATGAGTTTTATTAATGAAATCACGGTTTTACCCCTCGTATACTTAATTTTATCAAAATATGAAAACGTGTGGAAAAACTGTCTGCAGCGCCGCACCACAGGCTGTCGCCTGGCGACAGGGGCTATTGCGGCGACAGCGTCGTGTTTTATTCCTTTTCGAACTCTGATTCTTTTTCTATCATATTCCGGACTGTTTTCATTATAAATAGCGTCCTTAAACCTCCGTTTTTAATCATCAAAAAATCACCAACTCCCATCAAGAATTTCTTGGTACTCTCTCTCTCTTTCTAAACCAACTTTTCACAAACAAAATTCCGCATTCACAAGATCTAGACACACCTAGCCAAGTTCGAAGTTGCCTTCGCCCTAGACGTGAAAGGTTATAATTTTTGAGGGTTTGGTCCCTAATCTCTATTTCAATTATTTAATTTAATTGTTTGATTTTATATTTTCCTTGAAGTTACTAACACGTGTATTTTGTTATTAGAAAGAGATACGAGGCATCAAAGTATGTAGTATTATTGCTCTATTCTTGTAGAAAGCATGTTTGTTATTTATTAATTCCTAGCATCATGTTAGGATGTTATTATTGCTTTCTAGTATCATGTTTAGGGTGCTTCCTATGCTTTCTAATATCATATCAATATCATGTTAGTATCATGTTAGAGTTAAAGCTTTGATCTTTAATGTTTAGTGACATGCTAGGATTTGTTATTAATCTTGTTAGTATCATCCCTAGAATCTTGCTAATATTATTATGCTTTATGCGTTAACATGATTGTTTTAATTATGATTGTTATTATGATTATAATTATGATTTATGATTATCATGTTGCTTGATGTTTTATTATTGTTATTGCTTGATCACGCCTTTTATGCATGTTTAAAGGGAATTTGTACTTGTAATCACGCTTAATAAGATAATTAATAATCTTGTTTAGGGCTAATATGATTATAATTCAAGTGATCGCCAATAATACTTTTGCTTGTGCATTAATATTCAACCAACATAGATAAACAGGTTTAGGGTTAACCTAATGGTTGCATGTTAGTCAGAAAGCGCACATGAACACGAGTAGAATAAAGTAGAGGCCTATTATTAGGGCAGGTTCAATCTCTTTTAGGTTGGATTTATACCTTCATCCCCGAACACCAGTCTTGGTTCCAGACCTATTGGAGTTAACGATCTCATGGATCGTTAAGGGGTGTAACCTTCACCCTGTGAACGGTTTACAAGTTCCTAAAACTTGTTGGCGACTCTTTTGCTCTAGCTTCCTTCCCTTTGGACGCCACCATGCTTAAGTGTATGATTACAGTGGGGTTCAAGTTTGGGGTGATGCTTGAAATATTCCCTACATTAGCCGTCAGAGCCAGGCAGCATTATTTCTGGCCCACTCTGGAGTCAGATGCCATGGAATGTGTTAAAAAGTGTGACAAGTGTCAAAGATTTGACAAGCTCATCCATCGCCCGGCTACTGATCTGACGGCAATCCATAGACCAGTCCCGTTTGCTAAATGGGGCATGGACATTCTAGGTCCGTATACGCCTGCACCAGGCGGAAAACGCTATATTCTTGTGGCTGTGGACTATTTCACCAAGTGGGTGGAAGCAGAGGCGGTCAAAGGCATCAAGACAAAGGATGTCATCTCCTTTATATGGAAAAACATTATCACCGGTTCGGGGTACCTATGTCTATGGTATTTGATAATGGACCCCAATTTGAGACGCCTCAGCTCAAAACTTGGTTGGAAGATCAAGGGATCTCACATTGTTTTGCATCAGTCGGCCAACCCCAAGCAAACGGCCAAGTTGAAGCCTTCAACAAACTCATCTCAGACGGTATTAAGAAGAAAATTGAAAGAGCCAGTGGTTTGTGGGCTGAAGAGTTGATTCATGTCCTATGGGTCATCTGGATAACTGAAAAAGGGGCAACTGATGAAACCCCATTACTCATGGTTTACGGTGCTGAAGCCGTCTTGCCCATCGAGCATTATGAGTCGACTCTACGAGTCATGCTATATGACGAAGAGGCAAACTGGGAGGTCATGCGGCTAGCATTGGACTCACTCCCGAAGCGCAGGGGCAATGCTGCCTTACATCATGAGATTTACCATCTGAGAATGACTCGTGCCTACAACAAGAGAGTGCACAAACGGCCCTTGAAAGTTGGGGACTTTGTGTTACGAAAAATGGAGGCAACCGGTAGGGCCAATGAGCAAGGAAAGATAACTCCTAATTGTGAAGGCCCCTACCGGATCTACGAGGAAGTAAGAAACAGCACCTACCGCCTGGAAACTCCAGACGGCAGGTGGCTGCCTAGAACTTGGAATGTAGATAGCTTGAAAAAGTACTACTTCTGAGGCCTGTAAATTTTTGTAAATAAAAAGCCCATCAATGAAAAAGTTGCTTTTTCTTTTCAATAATTTAATTGCTTTGTATATATACATGCGCAATCCA
This sequence comes from Chenopodium album, assembly GCF_948465745.1. Classification (NCBI taxonomy): domain Eukaryota; kingdom Viridiplantae; phylum Streptophyta; class Magnoliopsida; order Caryophyllales; family Amaranthaceae; genus Chenopodium; species Chenopodium album. The sequence goes on along the minus strand of NC_137845.1, from coordinate 55,829,400 downwards.
AGTTACCGTATGTTGAAAACACAGACGGACAACAAATCGAATAAGCTAGGTTAAAACTTAGCGGCTAACACGATATTTAAGTCAGATCTCCGTCTGGGCATTACACAGGCGGACCTTTAAATATGAAATTAAACCAAGTCAAAAGACTTGGTGGCTAAAATTAAAATTAAAACCGAGGCTAATGGCCGGATGCAATATTGTTTTTATAAATCCGTCTGCTCCTATTTGAGTATGGCGTCCGGCGACGCCCCTCCATGTGTTATCGTCGCAGAGGGCATTCTATCGTTTGCTCTACCAACATACACAGACGGAAAAAATTGAACGACCAAATTGGTCAACTCATAGTTGTCTGACCAAAATAGTCTAAAAGAATGATCAAGCTTAAAACTGGATGTCAAGAGACATCAGCCGGTAAATTGCTGAAGTTTTCTGTTAGACTATTCAACGAAGTTGTACCGGCTACCCTAGTGGGGCAGGCAATTAAGGTACAATGGATTGAAGGTGTCCCAGACGGCCTTTAAGCCGTCTGAGATCCATCAGACAGGCGGAGAATATGTCCCTTGTTCCATTGATGGCCAAGCGGTAACCACCCGTCTGGCTAGCAATGAAGTTGTACCGACTACCCCACTGGGGTAGGCGAATAAGGTACAATGGATTGAAGGTGCCCCAGACGGCCTTTAAGCCGTCTGAGATCCATCAGACAGGCGGACAATATGTCCCCTGTTCCTTTGATGGCCAGGCGGTAATCACTCGTCTGACTAACAAAGAGTCGTATGCGAATACCTGAATTCGGTAAAACGACTGCTGATTGACGGCTGTGCACTTGGTTTGGGACAATCACTACTGTGATTGATTGACTCAGGAACATTTCATAACCTTTAAAGTATAAAACATTCCAAAGTCAATCAATCCTACAAGCACCGAAACCAATTACACAGCCACCAGGGGCAAGAATAGCCGGTGTGTTGTCTGAATTGCCGCATGCTTCAAAAAGATAGACAAAAATAAGCAAAAATTTTCAAACAAAAGTGCAAAACTTAAATGCAAAAATTAAAGTAAGCACATTCATCAAACCGACTCAGTCGGAGTTCTTCATACAAACCAGTAAAAACCGGATAATAATGTTAACCGGATTTTCATCCGAAACACAGAAAGGAAGGAAAAATTGTCACCCGACTCCTTAGTCGGTAAAAAGATACATCAAATACTCGGCTCGTAGGCCAGAAAGAGGAAGAGGTTGGCATACTGCCGCTGAAATAAAGGGAGGAAGCTGAATCATTGCTGTTGGGTCAGCTTCGGCTGGTCTTGACCGGTTGGGAGGCTTGCTGCAGTCTGATCACCCGGAGCCTGGACTTGATCATCTCCAATTTCTTCGATCTGAACCTGATTGTCCTGGCCTACAGCCGGCTCCTCCTCCCTCCGTCATCGGAGACCTCATAGCCTTGCTCAAGGGCCCAAGCCTTGAAGGGAGGCGGGGCCTCCTCGTTGAGGTGTTGTGCGTCGTACACCTCAGTGGCATAGTCGTATAGAAGTTTCAGCACATCAAACTCAATTTTGGGGTGGAGCAGACGCCACGCGATACGCAGCCAGGCCTCCGTGTCCCGTTCGATCTCAGCAACCAGTCTTTTCTATTCTTGGGCAATCTCGTCCCTGTGCTGGTTCCTAAGGGTGGCAAGGTCAACCCCCAGGCGGCTGACGTCTGCCCTCAGCTGGGTGTTCTCCGTATCAGCTCCCTCCAAGGCCTCGAGGTTGGATTGAGCAGTCTTCAGTTCCTTTTCGAGCTTGGCCACCCACTCATTTGCGGCGTCATTAGCAACCGTCAGATTCCTTATCAGCTCCTCCTGTTTCAACTATACTGCTTTAATTTTAACATCACATTGTATTTTACTGTATTCAGCAGAGTTGAGAGCTTGAACGACCCTCTATTTAGCGTCATTTACCTCTTCTCCCTTCCGCCTGAAGGGGACCCTTAGCCCGTCTACCCTCAGCATTGTTTGAAAAGATGGATACAGGCAGTAAGCAGAGTAAGCTTAAAACTTAAAAAGTTAAATAAAAAGTAGGGGATTACCTCAGCCAGCAGGCCCTGGATATAGTCAAAATCCACGGCATGGACATCCGGCACAGAGAACTTCTCTAACCGGTTGAGAGTCCTCACCATCCTCTTAGCAAACCCCTGCATGTAAGGCGGAGCTGAGGGAGCATCTGCACCAAAAGAATTACTTGGTGAGAAAGCAGCATAGGCGGCACCCGACTCATGCCGGCTGCTCGTCGATCCTTCAGGCGGATTGACCCGAGTCTTGACTCACATATAGTCAACCGGCCAAGGGAGTTCTATCCTTGTCTTACCTTGGACGCGAAGCTGAGGGGTTTCCCCTTCAGCCGCTACAGAGCCGTCTGTAGCAGTGGGTGGCATGCCACCCTTCGATGCTGTTGAGGCATCCGGCTGTTTTCCATCAGATCGCCCTAAGCTTTCACTCAAAGCTTTCATTGCAGCCGGGCTTTTGCCCCCGGTTGTAGGACGATCTAGGTTGGCTGAAAAGGGAGTAGAAGGGTTCTTTCTCCCCGTCTTAGACGGAGTTTTGGCCAGCTTTTCCCCCGGCCGTTTAAACAATTTGGTAATTGAACGGGGGATAAACTTGCTTCCGCCCTGCAAACAAAAGAATAGAAATATCAACAGAATTTCAACCGGAAATCCATATATTGAATGTGAGATATACAGCAAGGTACTTTAGGAGTTGGACAAAGGGGGTACAGCCGGTGGCTTACCCCTCCCTTCTTGGCTTCCTTGGCTTCCAAGGCCGCCTTCTTCTCCAAAAGCTACTCCGTCCTCAGAAGAGCAGCCGACTTAGCAGGCGTCATCTCAGAAGGAACCATATTCTTTGCTTCGTCTGCAATAAGAAAGGAAACGGTTGGTCAAAAAGAGTAACAAAAAACAAACAAGGTATTAATACAGACGGCAAATCGCCGGGTGTGTTATAAGTCTACCCTGCTTGAACATAGGGCTAAGCCCACAGGCGGAGAGGAAGGCCTCATTCTTAAAGAAGTCCGGATGGGGTATCCAGTTCCTAGGAACAATTATTTGAGTCCCATCCTCCAAGGGCATAGTTGTTGTCTTAAAAAAGCCCGGCTCCATGATCTGCTCGTAAGCCCTAGAAGACATCCGGGGCAAGGCGCACTTCTTTCCGAGCAGCGCCGGATCTTGAATGTACCGGCGAAGGAACCGGTTGTGCCCCAGAGTTGGAGAGCAGATCAAGTAAAATTTGTCCTTCCACCCGGACCATTTGGACAGCTTGTCCAAGGTTATTAAGTATTCCGGGTGTGTGGTTAGAGTGTACCACGCACCATACCCGCCTGGGGCCCGGCTCATATAATGCATATGAACAAACGCAGCAAAACTAGGCTCTATGTTTTGATACTCGCAGGCGGCAATATAGCCCAGAATGTTAATCCACGAGTTTGGGGTAAGCTGCCAGACACCCAAATCATACCCCTTCAAAATTCTTTTAATCCCTTTGTGAAGGGGGAAGCGGAGGCCGGCTCTAATCACCGCCTCATAACAGCCAAAACAGTTGTCGGCATTCTCAATATCGTCCCCCCAGGCAATCGTTGCCTCAGGCGAAGGAACCTATATTCTCCATCCCTCTCTTACCAGGTGCGCATCAGCAAAAGCCCTAAAGCTGCTTTGCATGACAGCTAAGTCCCTAGGAAGCATTTTAGTTGTCAAGGGATTTGGCTGATTAAGCCCTTTAGCCGGCTGCTGATACTCAACCGCTACATCTTCCTAGTCAGAGCCCGACGCTTCTAAGCCGGACCTCTCGGCGGCTTCCTCACCGCCTGACCCCTCTTCATCAGACCCTAGGGAAGAGGCATCGTCCTCGCCGTCTGCCCCTTCCAATATTGTGTCACTAAGGGTTGAAGGGGTGCCACCCGGAGAAGAACCCACCTGCTCTTGCTCTTCCTCCAAATTTTCATATTCCTCATATTCTTCATCTGTAATAACTTCATCAGCGGGCACTCTTCTAGCGCGCCGCCTGCTCGGCTTGACAACCGTTTGTTTAACTCTGGCCATGTTGTCCTGCATAGACACAGAGACGGAGGTGTTCGAGGATGAGCAAAGCAGGTCCGAATTTCCAGAAATGGCACCCCCGGTTCTAGATTCAGTGTACCAGGAGACCGGTTGAATGACCTAAGCGGTGCCGTGTGGGTCGATGTAGAGTCCATTTTATCTTTGAAGTCTAACTACACAAGCGGAAAAGTATAAAAAGCTTGAAAGGAGTATAGGCGGTTACCTTTAACTTAGCTCTGAATATCTGAAAACAGCTACACGCGGTGATCGGATGTGTTCCTTGAAATGCAGCCGGAAAAACGCAAAATCAGAGCAAAACAGATGTAGATTTTCTCTCTCTAAAAAGCTCTCTCTTTCTCTCTCTAAGAAGTCAAAGGCTCTGGTGTGAAATGGGGAGAGAGAGGGGGTAAAACCTTCTATTTATAAAAGGGTAAAAGCAGGGGCATCCTCGTAAACCTTAGAAGGTGAATAGTTCTTACTATTCACCGTATACTGAATGCCGCGTGTCACAGGCGCCACGTGGCCAGCCACGTGCCACCTGTGAGGGGCAAATGTTTTGGGTAAAATACCCTGTCCACGTGGGCCAATCAGAGAGGACCACGTGTCAAGCCTAGGCAGGTCCATTTGGGCCAATTGCCAGCTGACACATGTCAACCTCAGATGCTTCTTGAATTGCGGCATTCAAGGCCCAATTCCCAAGAACGTCGTAAAACGGCGCAGCCCACCAAATTTAGGTCAAATGACCTAGAAGGGGCACGTTCACCAATGACCCTATAAATAGGGAGATATTCCTCAAATTTGGGGGACATTCAATCATTTATTACACCTACCCTACATTCTCTCACATCAGAGAAACACCTGATCTCGGAACCCGAGAAGATTTCATTTTCTTTTCCGCACCTTCTCCTACCCATATTCAAGTACTAACTTGACCGTCGGAGGCAGAACTCCAAACACTCAGAGTCTCCGTTGTTTTGCAGGTACAGGCACAGTCGGATCAGTCCTCGAGCTTTAACTCTCCCGAAGGACAAAAACACCCAAAACAATAATATTAACATAACAAATCATCATCATAATAACAATCTCAATCTCATCAAAGCATAATAATAGTAGCAAGATATTAGGCATGATACTAACATGATTAATAAGAAATCCTAGCATGTTACTAAACAATAAAGATCAAAGTTTTAACCCTAACATGATATTAACATGATAGAAGAAATAGAAAGAACCCTAAGCATGATACTAGAAAGAAATAAATAACATCCTAACATGACACTAGGAATTAAAATAATCTAAGCATGCTTTTTAAAGATATAGAGCAATAAAACAACTTGCTTTGTTGCCTCGTATCTCTTTCTATCAAAACAATACACACGTTAGTAACTTTAATAAAAATATTAAATTAAACAATTAATTTAAATAATTGAAATAGGGATTTGGGACCAAACCCTCAGAAATTATCAACCTTTCACGTCTAGGGCGAAGGCAACTTCAAGCTTGGTTAGGGGCGTCTAAGACTCGTGAATGCGGTATTTTATTTGAAAAGGGAAGGCTTAGAAAGAGGGAGAAAGAACAAGCTTCTAGCTTTTTTAGAGAGAGAAGAGAATAGAATTAGATGATTGTTGGTGATTGAAAACGAGGAAACAACGCCCCTATTTATAGAGAAAACATCCGGAACACTTCGAAAAGAGTCAGAATTAGACTCGAAGTAAAACAACCCCTATAGCGACGCGACAGACCCTATCACGGCGCAATAGGCTCTCCGCAGCGCGATGGCTTGATTAGGATAAAAATCCTGTACGGAGTCCTTTTCCTAATATAATTAGGCAATTAGACTCTGTAATTATCTTAATTAAAATCGGTTTTATCTTTTAAAACACTTGTTTTATTTCAAATTAAATTTTTTATCTTTTCTAAATAATATAAAAATATAATTACGAATCCTAATTCTATTATAATTTAAAATAATCTTCTAGATTAATCTAGAAAATTAAAGTAATTCCTAATAAATTTAGGAATGATAATTAATGGGCCCTACACTTGATCATTGGGCCATATAATCGTTTTAGGCTCAATTTAATATTTTGGCCATAACTTCCTCATTATCCATCCGAATTGGGCTTATAATATATCGTTGGAGAACTCTTTTCAAACCACATCCAACTACACTATTATTGGACCCATATCATGGACCAAACTAAATTGGACTGGACATTCTCCATAAATAAGGTACGAAAAGAAATATTTTCGAAAACAGAAAGAAGTATTTTTATTAAAAACCGGCGCATTATGAGACTCTTTTACATTTCACCTCGTTCGATAATCAAATGACATGAAAGGTACTCATCACTGGGTTTGGTTTTGGGAAGACACAATCAGATGTCTACACCTAGAATAATCATAGGGGTATAATGGGAATCCACTAAATACATATATTATATAATAGTAATAGTAATTTACATTATTATAAATAGCTAAAAAAATTTACTTGTATGTATGAAACACACAAAAATAGGGGTACATAAGAATAATATACATAAGTACTAATTCTACATCTCTTGCCTTTTTCTCTTAATCCTCTCTCTATATATTTCATAACAGTATATTATTTTGCACTTTCCATACTTCATCCGTGTGTTTAATAAGCGTTACACTAACCAAATGCGTTCGTGTTTTAATAAATGTTATAATATATTTTTTTGTCCAAAAAATAGGAAAAAATGAAACTAATCCCACCTTTAGCTCATTTTCTCAAAACAATCCCACCTTTATCTCATCTTCTCAAAACAATCCTACCTTTGCGTATTCAGGAAACAATCGCACCTTTATACCCCATATTCTCAAAATGAGCCATTATACCAATAATTGTTTAAACAAATAAGGGCTTGTTTAACATTATTTTTGTTTTTAGTTTTTGTGTGTGTTTTATTTTTAAATAAAAAAACCAAAAATAGAAAACAAGAAAAATGTGTTTCCACTTTTCTATAGTCAGTTTTCAAAATTATTATAATTTTATTAAATTTAATAAATTTTTTTATTCATTATATATATATATATATATATATATATATATATATATATATATATATATATATATATATATATCATTTTATAATAAAAAACCAAAACAACATGTCACCTCAACAATGCCAAACAAACCCTAACTTTTTTGTTTAATTTGTTTTGTTTAATTTACCTCTTCCCACCTTATCACCTTCTTTCATGGCAACCCCTCCATCACCACCATGGGTACCACCCTCACCCTCACCCCCACCTCTAAACTAAACTGGACCTAACCACCACATCACCATCGAACTAACCCCCATCTCGAAACTCAAAGGGCTGCCATGTTCCACCTCCAACCATTACAAACCCAATCTGCCACATCGCCAATAAAAATCCATCCTCACCTCTGTACACATTCCAATAGTCACATCACCATCTCCAACGAACCCCAATTCTCACACCCTTACACAGCAGCCCAACCTTCGCCTAACTCCCCTACTCCCCACCGCAACAACCACTTGACTATCCCGCTGCAATGAACCGCAACCAGCCAGCCATCTCCACCTTCCCTCAACCACCGCTTAGCCGCAACTCCAACCACCTCCTCACTACAGCCAATTCTTGAGACAAAGAACCACACACCTGCTCCGCAACGCCCAACCATAATGGTTTTGGGCTAATTTGTGCTGATTTCTGAGGTCTACTGCGAAATCTGAACGTTATTTTTGTTTGAATTGGTGGATGTCGGGATTATTGTTGGGTTGAATGAATGGTGGAGCAGCGCCGCTGGTGATGTGCGTTGTCGGTTTTGGTGGTTAGTGGCGCGTGGAGTAGGATATTATACGATTTTGGTGGTTTCGGTGAATGGTGAATGGCTTTACAAAACCATTGTGCGTGAATGGCTTTACAATGGTATTGGTTGTTTTGTTGAAGCCGACATCCAGCAAGAAAGGGAATTAGCAAAGGGGAAGAGGAAGGGGAATTTCGATATGTGGCTGGATTAGGCTGATTTGGCGGACGACTGGGTCCGGTCGGTGGGTTGCTAGTTCGACGGGAGAAGGAGGGTCTAGCAGGGGAGGGAATTGGCGGCTGGGTCTAGTTGTTTCGGCGAGTGGTTGGGTTCGGTTGTTTCGATGAGTGGTTGGGTTCGGTTGGTCAATGGGCAGCTGCTCCGGCAAAGCATTTACTCTGGCAGAAGAAGTGTCATTATTATTATTTTTTTATTGTTTATTCCTTTATTTTTGTAAAAAATATACTTCCTCTTTTTTTTTTTTTATTATTATTATTATTATTATTATTGCACCACTTGATTTTTAAGGAAGTTTTACAAATATTACAGCATCCATTTTAAGAAACAAAATATCTTTATTCACACTGTAAACACCCAATATACCCTTACTTTTAAGGCATTATTCTTTAGTTTATGTTTACATCACATTGATAATTTTGTATTTTTACCCTTCTTGTTTAGGGTAAAAATACCCCAGGTACGTGGCCCAATCTCATAGTGACACGTGGCCCAATAAACAGGTGACACGTGGCCCTATGAGAATGTGACACGTGTCCACTGGTCATAGTGACACATGTCAGCCATCTCTAAATGCCCCAATGCTAAAATCAGAAAGAGAAAAGGGCCCTGATGACCTCAGGCCCAAATCCCGAGAAAACCTTGAAAGCCGTAAAACGGCGCCCCTTACGACACGTGGCGACTTCTGATTGCGCAGCCAATCATGTCACGAAATTCTAGGGTATAAACCCTAGAGGGGTACATGTTCTCACCCCTATAAATACCCCAATCATTTATGATGGGAGGGGGATTTTGTGACATAACATAAATACAGAGCATCAAAAAGCTCCAACTTCTCTCTACTTTCTCTCTCTAGCCTTTTCCGTTTCCGTTCACTAACTTGAGCGTCGGAGGCGAATATTCCGTACACCGGAATATTCGTTATTTTGCAGGTGTCCGAGTCTCATTGCCAGCAGAGCGTGACCAGTATCCGAGGGAATCACAAAAAACCCCGAAACATCTGGCGCCGTCTGTGGGGATACTCGTCCGTTATGGCAATAGACGGTCAGGCACCTAATTCTGGACCTCGTCCAGGCGAAGATGGATATGTAGAGGACATACATACTACCATACACTCAAGCAATCCTTTGACCGCCTCATTTGAAGAGGCCGAACAACCTTCCCCGGCTGCTTTAATGGCCGAGCTGACTAAGCTCCGCAAGGAGTTAGCGGCTGTCCAGCAAAAAGGGGGAGGAAGTATCTCTAAGAAAGCAAACAACAAGACCAATGCAACCGATGCTGGTAATACCCCATTCCGTCGTCCGCACGGAAGATCTCCCCGAGTCCCTCGGACCAATTTCTCTGACCTGCTGGCGAAAACACAGTCGGCTGGGGGGAAGGGCAGACAGCCAAAAAGAGTAGAGGCTGAACCGTCCCAGCGTTTTAAGGATGCAAGGGATTACATTCGGCACAAACAAAGGGAGAGGGCCGCATACTCTGACACGGCCTCTACCCCAACCATGCCGGAGGGAGTCTCCAACCAATCTTTCTCCCAATACACCAACACGGCTGCTTCTAGCAAGAGTCATACTATTACTCCCCGACCAGTTCAGCCGTTGCCATATCAGCCCCCTCAGGTACTCAATGGGTGGATGCAACCAACTCCCCAAGTTTTTGGGCAAAATGGGCCGTATGGTCAGATGTTCGGCCAGACTCCCTACCTGGCTGGAACGTCCGCTCAGCCTCAGCCCATTGACTGGCAGATGCGTTTGTTGAATTTGGGAGATAAGCCGCCTCCGTTTTCGCAAGACATATTAGCATCTCCTCAACCAGCAAAAGTCAAGAGTGTACTAGTGGGTGCCTATGATGGTACGGGCAACCCAGAAGAGCATGTTACCTCGTACAGGAATCTGATGTACTTGCAAAGTGTAGATGATGCTACATGGTGTAGATGCTTTCCGGCCACTCTCAAAGGGGTAGCTCAGGATTGGTTTAACAGCCTCCCAGCCGGGTGCATCAATTGCTTTACCACCCTCAGTTTGTTGTTTGTGGGAAACTTCTCATACAACATCCCACCAAGAAAGACAAGTCTCAACTTGGCTACAATTGTCCAAGAAAAGAATGAAGGACTACGTTCGTACGTCCAAAGGTTTAACCAAGAAAAAGCCCAAATTCATAATCTTCCGGACGAAATGGCTTACTCAGAATTTCTCCGGGGATTAAGGCATAATGGTTTTAAGTTTGATTTGGTAAGAAAAAAGATTCGGTCATACGCAGGTGTGTTGCGGGAAGCCGAAGCCTATATTGAGGCCGCGGATTTTTGTTCGCTCACCAAATCAGAACAGCCGGCCAAGGGGGCTGAGAAGAAACAATCTTCTCGGCAAGACTCGGCCGGTCGAAAGAAAGAAAGAAACAAAAGAAAAGAAATCTGGGTAGCTGATGACCAGCAACCCAAGTCAAAGAAAACCAAGACATACGAGCCTCAGTATGAGTTCAACAAGGATGGGTACTCTATTTTGATGGAGATAAAAGACAAGTTTGAGTTTGAGAAGCCTCAGCCTCTGAGAGGCTCAGCCCAGTACAGGAACAAAAACAAGTATTGTCATTACCACAAGGATGTGGGTCATGACACGAATGAGTGTATCAATTTGAAGAGACTGTTGGATAAGTTGGCCGACAAGGGTCTACTGAAACCCTATGTGACCAAATCCAAATTCACCTTCAAGCGGACAGACAACACGTCCGAGAAAAAGCAACAAAGCGAAAAGAAAAATGACAAGGAAGATGATGGGAATAGCACTGATTCAGGTTTTGTGGCCGTCATATCAGGAGGCTTTGCCTCAGGCGGCCCTACCATGAAAGGAATCAAGCAGGACGCTCGAAACCTGTCAAAAGTGATGCAAATGGACGTTGTTAAAGCCGAGCCATTTCCTGAAGTGATCATAAGTGAAGCTGACCGTGGTGAGGTCAGAGCTTTGCACAATGATCCCATGGTCTTTGTAATGAAAATAGCAAATTTGAAGGTGGGACGGGTATTGATTGATACGGGCAGTTCGGCCGATATCATAAGTCTCTCTGCCTTGAGGAATTTAAGCTTCCCAGAAGATGCTCTCCAAGATATAACTCATCCTTTAGTAGGATTTGGGGGGAATATCATTCATCCAGTCGGACGGATTGACCTTCCCATCCGTTTCGGGCAGAAGGGGGAAGGAAGAGACATGGTCGTCCGTTTCCTTGTGGTAAAAGAGTTGACTGGGTACAACGTAATCCTTGGCCGCCCTACTCTCAATGCAGCCAAGGCGGTCATAGTGCCTCACTTGATGTTGCTCAAGTTTGAAAGGTCAGACGGAAAAATCGGAACAATTCAAGGAAGTCAGAAAATGGCCAAGGAATGTAATCAGCTGGCCGTGAAGCCAACAGCACGCGGCCCAAAGTTGTCCGAGGTAAAGGAGGAAGGAGCCTCACTCCCAGCATACCAGGTCGGCCAGAAGCGTAAGGCGACCAGGACAGAGGAAGCCTAGCAACTAATGACTGTCGGCCGGCCAGATGAGTTGAGGCCCCAGCCGGCCGGCAGCCACCAGGATATAGTGCTTGACTCCAACCACCCAGAACGGACAGTTAGTGTCGGCACTATAGCCTTGGAATTGCTTGGGGATGAGTTAGTGCGGCTGTTAAGAGAATTCAAAGATGTGTTTGCATTTGAAGTTGGTGAAATGCCAGGAATAAGCCCTGACCTGGCCGTGCACAAGTTGGCCGTGAATCCTTTGATAAAGCCTATCCGCCAGAAGAAGAGAAATCACGGAGAAGAAAGGAATCAGGCGGCCGCAGCAGAGGTAAAAAAGCTGCTGGACGCCGGTTTCATTCGGCAATGCTCTTACCCAGATTGGGTGGCCAATGTAGTTCTTGTGAAAAAGCCGAATGGGACTTGGAGGATGTGCGTGGATTACACGGACTTGAACAAGGCGTGTCCTAAGGATAGTTTCCCCTTGCCTAAGATCGACCGCTTGGTTGACTCTACAGCCGGACACGCCCTCATGAGCTTCATGGACGCATACTCCGGATTCCATCAAATTCCTTTGTGGGAAGAAGATCAAGAGAAAACAGCGTTTGTGACCGAGCAGGGGTTGTACTGTTACAAGGTTATGCCATTCGGCCTCAAGAATGCCCCTGCTACATTTCAGAGGCTGGTTAATACAGTCTTCAGAGACCAGATCGGCCGTAACATGGAGGCGTACATTGATGACATGATTGTCAAGTCAAAAGAGCCGGCCGACCATCTCAAGGATCTACGAGAAACGTTCGCCGAACTCAGGCGGCATAAGATGATGTTAAATCCAAAGAAGTGTGTATTTGGTGTTGAGTCCGGCAAGTTTCTCGGATTTTTGATTGATCAACGTGGAATCGAGGCCAACCCTGAAAAAATTCAAGCCGTCCTTGACATGAAGTCTCCAAGAACAGTCAAGGAAGTGCAAAGACTGACCGGTTGTTTAGCAGCCCTTGGAAGATTTTTGTCAAGGTCAGGGGATAAGTGCCGTTACTTTTTTCAAACCATAAAGAAGAAAGCCATGTTCGAGTGGACAGAGGAGGCCGAGGAAGCATTTGTACAGTTGAAAAATCACTTGCATACATTGCCTCGCCTCGTCAGTCCGTTCAAGAATGAGAAACTATACATCTACCTTGCCATCTCTGAACACTCTCTAAGTGCCGTCCTTCTCGCTGAAAGAGACGGCCATCAGGTCCCAGTGTATTTTATCAGCCATGTACTTCACAATGCTGAGCTGAAGTACCCTCCAATTGAAAAATTTGGCCTGGCCTTGTACATGGCATCTAAGAAGCTGCGGCCATATTTTTTAACACATTCAATCGTGGTCTATACAGACCAACCCTTGAAGAAGCCGTTCTCAACTTTGGAGGCAAGCGGCCGCATGCTCAAGTGGGCCTTAGAGCTCAGAGGTTTTGACCTTGTATTTGAGCCAAGGAAGGCAATCAAGGGGCAAGCCTTTGCAGATTTTTTGGCTGAAATGACACGGCCTGATCTTCAGCCGGCCGGGGACCGAGTTTGGAAAGTGTTTGTGGATGGTAGTGCAACAGCGACCGGGTGTGGCGCTGGTATTATATGTGAATCTCCTGAGGGAGACAAGTATGAGTACGCGTTGAGGTTTCAGTTCCAAGCGTCAAACAATGAAGCTGAGTACGAAGCATTGTTGGCCGGCCTAAGGATGTGTAAAGCGGCCGGGGCAACCAAAATTGAAGTATGCTCGGACTCCCGGCTAATAGTCCATCAGGTCAATGGTGGCTTTGAGGCCAGGGAGCCGGCCATGATGAAGTACATGCAGCTAGTTAAAAATGAGGCCGAAGGCCTAGAGCTTTTCTCTCTCAAGCAAGTTCCCCGTTCAGAGAATCATCAAGCGGACGCCCTCTCCAAATTGGCTTCCTCGGCGTCATGTGATACTCCTAGATCAGTGTTTTGGGAGGTAAAGGAAAAAAGGAGCATTGATGCCGAGCCCGTTCATATAATAGATAGAAGTTCAACCTGGATGGACGGAATCATTTCCTACTTAAGGGATGGAATACTTCCGGACGATCCGAAAGAAGGTTGGCTATTGAAGAGGAAGGCGGCCTGGTTTGAGATGAAGGACGGAGAGCTATTCAAAAGAGCCTTTGTGAAGCCTTACCTTAAATGTATAACTCCCGAAAGAGGGCATGATGTGTTGGATGACCTTCATCAGGGGCATTGTGGTTCGCATATTGGAGGCCGAGCCTTAGCTGAAAAGGCGACACAGTTGGGATATTACTGGCCGAGCCTAAAATCGGACGCCATGAAAATGGTGAAAAAATGTGACAAGTGCCAGAAATTTTCAACCCTTATTCATCGTCCAGCAAATAGCCTATCAGCCATCAGTAGTCCACTCCCCTTTGCCAAATGGGGCATGGACATTTTGGGACCGTATACTCCTGCATCCGGCCAGAGACGGTATGTATTGGTGGCAGTAGACTACTTCACCAAATGGGTTGAAGCTGAGGCCGTCCGGGGCATTAAATGGACGGATGTGTCAGCCTTCATTTGGAAAAGCATTATCACTCGGTATGGGGTGCCTCAGTCAATGGTGTTCGACAATGGACCCCAATTTGAGACGCGTCAACTCAAAGAATGGCTGGGCGACCAAGGCATTACCCATTGCTTTGCCTCGGTCGGCCGACCACAAGCCAATGGTCAAGTTGAGGCCTATAACAAGTTGATTGCAAATGGGATCAAGCGCAGGCTTGAAAAAGCAGGCGGCCTATGGGCAGACGAGCTGGTCAATGTACTATGGTCCATACGGACAACAGCAAAGAGTTCTACAGGGGAGACTCCATTCTTTTTGGTCTATGGAGCTGAGGCCGTACTCCCAATTGAAATGTATGAGCCCACTTTGCGGGTAATGCTTTATGATGAATCGGCCAATTGGGAGGCCATGAAGACCGCCCTAGATTTCCTTCCGGAAGCTAGGGGCAATGCGGCGCTTAGGCATGAAATTTATCGCCTAAGGATGACAAGGGCATATAACCGCCGAGTGTCTAAGCGGCCGCTCAAGATGGGGGATCTAGTGTTGAGAAAAATGGAAGCTGTTGGTCGTGCCAATGAGGACGGCAAGTTGACTCCAAACTGGGAGGGACCGTACAGAATCAGGGAAGAAGTCCGAGACGGCACATATCGCCTTGAGGCAATTGATGGCCGTCAGATCCCACGGACATGGAACACTGATAACTTGAAAAAGTATCATGTTTGAGCTTGGTTTCTTTAAGTACTTAGCCAAAAAGCTGTTTATACAGCTAGGTCTACTGACCGAGCCTTGTAATTAAAGTCGTACGGCCACAACAATGTACTTTTGACAAAAATTAATGAAAGTCAGGCATTGTTGAATTGTTTGTTGTTTTTATGTTTAAAGGCCGAGTTAATAAGGAAGCAAGGTTGCTTCCAATAAAGTAACGCGGCCTACCATTCTTTTTGAATGGCCGAGTTAACAAGGAAGCAAAGTTGCTTCCAATGTAGTAACACGGCCTATCATTCTTTTTGAATGGCCGAATCAAAAAGGAAGCAAGGTTGCTCCCAATATAGCAACTCGGCCACACACAAAAAAAAAAAAAAAAAAAAAAAAAGAAGCTGATTTAATTCAGAGATCAATGCGTCCGCCCAAATCTAGGCGGACGATTGAGGCAAGGTATCCCGAACTTGTGTAGAGAACAAGTGTCCTTTATAAATAGGGCAAGGGCATACCTAGGCATTTAGCCCGGCCAATCAAGGAATCTCTGAGTTGAGATAATACTCAGGATTTCTAGGGTACGTCCGAGCGATAGATTCAACGGACCACTCGTACAATGATAGCCGAACGGCCGATTAAATTAATTCGGTGCTTCACCTAGCCCAAGGGCAATCATTACTATGATTTGATTAACCTGCTAGCCGTCATGCCCTTTTAAGGCATAAAAACTACCAAGTTAATCAAACCACTTAGAAAATGGACTAGGCGAACACCGAATAAAGGGGCATACCCCTAGAAGCGTACGAAAAGGCATAATACTGAGACGTACGGAAAACTTGCAAAAAGCATAAAATTTGCAAAAAATTGCCAAGTATGAAACAGAAGTAAGAGCCGCCATAAGGCGGACAAAGCTTTCATTAATAAGACCGCACAAAGGCGGCCGAAATGCTTACATAACCGCTTGTACAGGCGGCCTCAAAAAAAAAAAAAAAAAAAAAAAAAAGTACAAAATAAACTAAGTACACAGTAAGCTGAAAAAGAAAAGGAAAGCTGAGCAGACGGCTGCTGGAGGACCTGAGCTCTACTTAGCCGTGTTATCTGTGGCAGGCTCCTCCGCTATCTTGGCGTCCTTGGCCGGGGCAGCCTTCTTGTCCGCCTCCTCCTCCTCCTCATCCCCGTCCTCTCCGGACTCGGGGGAAGTAACTACTAGTTCTGGAGGAGGCATGCCGGCCTTCCTTGCCTCTTCTTTAAGGCAGACGTACTGAAGCCGCTTTTTGAAGCGTTCCTCGTAGTAGGCGGCTTCACCTTCGTCCACCATCAAGTTGAAGGCATCATAGAAGTATGCCTTAAGCCTGTCTTCTGCATTTTGCTCGATGCGGATGACTTCTTCAACGCTGATCGGCCGAGGAGTTTTAAGTTGCTCCTCATAGTCCGCAAGGGACTTCTTTAGGGTTTCCACCTCGGCCTTCAACGCGTCCGCTTCATCTAGCGCAGACTTAAGGTTGGCTTGTGCCATCTTCAGTTCGCTCTTCAGGGCCTCGGACGCCTCGAAGCCCAACCGCCATTTTTCCTTTTCCAGGACGGCCTCGTCCCTCTCAACCCTCATGGCCTCCCTGGCCAAGGACTCCTGTTCGAGTGCCTGGCCCAGTTTGACCAGGTCCTCTGTTTGCCGCGCCGCTTTGTCGGACAGCGCGGTTATTTGGGTCTCAAAGTGTACCCTTTGGACGGCGGCCGTCCCAGTTACAGCGTCCTCAGCTTTCCTGATTTCAATCCAAGCGTTCTTCAACCGTTCATTCTCCTTGTCCTTCCAATCTAGGAAGGCGTTCAAACGGAGGAAGAGCTGCGGACAGAAGGAAGAAACTCAGTCAAAAATATAAAAAGTTGGCTAAGTGTTGGAGAGCAAAAACATAAGGAGATAGAAGTCTACCTCGGCACTGCAGTTCAGCATGGGGCCGAGGAAGCCTTCGTTGATCCCCCGCAGCTTATCACGCTGCGCTTGTGGGACCGCGCGAACCATGGCCTCGCGCATGGCCTTCCTGTCCGCGCCAGTCAGTGACTGGCCGGGTACCCTCAACTGCATCTCCTCTGATATATCTGCGGACGACCGTGTAAGAGAAGTTAGCTGAATTTTACAACAGACTTATAAAAAGTGAGGAAAAAGATGGCTAACCAGTGGAGAAGGTTGGAGGAGAACGGTTGGTGGGAGGAGGCGGTAAAGGAGCTTCCTCCTCTTCCGGACGGCTCCCTTCAGCGTCGCTGGACGGTGGGTTGACCAGCACCGTCCCGATCCAGCGACCGGTCATTTGTTCTGGGGTTAACCTATCCCCACCGTCCGAAGGGACGGACTCCTCACGGACCTGACCAGCAACAGGTTCCGTGGGCTTGGAGGCCCCGCTTTGTGTCAGCCGGGGTTGTTCTCCTTTAGACTGCGTTGTAGCAGTCTGCGACTTTGCCATGGCCGCTGCTTGAGAAGACGTCTTGGAAGCAACCGTCTTTCTCCTCTTGGATGCGTTCGCATCAGGAGTGGACGTGGCCGGCTGCTTCCGCCTGGCCTTCGGGGTGGAAGAGGAGGTCTGCAAAAACACCAAGTCAGAACAATTTGATGGCGTCCGTGCGATTTGGGAAAGGAGCTCCCTGTCAGCATGCATGAACGGACATAGAGCGTCCGTGCAAACTCAGGAAGTAGGCTCCTTCCAATATAGCAGAGCGGACGCATTAAGAAATGAGAAATTCAAAAAATAAGCTAAGTGTTTACCTCTTTGAGTTGCTCGTACATCTTGAAGCGAGCCTTGTATCTGGCCAAGTCCACCTCGGACATCTCAACCTCCGCTTTTTGGGCCGAGTCAAGCATAGCGTACGCCTCCGCTGCAAAAACAGAAGGCAAAAGTGTTAGAATATTTTTCTGAAGAATTCTATGTGCGTACAGAAAAGTTTATATATCTAGGTGCCCACCTTGGGGCATGTTCTGGTACAGGCCGTACGCAGACATGAAGATAGGGTCCCTAAGCCAATTGGCAAGTGGAACCCAATGGCTAGGGACCCGTTCAGTTTTGTTGCCCCGCCTGACTCGATTAACTTTGAAGTACTCGAGCTGGTGTTCGTGGCTTGGGTGGATGGGCGGCTTGTCAGGCTTGAGGTCTCCGCGTCCGAGTTGAATAGGCTCTGGACGGCACCTGTTCATGCGGAGGTTGAACTCCGCGTCCTGAGTTTTGATACGGTAGAAACGGTGCTTCCAGTCCCTCCACTTACTGACACGGTCGACCACGACCATGTAATCCCTGGTTGCACTCAAGATAAGCCAACCATCCACCTCCTTTTCCAGCCGAGTGAGTGAGTGCATCTCACAAAAGACCGCAAAGTCTGGTGTAAATTTCTTAGCGATGCACGTCACTAAGTACCCAAAGATGTTCAACCAACTGTTTGGCGTCAGTTGGAAGAGGCCGATGTCATACTCGTCCAGGACAGTCCGGACGAATGGGTGAAGAGGGAAGCGGAGCCCTACATCAAAGGCGGCCCGGTAAACGCAAAACGCTCGTTTGCGCGGCTTCTCCTCATCCCAGATAGCCACAGCAATGGCCTTCCTGGGGACTTGAATCTCGAATCCCTCCCCCAAATGGAGGGACTCCTTATACTTCTCAAAATCTTTCTTTAAAAACTTTAGGGCTGTCTCCCCAATTGTACAGGCGTACGGGTCCCTAAAGTTATCAATGTTGGCGACGGTCTCTTCGGCCGCCTCCTCGCCCTCGGCTGTCTCACCCACGGCCTCTTTTTCAACTTCCTCCTCTTCCACTTGGTGAGAAGGGGCACTCCCAAACTCTGAAGACAGCACTCTGTCCAAATCTGCTGCCTCGGCCGAGCTTCGGCCCCTTGAGCTTGGGACGCCCATCGAAGAAGGAACGTCCTCCTCGACCATTGGACGCTTGCCTTTATCCTTGGCAGCGTCCGCCCCATTTCCCGAAGGAGGGGCGTTGCGAATAGGCAGAGCGGACGGTTCACGGATTGAGATTCCTGTTAAGGGTCTGTCCGCCCCACCCAGTTGAGGCCGAGGTTGAGAAGAAGGGACGGACGAACCAGAAGCGTCCGCCCCCGGGTTGGAAGGGTTGTCCATACAGGCTACCAGTTCAGCCCCATCCATGACTGAATTGGCAAATTGAGGGAACCTAAGTTCCGGAGCGGGTGCGGACGAGGCGCCTTCAGCTCTAAGGCGTTCCTCGAAGGAAGAAGTGACCTCCACGGCCAAGTGATGAGAGCCAGTGGAGGCGGTCGTTGTTTGGGCGGTGGAGTCAGTCTCCACCATTGTACTTGGATCACTAGGGTCATAAGGGACCCTAGGATGAACCAGACTTCCGTCTGGGTTCCTGGCCGCGTTAAGCTCACGCGTACGCATGGTTCTCGCCATTGCCTGTTGGGACAGAGAAGAATAAGTGGGGGTGAGTATGTACGCATCAGACATAGACTCACTCCAGGGAGGAGACAACTCTTCTCCGTCCACTCTAGATTCCTCAGTCCCAGGCGAACGGCCGGCCTCATGAGAAGAGTCGGACGAAGCCGAGTATGGATCCAGAATTGAAGTAAAAGAAAAAGAAAACGAGTAAAAGAGAAGATGTAGACGGCCTACCTCTGTACGTTCTGAAAGTTCTGAAGGTGGTGGTGAAGTTCTTGAAGATTGACCGGAAAGCTCAAAAATGCCCGGAAAACTCAAACTCACGGCGGCGCTCTTGAAGATTAAGGGAAAAATAACTTTCTCTCACTAGAACGCTCTGACTTCTCTCTAGAATTCACAATTGGGTAAAGTGTGAAAATGAGAATTCACCTCCCATATTTATAGAGTGAATTCAGGAGGGCAAAATGGTAAAACCATCTTTCCCGCCTAAACACTCAAACGGTAATTTCTTGAGAAATCACTCGAAGAAAGGGCCAGGACGACGTTAGGGTTCTGTTAACTTGTGAAAGAGACCAGATGAACAATTAACACCTTCAGCACTTAGTCTCCAAAAATTGAGAAAATCTAAGAGGAAAAGCGTCCGCCCAGTTCTCAGACGTACAAAGCATGATTAGAAAGCCAGGAAGTACATCTGAAATCATGGAAGCCCAGATTACCCCAAAGAAGATATATGGCCGTTCTGGGTGGTTAGGAGATAAGCTCCTCCCAGAGTACCAGAACGTCCAGTCCCATTAAAGTGGCCGTTCTGGTCAGTTAGGAGATCAACTCCTCCCAGAGTACCAGGACGTCCAGTCCCATTAAAGTGGCCGTTCTGGGTGGTCAGGAGATAAGCTCCTCCCAGAGTACCAGAACGTCCAGTCCCATTAAAGTGGCCGTTCTGGTCAGTTAGGAGATCAACTCCTCCCAGAGTACCAGGACGTCCAGTCCCATTAAAGTGGCCGTTCTGGTCAGTTAGGAGATCAACTCCTCCCAGAGTACCAGGACGTCCAGTCCCATTAAAGTGGTCGTTCTGGTCAGTTAGGAGATCAACTCCTCCCAGAGTACCAGGACGTCCAGTCCCATTAAAGTGGCCGTTCTGGGTGGTCAGGAGATAAGCTCCTCCCAGAGTACCAGAACGTCCAGTCCCATTAAAGTGGCCGTTCTGGTCAGTTAGGAGATCAACTCCTCCCAGAGTACCAGGACGTCCAGTCCCATTAAAGTGGCCGTTCTGGTCAGTTAGGAGATCAACTCCTCCCAGAGTACCAGGACGTCCAGTCCCATTAAAGTGGCCGTTCTGGTCAGTTAGGAGATCAACTCCTCCCAGAGTACCAGAACGTCCGGTCCCACTAAAGTGGCCGTTCTGGTCAGTTAGGAGATCAACTCCTTCCAGAGTACCAGGACGTCCAGAGTGCAAGATCAGAGGAGGCGGCCAGTAAGTGTACGAGCCACCCCCTCTGAGGGGCAAATGTTTAGGGTAAAAATACCCCAGGTACGTGGCCCAATCTCATAGTGACACGTGGCCCAATAAACAGGTGACACGTGGCCCTATGAGAATGTGACACGTGTCCACTGGTCATAGTGACACATGTCAGCCATCTCTAAATGCCCCAATGCTAAAATCAGAAAGAGAAAAGGGCCCTGATGACCTCAGGCCCAAATCCCGAGAAAACCTTGAAAGCCGTAAAACGGCGCCCCTTACGACACGTGGCGACTTCTGATTGCGCAGCCAATCATGTCACGAAATTCTAGGGTATAAACCCTAGAGGGGTACATGTTCTCACCCCTATAAATACCCCAATCATTTATGATGGGAGGGGGATTTTGCGACATAACATAAATACAGAGCATCAAAAAGCTCCAACTTCTCTCTACTTTCTCTCTCTAGCCTTTTCCGTTTCCGTTCACTAACTTGAGCGTCGGAGGCGAATATTCCGTACACCGGAATATTCGTTATTTTGCAGGTGTCCGAGTCTCATTGCCAGCAGAGCGTGACCAGTATCCGAGGGAATCACAAAAAACCCCGAAACACTTCTCTCTCTTCTTTTTTCTCACTATAAAAAATGTGTTAACATATAATAAAATAACGGAGAAATTAAATAAAGCCTAATAAGAAGGTGACACGTGTCATAATACCTTCTAAAACATGTTACCAATTTCACAAACCGGTAAAAGTCTTATTTTGAGAAAATGGGGTATAAAGGTGGGATTGTTTCCATTATATACAAAGGTGGAATTATTTTGAGAAGATCAGCCAAAGGTGGAATTATTAGTTTTAATTTTTCCAAAAAAATACATGTTAATATTATATCTTTATCCTTATATGGTCCCCAACCAAACTTGCTTCTACTTTTTTTTTCCTCTCACGTTATTACTTTTAATCCAGATCCTCTATTCCACTGTTGTCTTGGTCCGAATCCTCAATCCCATTATTATTTCCTCTCACGTTATTAATTAAGTGTTTAATGATGGGTTAGCCAAAAAATTAGCTAATAGGGTCACTATGTGTATTATTAAAAAGTTAGGTATCATTTTACAGAATAAAAATTTCCTTGTCACCATATAGAATTTTTGAAAATTGAGGGATACCCTAAAGAATTTTCCAAAAGAAAATTGCTTAGGAAATAAGGGTAATTTGACAAAAGTTAAGACACAAATAGTAAAACGTTGGGCTAGTTGTTGAATTAAAGCTGGATCAACAGCTGATATTGGGCCTTGTGGACTCATGGGTGAGTGGAATTCTTTTTTGAAAATGTAACCATTAATTTATAGCTTAAAATAAAAACACCAAAAAGAAGGAATTTGGAGCAAAAAAAGCCTCAGTATATAAAGTGGCCGCGGTTAAAGTTTCAGAAATCTCCCAGTTTCCTCCCCGCCACCTTTTTGTGCTGCTGCTACTGCCTTTCTTCCTTCCCTTTCTCTCTCTCTGTCCTCCACACCCAGATTCTCTCTCCTACACTCCTCTGGCTCCCGCTCTACCCATTTTTGGAGGTAAACCTTGTTTTTGTCTTTTTCATTTATATATACCCTCTTTCTTGCTCTAATCTAATCTAATCTAGGATTCTTTTTTTTTTTTTTTCCCCCAAATTGATCTGCCTGCATGTCCCCTCCCCCTCTTATTCTCTTTATATCTCTATTTGAATGTATGAATCATTGATCTTCTGTGTGACAAATTTGTGTCTTTTTTTTAAATTCAATTAAAAAAAAAAAAAACTTTATGCTCTCTAATCTAATTGGTGATATTGTCCTGCTTCTATGAGATTCAATCTTCCTGTGTTTTTATTTTTATTTTTAAGTAAATTTGGATTCTTTGTTGAGATTGGTCTCTGTAAACAACCCTCTTCAAATTAAATCCTTCTTGATTCTCCATTTCCGGGTTTAAGCTTGAAATTTTATGAAGTTTAATTATTAGGTGAAATGGCGCTTATCTAGTTATCTGTATATACTAGTACTTAAAAGAATAAATTTTATTTTTTTAAATTAATTGTAGTTAGTTTACAAATTGGGGTAATAAAAGTGATAGTGACATATTGCAGCTTAATGTCCGAATTCTTATTGTTTGATAGTTATTAAGGACTCCTATTGTAATTGGTAATGTATTGCGTTTTTTTTTAAAAAAAAAAAAAAAATCTTTAGGCTTCTGTGAATTGTGATCTCGTGCAATTAGTTAATTGGTTTCTTTCCCCCGGAAATAGTATGGTAGGTATGGATGCACAAGAGATTCGTGAGAAATCAGTGGAAAAAGATAGTGTCTGCGAGGAGTCTTTAGAATCTTGTGCTAAGGCCAACGGAAGTGTATCATTTCACTTGAAAGATAGTGGTTCACCAACAACAAATGGTAGTGAAGGCAATGTAAAGGGAGTTGCTTTATGCCCAATTACACCCATTTCTTGCAGAGAAAATGGGGATTCTGTTTTTGTGACCAGCTCCCCATTGTCGGTTGAATCTCCTCAATTGCCAAATGTGGATGGCTTCAATTCCCCAAGAAATGAAGAAGTTGTGGCTTTAGGTCTTGATGGTAGCCCTCGCACACCAAATGAGGGAGTTTTCGATCCATTTGCCCCAGGTCCTGATGAGATGCTTCTCGCTCCTATTTGTAAAAAGCATGTGAAAGAGTCTCGAAAAATTGTTGCTCGAAGGCTAAATTTTGATGACCTTGACAATTTTCCAGTATCTAAGGGTGATAACGAAAATGCAGATATATTGACAGAGAAGTTGTTGCTGGAGTCTGTTTATGAAACTCTTCTGGAAGCCATTATCTTGAAGCAGTCAGAGGAGTTTTTTGCTGAAAATCAGCATTTGGAATTGGAGAATCTTCATACACCAACCTCA
Organism: Chenopodium album; assembly: GCF_948465745.1. Lineage (NCBI taxonomy): Eukaryota > Viridiplantae > Streptophyta > Magnoliopsida > Caryophyllales > Amaranthaceae > Chenopodium > Chenopodium album. The sequence goes on along the minus strand of NC_137845.1, from coordinate 55,805,824 downwards.
CCACCTCCCCTGATGGGAGTTGCTGAGACCTGCCCCGGAGCTCCTATGAAGGCTGCAGCCTATAAGTCAAGGATAATTGACGTGGCACTGTGCAGGAAGCTTGAATTTTAGTTACTTTCAGATGTTGGGCAGAGAAGCCTGGATTTTTATACTGACTTATTGTTTAATGCTCCACAGACGCAAGCATATCTGCACATACTGCTGACTCCAAGGGTTGCAAGTCGTTTACTGTTGTATGTGTATTCTAGATCCCTGTATGTTCACCTCTTAGTTTTAGTGATTCACCCTTTAGAGAGGTGTTTGATTATCATGCCCTTGTACAGCTGTTTCAGACAATCAATTTGAGCAAATATCTACAAGTGCTTCAGTTCTCTTGGAAGTTTTCTTCTTTATTGTTATGGCCCTTGTAGGCTTCATAGCTTTGAACGTTAGTCTACTGTCTAAGTGTCTATTCAAGTTGCTGCATTTTTACGGCATTATAATCTGAAACCATGGTATTTGAGTACACTAGAGTATAACTATGTAGGTGTTAGTATTACTTATGAAACACCAGTGATAGCGGAGGCACAAGTTGAGATTGGTTGCCTTCCTCTCACATGGAATTTCTTATACAGAGTACCTCACTTGGCAGCATTGATGGTTGTCTTCTTCTCACGTGATTTTTTATACCACTCTTGGCAGCACATTTTTTATGTCATAGATTCTTGGCTTCTTGCTCTTATCATTCAGAGCACATGCATGTGTTACATAGAAGTTGCTTTTAAAAACCTGCGAAAAGGCACCATTTGTACACTTAACATGTTCATAACATGGATCAAATTTCACAATAAGGCTAGTTGTTCAACCACCAAATATTTCTTTGCATACTGTAGCTGTCGGCCATACAGAAAAAACACACTGACTCCAAATGTAGTTGGTGCTTTTTACCTGAATTGTTAAACTGTTTACTGAGTAAAACTACCACAAGAAAGTGAGATAATAAAGTCTAAAAGAGCGAAAAGAATCATTAAAAACCAAAAAAGTTGTACTTATAATATAAAGTATCAAACAAGTACGAGGTGCCAAGAACTGTAATTATGTTTTTATGTACAAAAGGGAAGTGTGTCTCCATATTTTAACAACATAAGGATAGCAGCAAAAGCTGACAGGAAGTCAAAATTTGTTGTGGTTCTTGCAGTCTTGACTTTTTATTTTCAGATCTGGAAATCCGATTACAATCTGGCAATCAGAGGCAGAAACGATATGCTTATGGAAGATTCTCAGAATAGTCACCCTGCCTGGGATCCTGGTTTTGGTTTCCAAGCGTAGCTCTCCGTCAGCTATGTCGCTGAAGAGGGATGTCAGTCCTGAATTCGCAAACCTATCAACCTCGACAGTAAGAAGGCAAATCAAAGTGGATGTACCCCTCGCAGGAATCAGCCCGGGATGAAGCTGAGTATCCCCAACCCGGTCCCCTTGATACAGCAATACACCCTCTCCTTGATCACTTTTGAAGCTGGCATGATTGCGGTTCTGAATCAGGAGAGTGAGGTTGAGAGTGATATTTAGTTCTACCTTTATGGCTGGGAAAGAAATCCTGGGAGCAACACCTTCCAAGGAAGCAGACGCCACCTGAGTCCTCGCAGGTTTAACCTTAAAAACCGTCACTCCTAAGATAATCCCTACAATTATTATTGCTAGCAAGAGCAGAAGAGTGGCCAGAACAGCAAACTTACACCTCCTCCGTCTCTGTTTTGGATGAGATAGAGGGGGAGCCGTAGCGGTTTCCTGAGTGTTGAAAGTTTTCATTGAAGGAGCATATACTCTATATGAAGAGGATGATCAAACGGGAGTTAAATAATGAGTTGTTTATAGATCGAATATTAGAGGAGAGTTGAGATTTCCAGCAGACAATGTGATGACATATACTCCTTGTGTTGTAATTTAGAGTTTGTAATCTAGTTATACAGGTAAAATACTGAAATTGTGATTAAATGCTGAGCCTCAACTGCCCAGCTAACCAACTACTACCATACAACCCCCGTCTTCTTAAATGTTGATACCCCACTGGAATGTATCTTGTGGGTGATAACAGAAAGCTGATGATTCGTGCAAACATAACTGCACTTTTTGGGTATCAAGTCACTTTCTTTGAATACCAAGTCTTCCTTTACTAGGAAATTCATTACTCAACAACCTAACTTGTATGTATGCGCTGCGTTGAGGTCAGAATTCACAACTTTGAGTTTCAACAAACACGGTTTTCTTGATTGCCAAATCGTCCGACTAATAACTACAGTACGAGTAGGCATCGAGCCATTTATTGCTCAAAATGCCAGTCTTTTACCGTAGTCAAACTTAAACAAATCTTACAGTACTAATTAATATGTTCATACCAAATTCAAATTGTATAGAGAGTAATTGCTGATTTATTTTTGGATTGGAGACTATAACAAGTCCGAACCCCAATATAATTGGTAAGAGATCGTTTGTTTGAAGGCATGAGTGAAACATCTGACAAGAGTCGTAACAACTTTAGAAAAGTAGGTTAGTAAAACTTGTTAGAAAGTAGCACCTCCTATGTTTGGTCGATTCCTCTTTCATTAAGATAGACAGACAGTATCAAATCATAATTATCACTGAAGCTGTCATATTAATTAAGAAGTGCAAGGCAATTATCTAAGATGGAAACTTGTTTATGCTGGTGAAAGATATCCTGTCGAAATCAGAATCAATAATCAAATAAAGATATTTCAATTACAGTTACTAAAAAGATAATAATACAAGTATTAAAAGGGTGAAGTGAATACATGAATAAATATACTATACGGTCCATTAATTAATTAAAACAATAGAAAAACCTAATAGTATCAAAAATCAAGATAAACGAGTGTTGTAGGTGCAATCGGAGTCGGAAATAGATCGCGTAGAGACGGAGATATTGAGATTACAAGAGGCAGAAGACAAAACATGAATGTTTACAAACAACACCGTGACCTTGCCGGAGATACGCGTACGCGTGGTAAGAGGCAGGGTCCCGGAAAGAAGGTCGGAAATGACAGCCTGAGAGTTAGACAGAAATCGATCGGCCATAAGAGTGAGAGTAAGGTTCATAGGCAGGGTCTCCCCAGCCGAGATCTGACCGGAGGGAATGGGAGCTTGTCCAACCATCTGACCCCTGTAATCCACAAAGGCGGAACTATCAGAAAACTTGAGTCCGACCTTATTAGGATTCTTTACAGTAATGGAAGCATCGAGGGAGACGTTGAGGTGGACTTTCATTCTGAGGGCATCAAAGGATACGTCCATGTCGTGGAGGGAGACGGACTTCACGGTGGTCACTGGCCGCTTCGCCTTAAACACGGTTGCTCCTAATATTGAAAATAGTAATACCAACCCGATTACCACCCCCAACGCCACCAACCAACACCGTCTCCTCTTACGCCGCTTCTCATCCATTATTATTGATTTTCCAACCCAATTCACAAAGCCTGTCTTTTTCTTTCTTGGCTACTAATTACTGCTGCTCTTTGCTTTCTGTTTCTCAATTTTCATACCTCCTTCATTCCTTTATTTTATATTCTGGAATTTCCGAATTTTCTGTTTCTGTTTGTGTTTCCAATTTCCAACTCAGACGCCTCTCCTTCTACAACGGCACTAAACAAACACTTTCCTAATTGACTATTGTTGCCCAGAATGCCGACTTTTGCATTTCATTCTCTCCTTTCCTTTTATAACCTCCCACCTATATCACAAACTATACGGAGTACTTAATTATTTTTTACTCCGTATACAGTACATCAGGAATTCAACTCAACTAGTTTAGGCTATTGCTTCTATTAAAGGCCCAACATAATGCATCTTTATTGCGAGTAATCCCTTTCGTTTGTTTTCAGTGCTACACACATCAATCGGCATACGATTATAGACAAGAGGCAATTAATTAACTTTATTATAATTGGATATTAAAAATTATAAGAAAATATAGTGGGATTAATATTTTATTATAAAGCAAAAGAAAATAAAGTTTGTCGAATGTCCGATTATACAAACTGAATTCAGAGTCTAAATAATTAAGTCGAATTAGACTCGGACTCGGACCAATCAGATTGAGATCAAGTCCAAGGTTTGTTTATTAAATGGACCGGATTCTCATTTGGCCCCATCTGATCTGAGTGTGATTCATTGTCAATCCTAACAATTCATCCTTATCTCTGCCTTGAGATGAAAGTTCGATACTCCCTCTGTGTTTTTTAAAGGTTATAATTTGACCAAATACACATATTGAGACACAACTTTGACTATTAATTTATTTAATTATACCTTAGTAAAATTATAGAAAATTTGATATCATAAAAGTATACATTATGACGAATCCAACAATGTATTATGCAATAACATTTGTTTTATTTAAATTAGTAAAATAATTAAGTCAAATGGCAAAACTATAAATAAATCAACAATTTTGTCTAATCATTGTGGCATATTTGTAAATAAATAAACTATTGTTTGTAAATAAATCAACTATTGTGGGTCCATTTTAATAAAAAGTTGTTGATTTATTTACAATCTTGCCATTTGATAAACATACTTTGTGTATCAAGAAGATAAACTTGTATTTTCTCAAAATAAAGTCTTTTTGTTATAAAATTGAGTTCTTTCCCGGTAAAATTACCCTCTTAACCCGTTAAAATTTATCAAATATATTTTGACCCACTTAAATATTTTTTCTGATTACACCACTAATAACAGTTGGTAGTGGGAGAGAATAATAGAATAATCGCGGAAAAGACGGGAAGACGAAGCCCTAGTAATATGGGAATAGGGTGTCAATTCGGATGATCGGATCGAGTTTGATATGATCGGATCGGGTCGGGTCATTTTTTAAAGTTAAGTCATACTAAATTGTTATGTCTATGTGAGTCCAAATCTGAATTAAATATTTGTCGGATCGGGTCGGATTGAGAGTGCTTTTGACACCTCTATATGGGATTAGTTGAATGATCAGTCCCTTTGGAATAAAAGGTCGGAAGAAGAGAAGGAGACGTGGATGTAAGCAGTCCTAAGCACATTGGGCTTAATTGTAATTGGGATGTCTGTCAGACGTAGTCCTATTCACTTAATAATTCATCAACTCCATCAATCATTAAAATCATAATTAATTTAAAAATCTGATTCCTTGATCGTCTGGGTTTTTCAGCACAGAAGAAGAGAAGAGAAATCATAAGAAAAATTAGATTCCTACTTGGTATATTTCAAGTGTTTTAGAAGACAAAAGAAACCGCAGGCAGGTACATTAATTGCTGAGTCTTGCACTCCTCATCCTTTTTTTCTCCATTATTCCGGAGGAAAAGTCTCTTCCTTTTTCCCAAGACTTGGTTTTTCAAGTCACGGAATACATACATATTTCTTTTTGTCACTTTAATATTTCCAAACAAACAAACAAACCCCAGTTGATTTGAATGTTTGAGAATTTGTGTAGATTTAGAGTTTGAATTCTCCAGATTGGGATTTGATATCAAATCAAAGAATGAAGATGAGAGTGTTGTTGACACAAGTTTTGATGGGGACGGAAGGAGGAGGGCAATCTATGTTGTCCACCATCAAAATTGCCGTGCTTCCCATAGTAAAGGTGTTTACCATGTGTTTCCTGGGATTTCTTATGGCCTCTAAGTATGTCAATATCCTTCCTTCTAATGGCCGCAAATTGCTCAACGGGGTCGGTATTTTTTTTTTACAATTCTCTTTCTTTTTGGTTTAATTTTTACTACGTATTACTGATTTTCTGTTTCTGATTGCAGCTGGTTTTTACTCTGTTGCTCCCCTGTTTGATATTCTCCCAATTAGGCCAAGCTATTACCCTCCAGAAAGTGCTTGAGTGGTCAGATACTTGTTCAATTCTTGGACTTTTGCCAATTTGTATTATTTTAATCTAATCTACTTACGCCCTCCTTATGCAGGTGGTTCATCCCTTTCAATGTTATCCTCGCTACTATTTCTGGCTCACTCATCGGCCTACTCGTCGCCACCATTATCCACCCTCCATACCCCTTCTTTAAGTTCACGGTTGTGCATATTGGAATTGGAAATATTGGCAATGTACCCCTTGTCTTGATTGCTGCTTTGTGTAGAGATAAATCTAATCCTTTTGGCGATTCAGATAAGTGCAGTCAAGATGGAACTGCCTATATTTCATTTGGCCAGTGGGTATGTTTTTATTTTATTTTTTAAATTTGTGTTCAATCAATGCTCTTGTACAAGATTTGTTGTGCACACATGCTGGACTTACTTCCTGAATAGCTGCATTTAGCCTGTAGATTAATAATTAAAGTTTCCAGGAATTCAATAGTTCAAAATTTTTTGATACTTGTTTGTCAGATAAAATCTCTGTGAAGGAATATACTGATTTTTATGATAGTTTCCATTTGTTATTGAATATGTAGTGTTTTTTTTTTTTTTTTTTTTTTGTTGTTGTTGTTGTTGTTGTTGTTGTTGTTGTTGTTGTTTGTAAAGCATTACACCTTGTAGTTTATCTGATAACTTAAAGCGTTTCATAGACAATACAAAAGAACTTTTCAAAGGCTGAACTGATTTTATTGGATTGTTCATTGTTGTTAAAATACAACTATGTTAGCTATTGCTATATGATACCAGTCCAGAATTATAGAAGTGATAGTGATCCCATGTTTCCCTTCAGCTTTACTTGTATTTCATCACTGAAGTGATAGTGATCCTACGTGTTACATTATTTCTTTTCAGCGCCTTTTCAAATACTTAAATCTAGCCGTTTTCCTTGTTTTCCAGGTTGGTGCAATTGTCCTGTATACATATGTATTCCAAATGCTGGCACCCCCTCCTGAAGGTACCTTTGATGTTGAAGGTGGACATCTTCCAATCAAAAGTCAACAGCACAGTGGAAGTGAAACACCAGAACAAGTTCCTTTTCTTCCTCAAGGTCCAGGGCCATTGACATCGCATGTGTCACAGAAAGGAAAGGCAAGAGTCTTTCTACTTTTCCTATATTTTCATAGTTGTACCTCTTTGTGTTTAGCACTTTAACACAGTGATTGTTTGTTTACTGAGAGAAGTTAATGTACCTGCTTCACCTACATTTATATGACTGATTCCACTCTTAATCATATGTTTTTCTATATATTTCCTCCTTTCCTCTGTCTTTCATTGATTTCTGTTAAATAGTTTGACTTAAGTCTCAGTGACTACCACTGTCCACTTATTGTCTATTGCTTTAATCATTTTCCAATATGGATATCAAATCTTTTTAATGTTTGCACTATTTATTGGCAAGGAAACTGTGAATTTGGTGTTGACAATCAGGCTATAATCGTTAAGAACTTGAATTTGCGAAGAACTTTTAATCATGCTGAAATTCTGTTTGCCCTTAGCTCATGATCTTGACTTGCTAATATGTATAGAACTTGTGTTTGCTTTTTTCTGAATTCCAGCTTTATTTTAGGTAAAATCTTCTGGAATAACTGAGGGGTTTATAATCTTAACTTTATAAGTCAGCAACTTACTTTGAAAAGTGTAGCTAAACCCTTTTCAGAAGTGCCAAGATAAATTGGGATTGGATTGTTGAATCCACTAGATCTGTTTGGCTGCTAATAAGTGATAACTCAAGTCTTTGGAGTTTCTTTAGGTTCTCTTTAGTAAACCTGTGCTAAGAATACATAACTAATCTTCCTATCAAGTTTGTATATTTAGAAATGCAGACTTCAAGATATAGTCTCTGAATACTGCTTGAGTGTTCACCTTTGATGGTTGATGGTGTCGTGGTGGAAGTGAATTTTTGTTTTTGGATAGGGCATGTTCGGAATGGGGAAATTTTTTAGGGGTTAATTGAGCCGTGAACTTGTGGTAGATGGGATGAATTAGTGGTGATTGAAGGAGGAGGAAGAGATGAGGAATTTTTATATTCTCAAATAGGGGGTAAATCTCTAAGAAATGGTGAATAGGGGTGGACGTGAGCTGAGTTAAGCGGAGCCTTCAGCTTTATTGAACCAAGAACTTAAACCACTTAGATGAGCTCGAATTAGGGTATGTCCATCCCTAGCGGTGGGGATATGTGACCTTCATTTAAAGGTAACAATATCCCCATGGACCCCACCTCATCCTCCTTTTGGAACCATCTCCATCCATCATCCATCTCTTAATTTGTCATCCTGTAATTTCATTTTCATCCTTTTCTATCGCTTTGCAGAGATAGTAATGTGCACCATTCTGGTTATGCATTTGTCAAAAATTATGCACGGGAGGACTACAATTCTCTCACATACTAGTGAGTTTCTAGTCTCGTGTCTCTATGATAATATCTGATATCCAATTGTATACAATATTTACATTTTTTCTTTCACATGAATTATTTTCTTCTTCCCTAACACAATTATCCTGATCTACTAGACTGATGGGATGACTGTCTCAGCATTCGTTTTGAATCAGTAACTGAGAGTATGGGTTATTTATCTATACAATCTGTTAAATCACAAAGGAAGGACAATTGCTTGTGGACAACTATCATAAGTCCAAATGCAAGAATTGTGACTGAAAAAAAAAATGGTGGCAGTGACTGTGGGGGATTGGGTGGGGGGGGGGGGGGGTGGGGTGGGGGTGGGTTGGGAATTATGACATCCGATTTATACTCAGATTGCTAAAAATTATAAGTAATACAAATGATGAAGATTTACATATCACCTATATTTAAAGTTGACTCAGAATTGTCTCCCAGATACTGAGAGATGTACTGCTTGTTTTCTTTTATTCAAAAAAAGTAATGCTCAATTTAGTGTTCATCCATCTGAATTTAGGAGATGCATCTGCAAACATAGTCTACTGTAGCGGTAATCTCTCTATTTGTACTAAGCTTCAATCCGTTTGATGCAGGTCAAGGAGTTCTTGTTGTTCATATATGATAAATTAAAGCTGAAACAGCTCATACAGCCTCCTATTATTGCTTCTGTAAGTATATTATACCCATCTGCCTACATTAAGTATTTAACTTGCAAATGTTGGTCATTGTTGTGCATCAACGTGTCCCCCCTCCCCCTCTTCCACTCTTTCCCTTACACATGCGTGTCAAATGTAAAAGTGTAATTCATGCTTAATAATTAATGGAAATGACTACCTCGTGAAATAATACTAATATGTCAGTAAAATTCAATTTGATGTTCCATTCTGATATTTTTGTCACTAGAACTCATTTACTGTTTGTCGATCATAAAATTAAGTCTGCGGTCCCTCATAGAGTCATTTCAGGAGGGTAGCTGGAAATTGCTGACTTTTTGGGACAGTGGGACTACATGAGTCCAAGTGGTTAACAAAATTTTACAACAGAATGATAAATGACGTGAATTTTTTCAATTGAAATTCCCTATCTATAATTGCAGCCAATAAATAATCCATGACAACCTGATCAACAAGTAAAATGCCAAGTTCATCTTCATGCAAAGAGAAGATTTGTGCTTTTAGTACCTTATACAATTCATAAACCCCAATTATTGTCTGCTGGAATAGCAGCCACTTCCATAGACAACGCCAACTTATCAATAACTACTGAAACATAAGAAATAAAGAAATAGCGTAGCTATAATGGAAAGTGCTATAGACAACCCATGCACTTTGGCTCTTAGCATATCAATTTAGCTGGTTTACATATACGCCTCACTTCGTCAACTCAATATCACAAAGGGCCTTTATGTGATTGAATAGTGGTTGTAAAGGGTTCCAAACAACATTTTATGACCTCCGGATGCATCCTCCACCATCACTTGAGTTTTCTATATGGGGTGTCTCAAAATTTTCAAAAATGGTCCGATTTCGTGTATTCGACCTACAAGGTTAGGCATCATGGTTTTTCCTAGGTTCTCTACTTGCACCACTAGCCTTTACATGGCCGACTAACGACCATATATGGTTCCAAACAAAATTTTATGATCCCAAGATGCATTCTCTACTATCAATTGAGTTTTTGACACCGGGTTGTGAAATCTTGTTCAATTTCATGTATTTTAGCCTTTAATTTTGGTATCCTGAGAACATTTTTAGACCTAGCAAGGTGGGATTCCCAAAGGACCTCAAGAGGCCTACTTAATGCTTGGAACCTTTTAATTCATGCCTTGGCCCATGACTTTGCCTTCTTCATAATCATGTCTTAAGATGCATGCCTTGCCTTACAGAGAGGATCTTTGGGGTCTCATTTACCGCTCTAGCGCGGTTCCTTTTATTGTCTAATTTTGCCTTCTATCTCTAACGTCTTGGTATTGGATCCACGCTTCTATTAGCACAAATATGAGGACCCTTCTATAATATCTAGGACCAATTATAAAGGCAAAGTAACTTTGTGAGTTACGATTCCTCTTTCTATTGAAGGTCGCTAAACTATTCTAGAAGATTAATAATCTCTTCATGTTGAAAGAAGGATGACCTTCTTTATAGGTCATCGAGCAAATCGTTAAGGCCTAAAGGGCCTTACCATGACTTGCCTTGTCTAGTCTTGGCCATGCCTTGCTCTAAGGAAAGCCAAGATGCTACCCTCTAATGTTATAAATAAGTGTTTTATGCCTTGTCCTCATACTCATGCCCTGTATGTTCGTGTATACCTTAGCCATGATAGTTACAAGATTAGTAGCGCCCAAGGTCCTTGTGCCTTGGCCCTTATATATAGTAATTTCTTTTGTACATATGGCACAATGCTACCCTTTTTTAGCTAATTATAGTTGGTTTTAGGGGGTACGAATTGAAATGATATATTGCTAAATCTTAATAGATCACGCGCCGTGTATGTTATTCCAATGACTTCCTTTATATAGGGTCATTCGACTAACACAAACTCTAATTAAAAGCTAAAGATAATGTCAATAATGTTAAAAATAATACTAGCCCATATAATAATAATGATGTCAATCAACTTGTGACCTTGTGTAATATACAAATGTAATGTCAACCTCCTAATAAACTACTTCTAATATCTAAAAAGATTTATCTTGAGTCTCTTTATTGCATCTACACCAAAACTTAGCAAGATTGTTGTATACTTAAAAATGTTAGTATTTCCGCTCAACCATAGACACACACGCCCACACACATCTACACAAGCAAACAAACAATCAAAAACTTGGGTATGTTACTGCTGAATCCCAAAAATTGGGTGTTCTTAGTTTGTTTATTTTGGAGTGTAATTTTTTACTCCCTTTGTCATTTTATTATGAGCCTATATTCCATTTTGGAGTAATCAAAATTAAGACCATCTCCAGTAAGTCTCAACTTTGAGTATTGAAATACAAAATGAGTTGTTTTTTACCTCCAATGGTGATACCCGACCCACTTCTCAATTTAGAAACTCATGTGAAGTCTAATTTCCTAATATTGAGACTTTCTAAAGTATACTAATGTCACTTTCAATTAAAAATAAAACTTAAATAAATTTCAAAATATATTATAATATTGATAAAGGGCCCACACCTTTTATCAAAAGAGACTCAAAGTTGAGTATCTAAACTTAGATACCAACTTATTGGTATAGATTGCAAAAAATACTCTCTCTCTCCTAAAAATACTCTCTCAAGTCTCACCATTGGAGATGGTCTAAGAGCCTATGTTGTACTTTTTGACAATATTATTCTCTTTTTGATGATTTATCATCTTTTGCTTTTTCTTTTCTGTACTTTTGATATCAATTCTCAATACTTTCTCTCTCCATCTCATCTATAATTCTCAACCACTTTTTCTATCTCTTTATTTCTCTCTAACCCCACATGCATATTTGTACTCACAACTATTCCCTCTGTCACACAATACAAAGCATGTATTCCTTTTTGGGTAAACCAAAATACAAAACCTATTTCTATTTAGAGGTAATACTTTTTGAGAATATTACCTTTTTTCAATGAGTTGTCATTCTTTTTCTTTTTCTTTTTCTTTTTCTTTTTGTACTAATGATGTCTTTTGACGTCAATTCCCAACACTTTCTCTCTCCATCTCTTTAATAATTCCCAACTACTTTTTGTTTCTCTCTATCTCTCTCTACCCCAAATGCACATATGTACTCTCAATCATTGAGTTTAAGGAATCTTCATCCTCCTTAATTCCCGTGAAAAAAACCAAATAGGCTTTGTATAGTGTGACAGAGGGAGTATTAGTTTTAAGGAATCAACAACTTTCTTAATTCCCGTGAAAAAAAAAAAAACCTAAATAAGCTGCTCATAGTAAAAGGATGGAGGGAGTATTTTTTATTTTTCCTCAAGAGTTGTTTGGTCATATTTCTTGTTGAGGTTTTTTAAATGTTTTTATGCTGCAGGTGTTAGCAATTGCATTTGGGTGTGTGCCTTTCTTGAAAAGTTTAATCTTTACAAGTGATGCTCCTCTATATTTTTTCACTGACAGCTGCATGATTCTTGGGTAAGCTTGTTAATCTCTTTTATATTATTTTCAAGGAAAATTTATTGGTATGATAATATCAGCTTCATATTTTTTTTGATTGGAAATTGTTCTATATTAGTTCCACATTTGATTCCCCCCCCCCCCCCCTCTCTCTCTCTCTCTCTCTCTCTCTCTCTCTCTCTCTTAATATGTATCATGGAATAGTAAGTCAGTCAATCAATCAAAGTCTTAATCCCATACGTGGGGTCGGCTATAATGGAATAGTAAGTAATGAAAGTAAAAATAAAACCCTGAATATCTCAGTGACTGGAATTTAGCTTATAAAGGTGTTAAAATGAATATGTATTGCAGCTTCTAACAATCACTCAAGAAAAGTTGATGCTCTTTATAAAATAATAGGAGCTTGTTAGTTGTTACACAAAAATTCTTACATTTGATTTTTTTTTGTTAAATTTTTTTTATAGGGACGCTATGATTCCATGCATTTTGTTGGCATTGGGAGGCAACCTTGTGGATGGTAAGCTAACTTTTTGAAAGTTTTGCGTTTTGCTAATCATTTTCTTATTGGTGGTTCTAAGGACGGGTCTGTCGCCTTTGATTTTAGTTCCAAGGAAATAGTGGGTCAGAACTGAGTTGATGTGTTGTTACATACAGGACCTGGAAGTTCAAAACTTGGTTTTAGGACAACTGCTGCAATAATTTTTGGGCGGTTGGTGTTGGTCCCCCCAGCAGGGCTTGGCATAGTGACTCTGGCTGATAAGTTGGGCTTCCTTCCTGCTGGTGACAAGATGTTCAAATTCGTGCTTCTCCTTCAGCACACAATGCCTACTTCTGTACTTTCAGGTACTTTTTTTAAACAATTTTTAGCACAGTACATTACAGCAGTTGTTTATCATTTTTCAGTAGTGACAGAAAATCTTACTGCCACACTTGTTAGTTTATTGATTTGTTAGTGTTCATGCCTATATTTTCAATGTTTTGTAGGTGCTGTGGCGAACTTGAGAGGATGTGGGAGGGAATCGGCTGCAATACTGTTCTGGGTTCATATATTTGCAATTTTTTCAATGGCTGGGTGGATTGTGCTATACATTCACTTACTCTTCTGAGGATTCAAGATGTCTTTTTTTGCCGAATGCTATCATTTTTTTGACGTCAACTAAATTGGAGAGTTGAGATAATATATGCCTTGTACAACTAAATTTACAAGTCTGGTTGGATACATCTGGGATCGCTGGAAACAGCAAAAAGAGAAGACCTTGTTCATTGTTCAGATGATGCTGGCTGCTAATGGTTTTGGAGAAGCAGCTTTGTACATATGATGCTGGTTATGCCTATGTACACTTTAGCTCAATTATTTGTGGTTTTAAAAATTGTGATTAATCGAGTAAAGTTCATAGTCTTCATACAGTATATGGGGGTACTGGCATATTATATTTTTATTTTTATATTGAATAAAGATCAATTTATCAAAGTTTTACTCTTCTGATCCTTAGTTGCTAATTTATACTCACTTTTATAATCAAATTTAATGTTTTATTGACACGAAGATATTTCAATACGAGTAATTGATTTATACTCCGTACATTAGTCCTAGTAATACAAATTCTCAAGCCACAATTTTCTTATCTCTCATGTATCCCCACTTTAACAAAGAAATGGCTGTTAAGTCTTTTAGTTAGCGGCTATAAAGTTGGTCATTTGGAGTCTCATCATAAATTTATCCTTCAATATCAATGTATCATACATTTTCAAAATGCCTAATTTTGCAAGCTGTGATTTTGTGAGTGATGCGGGAATGAATACATAACAATTTTTAATGTTTTTTTTTTAGGAAACAAAGATGTGAAGACTTCTAAATTGTTTCTTTTTGGTGTCAAGTTCAAATTCTATGATAAATATTTTAAATTTTAATGTTGTTACAGAAATAATGACATAACAATATAACATCTATTCCTTGTACTGTTGTGACTTGTGAGGCCGTGGGCATGTAAATGTCCTTTTTTCTTTTTGGGGTAAAACATAGACTTAAGCAAGCCCATCCGAGAGTGCATGAATGTCATGATCAAATCTTTTTTAAGTTCATTTATTTATATCTATATTCAGTATATTGGATCGCACCAAAAAAAATATTCAGTATATTGAAAGGATAACATGTACTAGCTCTGTTAACTTTTAGTTGAAGTTTGGAATATTTTATATCTCACAAATAATATCCCAAAGTTATAACTAAAAGTTAACGGAGGTAGTAGTATTAGTGTATGACAAACCCTTAAAATTGAGGTCATGTATTCAAGTTTGAAAGAAAAATATAATCTGGATGTAGATAGTGCCACATCCACATACCACATGAACAATGACCAACCCTATTACCCTAACGAAAAATGGAAGCAATGCCCAGGTTTCTTGAGTGAAATAAAGAAATCAGATAGTTTCAAGCTACAGAGCAAATCAATCTTCTATACAAAGACCCTATACAATCAGCAAAATCATTATTTTACAGAACCCTTTCTATGGTTTTGAAGGCTCAGACAGACAGACTAAAACCACCACCACCACCTCTTTTCCTGCTCGTTGCGGGAGCCTGAGCCAGAAGGTTGGATGGGTTGTGGAGGCCAACCATTTGCATTAGTTTGCCCATTTGACCTTCTTCCTGCTAGAGAATTGCCCAACCAAAGCACCAAGACAATACCTGCTAGGCCAACTATAGGAGCGGCTGCTGAGAATAACCACCCTCCCCTCCTACCATTGGTATGTGAAAAAATTGCCGGAGGACCTACATCACCCAATGCGGCAACAAAATCTTGAGATTCACCCATTTCACTTGTATCAGTGGCAACTGACAAACCATCATCCCTACCCTCCTGCTGCTGGATTTCAGAAATATACATTCTATGGCTAGTGTGGCGCTTGCCTCGCTCATACTCTCTGTCATCGGTTGGGAGTTCATATCGACAAAGGGGGCAAGAATTCCTTGCACTCAACCACGGCAATATACAGGATGGATGGTATAGGTGAAAGCAGGGCAGCTGATTCACTTTAGTGCCAATCATCAGCAAATCTTTACAGATTGCACAAGCCAAGCCATCAGGTTTCAGATGCTCATCAGTAATGACTACGAGGGGCAGTTTATCAATGAAAGACACAGCTGCAGGAGGTGCTCCTCTTCTTGCATTATCAGTCTCGGTAAGATGATCAAAAAATTCTTCAAATACTAAAGAATCAAGATAATCTGCAGGATCACCATTATATGGTGCTTCACCAAATACTTCCATGCTTGCAGGGATGCTGGGAATCTGGCGGTCCCTAACTTCCCTAATTCTCCGGCGAATCATCCCCTCAAACTCAGAAGAATCTGTTCTACTATGTTCAACAAAATAATCATTGCCGGCATTTGAGTCAATATGAGCTCCAATTTCACGAGGCCTAAAAGTATTCTCCTCAGCATCAACTTCTTCCCACTCACCATCTTCATCCTCATCAGAATTCCAGTGCACAATACCAGCATGCATTGGATCAATATCAGTGTCACTGTCAATATCACTTCTCTCCATAGATTGGACATATAAGTCTATGTCAAAGTATGTATGGCCATCAATTGAAACACCAGAGTCACCTTCATAAGTACTAAAAGACAGAGCATCACTGTCACTATGATAAATCCTGTGTCCACCAACGCTGACATTAGATTCACTCTCTCCATAAAACGAATCGGAGTTGAATCCTTCACTTCCTGTATCAGAAAATAGTCTCCGCCATCTACTAGAACCATTAGGTGTTGTATTAGAACTAGCCGGCTGCAGTACCATCACATTAGGATCAGTATCTCCACGAACATCTTCATGCTCAGGCTCAGTATGTCTTGCTAGGTTAATTAGTTGTGAGAACTGTTGTGAGAAATTTTCAATCGCCTCAGAACTTCCATTAATTGACCTTCCTCCAGGGACCCGTCTTGGAAGAGAGTTGTGTGTTGGGGTGCCAAAATCTTCATCCAGCAAAAATTTACAGTCATCACATATTTTGACACTTTGGAGACCACTATTATTTTCATCCTCCAATGATAGAGTTCTTCCACAAAGACCACATGCCTCAGGCATTTCTACACAATCATTTGTCAAGCCATTATTGATGTGACCAAGCAAATTGGAATGAGGTGATACTAGTGAATTAGTTTGCAAGTCCAATTCCATCTGTAGGCATATAGGGCAATTCAAAATCAATATAAAGGTAGATGAACATTAGGTAATATTCATGAAAAAGGTTTAAAATGTGGGAGGGCACATATTATACAAACAAGATATCAAAAGACCTTAACTACATGAAAAATTGAGAATAGAAATACAGAGATCAAAGAGAAAAGTTTTCAGAAAAAATATTTCAACATATTTTAAAAAAGAATGAGCAATTGAAAGCTTAAAAGACCAATTAAAGCATCAGGATCGTAAAATGTCATAATAGGTGGACAGATAATACTTTTAGAAAATAGCACATCAAAAGTCACTCTGCTTCTTATCTATCTATTGTTTTAATTCCTGGCATGCTAATCAAGGAATCCTATAATTGACTAACATTTTCCTTCATATTACTCCAATAACGAAACACAAACAAATAATAATTAGGGGAGGAGGAAAGGGTAAAGTTGGAAAGGAAAAAGGCATAGAACCATTGTACTGAACAGTAAACAAAATACTTTTTTTATTTCCCCATAGAAAGATGACTAAAACTTCCCTTTATATTTTACTCCATTAACAAAACATGAATTAAATGATGATTATGGGAGGAGGCAGGGGTAAAGTTGGGAGATAAAGGCCACACAATGTTCCATAGATTCTGAATTGTAAACAAAGATCTGTCAAACAAAATACAAAAATGCCGAAGTGAGTAGAACATCACTCCACAGTAATTCATTATTAAAGGGATCTGCGGAAGCACCCAAATAGATTGGTCTGGAGTATGTAGAGTAAAAAAGGCAGCTTTCTACTTTCTAATATGGAAAATCTGTGATGCACCATAGCAGACCACCTGCAGAATCACATATGTGAGATGCCAGAAAAGACAAACAGGTAATAGAGAAGAAATTGCGGGCAGGCAAAGTGACTGAGCTGCCAGAGAGGACAAAGAAGATCCGAGCAGGTGTATCATCCTAGGAATTGATGTACTCGTAATAAATAGCAAGGAGAGGGCATTGAGAAGTGAGACCTAATTTTGAGTGTACTGGGAGAGTATGAGAGCCTCTCAAAAGCTCACTGCTATAAATTTTTTTTTGTAAATATTGATCAAGAAACCACCTTACTCTAATTATCTAATGGCCTGTTTGGTAGCCGGTAGTAAATTGTGGTAGTGGGAATCAATATTAAGTGTAATTTAGTATGGACACAACCAACAATCTCCACGGGAAAACTTTTGCATTCCCCAAACTTGTGTTTCTTCATATTTTTCCATTAATCCATTTACCACTTGGGAAGTGGTACTAGGTGGGAATGAAAATTTATGAGGAAAAATAGAAAAATTGGGATCATCTTGATTGATTATGGGAATGAATGTTGATTTTCTTTTCAAATTTACATACAAATCTATTCCCATTACCTTTGTTTATAACCGGTTACCAAACAAGCCGTATAATTCCATCTTTCTTCATATATTGCTGTCTATCAGTATTGCGTAAATGCAGGGAGGGAAACTGATCTGTAACAAAATCAGAGAGCAATACAAGAATTTGTCACAGAACCCTCTACCTACCCAAGACTGTCCAGAAGAAGTCAATTTTCTAGCATTTACTCCTTATTTTCCTAACATTTTCTTCTCTCTTGTACTCTTGTGTGACTCTCACTCTCTCATTCTCTTATTCTTACTCAACCTTTTACAATGGCTTTTCCATCTCCTTCAGCCAGTCAATCTTGCCTACTCCTCCCCAATTATCATCATTGCCTTCCCCTCCAATAGGTTGGCAAGCCATTATATTATGGGTTTATGAGAAGATCATCGTATTTCAGTATTTCACTTAAAAATTCTGCCACCAAAAGCCATATGCACCAACCCATGAGGACAGTCAAGATACCACCCTTGCCTCCCAATCTAGACACACAAACCCATGAGTATAGTCAAAATTTTACCCTTGCCTCCCAATCCGAGCCACAAAATGAGCTATTTCCCCAAAGGAAAGAGCTTCTAATTTTAAAAATCAAGCATAAAAATGTCCAGATTTGAAGTCAAATCTAAAAGGTCCAAACTAACAAAAGGGTAACAAATCCAAGATCCAAATTTGGTATCAAAGCTAATTAAAACTATACTTCGTGTATGATTTCTAAATAAATATCCAGAAAGATTACTATTCAAATATAAACCCCAAAAAAGTGCAGAATAATAAAACTGTCGCAATATACAAGAAGGAACCAAAAGTATTAGTAATTTTTTTTTGTTTTTTTTAAAAAAAGTCTAACCCTCGATGACTCAATCACATTTTCCAATGAGGATCTAATGCCACCAATACAGAATCCTTAAATATAATACAAGAAAAATCCCTAATACAATAGTTCCAACAGAATAAATAAATAAATAAATAAAAAAGGCAAAACTGGCCTAAACAACACGAACTTTTAACAAGGTGTACGTAGCAGCATGAACTTTGACTAGTAGTTATAAAAGCACAAACTTCTTCATTTGGTGCACAAAATATCATAAATGAAACCTGGCACTAGAGATTCTATCGGAGAAGGGAAATCTTTAATTTATTTATTTTTTGGCCAAATTTTACCTCAAATTTGGCCCTTAAGGTCTAAATAAATCCCAAGACCTTAACCAAGGCATTTTATAGCATGCAAATCGCTGCATTGCAAATTTGATCTTAAAATTGATCCTTTAAGGATAAAATGACCCCCAAACTCTTAACTGACTAGTCCAAAGCATTTTTTTTATAATAATATAATATTAAAGGTTCTCCATCTCTGACAAAATCTCCGATACCAAGTTTTATATTTTGTGCACCCAATGAAGAAGTTTGCGCTGCCATGGCTACCGGTTAAAGCCAAAGTCAAAATTCATGCAGCTACATACACCTTGTTAAAAGTTTGTGCTGTTAAGGCCAATTTTGCAAACAAAAAAAAAAAAAAAAACTAATTTAGATATACAGAGTTGTTGAGCACAATTTAATCTTACCAAGCTTCCACAATTCAAAAGGGTATTATTTGTGAGGCATAAAATATTCCTTTTTTGCGAGTAGAGCTGTCAATTCGGGTAAACGGGTCGGGTTTGGGTCGGGTCAACTCGGGTCGGGTCAATTCGGGTTAATGCCGTAACCTATGCGGGTCGGGTTCGAGTTGGGTTATGCTTGAGTCGGGTCACGCCGGGTCATACATCTTATCGGGTTAATAACAGGTCGGGTTACATTTGGGTCGGGTGAACAATAGGTTGGGTTTAATTCGAGTTTTCACGGGTTAAAACGGATTAGGGTAATTCTCGGGTTCGAGTCGGGTTCAGTTCAAGTCAATAATTTGCAAGTTAGAATCAGGTCAGGTCATTCTCGGGTTTGAGTCGGGTTTGGTTCAAGTCAATAATTTGTGGGTTATAATCAGGTCGGTTCATTTTCAAGTCGGGTCATTCTTGGGTACAAGTCGGGTTCGGTTCAAGTCAATAATTTGCGGGTTATAATCAGATTGGGTCATTTCCAAGTCAGGTCATTCTTGATTTCAAGTCGGGTTATGTTAAAGTCAATAATTTGCGAGTTACGATCAAGTCGGGTCATTTCCAAGTCAGATCATATTCGAATTCAACTAACTATAAATAAATAATTATCATTTTTATCAAGCTAATTATTTCCTTTGTATATAATTTATATGGCAACATACTAGGGAACTATAGTTTATAATTTAGGAAGATCAGATAATTATCTCCTTTGACCACACAACAAATATATACTATATTTAACTCTTAAATTTGGGGATGATGCTCCTTTCTTTTGCTGGCCTGGACCGCCTTAGTCTCCCTAGACAAAATGCTTTGATCAACAATAATAAGGTGATCTAAATTGGATTTAAGGTGATTTGAAATCGGGTCAGGAACAATTTGGGTTGAATTTAGGACGAGTCAATAACAAGTCGTGTTGATTTCGAGTTGGGTTAGTAACAGATTGAATTTTTGGGTCGGGTTAGTAATAGGTCGGGTAAAATTCGGGTCGGGTCAATAACAAGTTGGGTTGAATTTGGGTCGGTCAATAACAAGTCGGGTTGATTTCGGGTCGGGTTTGCAACAGGTCGGGTTAAATTCTGGTCGGGTTAGGAACGGGTCGGGTTGAATTCAGGTCGAGTTAGTAACAAGTCGGGTTAAATTCGAGTTTTGATGGGTTAAAACGGGTTTGGGTCAATTTCGGTTCAAGTCGAGTTCGATTCAGGTCAATAATTTACGGGTTACATTCGGGTCGGGTCATCTCTAGGTCGGTTCATGTTCGGCTTCGGGTCTCACATACTCGGGTCAACTCGGGTCTAGGGTTGGTTTCAGGTCGGGTTTAGGTCACCATTTTTTAGGGTTCAGATGCGTTAGTTAATAATCGGGTTTGGGTCGGTATTTCGGGTTGGGTCAGCTTTTGACAGCTCTAGTTGCAAGTAATATGTTTTGGAGTATATTTTTATGATCACCAATTAAGGGATGAAGATGTGAGAGGAGGTGAAAACCAAACGATATCAAGGAGAGAGATTAAGGAAGGAGACAAGAACAACGTGCAAACTAAAAAGACAAGAATGATGAGAGAGACTGTGATGGATTCCAATATTGGCATCCAAGGTGTTACCTATGGCATCTATAAGCAATAATACTCAAACTCAACTAGAAGTGTCAAACACGAGTATGTGTCCCAAGTGTCAAACACATTTATTTTATAAAATCTTTGCATGATCTTGGCCAAGTAAAGTATCTAAGTGTCATATTAACGCTTGATTGTTTAGTATCTAACCTGAGTAGTTGGGGTGTTTAGTGTTTAGCATGCGAGAATGGGTGTTGGAGGAGTAGAGGGTGGGGTTAAGAATGCAGAATGGTGGGTGAGAATTCATGACAATAAAATAAATCCCTTATTTGGTGATTGGAAAGAGTATGTTAGGATTAAACAACAAATTCACGTATATGCCCATACTAAACATGCCTCTCCCTTTCTCCTCCAAATACTCCGACCCCTTTCCCCCTTTAGGTAATAAAATGGAGGGAACTATGATAATAGAGATTGAGAGTTAATCTCTCATTCTCTTAAAACAAACATAAGAATTTATTGAGTTGTGATATAAACTCACAACCTTTCCTTTACAATGTGTTTGGATAAATAAAGGGGAAGGAGAAGTGGAGGGGAAGGAAGAATGGTGAGTTTTCCTTCCAAATCTCTCCTTTGTTGGAGACTAGGAGGGATCAATTTCTTGCAATTTAATCCCTCCATTTCTCTCCCCTCTAATTCCCTTCCTTCCCATTTGTTATCCAAATGAAAGATACCTCATCTCTCCATTTCCCTGCCCTTCCTTTTCCCCCCATTTCCTTCAATCCAAATACACCGTTGGTGTTCATAAGACAAACACCCTCCTATAGGTGAAGTGAAAAGTCAAAATAGCATATTCTACAAGATTTAAAGAAATAGCAATAATGCTCCTCGAAATTAATGAGGAATCCCTTAGGATGTTTATAAGTCAAATTGAGGAAGAGCTCATTGAGCATGAGTAGCGAGCATCATTGTTATCAAAGCTGAACATATATCACAATCTCAAATAAAGATTGATTTTTGAGAAAAAATTTTGGGCTTGCATGAGTTAATAACCATTTGGGCGAGTGTTTTGGACTTGCTATTTTGCAAAAGTTCTACTAATTGCCAATTGCAAATGGAGCTAAAAGAGTCTTCAGTGACAATATTTTAGCACAAGACTGAATAAATGATGCATCAAGGATGAATCTTTAGAAACTTAAACAATTAGAGTTGGATGAAAAGGATCCTTAAAGGGATTAGTTTATAATGCTATCAGCTTTACCAGATCAGACTAGAGAGCCTCCAACAGCCCCTGAGAATGATGTCCCTGATGTTTGAAGTAGGTAACAAAGACAACATAGTTAATGGACATAATCTGGTTTCTTAAATGATTTGACTTGGACAAATAGCAGAAGATATACACTACTACGATACGAAGTTCCAGTATATATTAAGTGTGACTATATACAAATATATATAGCGCGGCTTATAGGGTTGATCCCTCTTATGTAATACACACTCCTTTGTTGTATGTATACAGGTGATTATGAGATATGTTTGCCCATTCCAACAAATGCAAGGGGTAATCTTTTTAATACTATACTTGTGAATTACTTCGTATAATAATATACTATTCCAAAATAAATGAGATTACATGTTCTTAAAAAGAGTCAAAAATAAAGATTTGTAACAGAATGGAATCAATCAATACAAGATAATTGAATATTATTACCTGCTAATGGTGATTTATGAGGAAAACCGCTTCTTCAAATCAAAGAAAACTCCCAATCTACCGCAGTTGGCAAAGCTGAGTATTTGTTTCCATCCCAAAAATTCATTGCAACCAACATTTTCAATCAATTAATCAATTAGCAATGAGCAATTAATCAATTATGTATTTATGCGCGCCTCTCATTGAATCGGGGTTTGGGAAAATGATAATAAAACCTAATAAGAGCAAATGAAGCAGGCAATAAAATAAAATTTATAAAACAGGGAATCAGAAAGTCTTACAGACGAATAGATCTTCGGCTTCAACACAGAAAAGGGACAAAGATGATTGCTTTTACTCATTGCCATTTTTCCGCCTTTTCACTTCAATCCACCTAACCACAGTCCACAACTGCTAGCCCATCAACTAAAGTCAAGATGACGCCGCCTGGAGACTGGTGCATTATGAATTCGGGTCAGGTCATTCGTGTCCGGTCGTTTTCAAAGCCTACTCGACATATGTTGGATTTGGGTTTATTCGACCAGAAAAATACAATAATTATTACGTTTGTCAATGCATATTTTTAACAATTAATATCTCTAATTATTAAAATTGTAAAATTATAAAAAAGTGGATATTAATATAATATACGAGACGATTCAAATAAAATCTCACATGACTATGGGCCTGTTCACATTTACTTAATTTCAGTTCAGTTCAGTTCAGCTCCAATCAGTTCAGTTCAGTTCAGTTCCAATCAGTTCAGTTCAGTTCAGCTCTTAATTTCCCTCTCACATAAAATATTCATTTCAGCTCAATTCAGTTCAGTTCAGTTCCAATCAGTTCAGTTCAGTTCAGTTCAGCTCCAATCAGTTCAGTTCAGTTCAGTTCAGCTCAGTTCAATAAATATGAACAGGCCCTATATTTTATAGTATCTATAAATCACAAAAACGAGTCAAAGTGTAGTGTGTGAATAGTGTAAAAATCAATGTGTCAACTAAAAAAATGGAGGAATATATTATTTACAAAAATACGATGCTGATTAAAATTTATCTGTTGATTTATTTACAGAAATGTCATTACATAAACAATTTTCGTTTATCATGATAATAAATTAGGGCTTCTGCCATTCAACTTTCATAGCTTAGAATTTTGATTTAGTATAATATCTTTTTTATCAGAGGATTCTACTAAAATAATAACAATAATAATCTAATATTATTATATAAATAAAGTAGGCATTTTGGAGAGCATTCGGAGCACCACGTAAGAAGTATACTTATTTCGACCAATAAGAAAAAAAATTTGTATTTTATTTTTGAATTAAAAAATTATATCTCCACCTAGATAAAAGTAACGAATTAGATTTGATATATCTAAAATTTTAATGCCATGTAGATTATAATCCACGAATTAAATTATTTTAATGAAAAAAAAATGAAGTAAAAAAATATAGGAAAAGATAAATTTATTAAATCGATACTTCGAGTATAAGAAATCCAAAAAAATATAGGAAAAGATAAATCTCCAATAATAAAAAATATTCAAATGATAAACGTTTATAATAAAGTTTGATATCTATCATTATAAGATAAATTTTGATAGTATTCATGATAAGAAAAAAAATTATTCGTTAATTATAATTAATAAATTTGCGATACTTACCATTATAAATTGACACATCATACGACACAAACAAAATTTCGTATTAACAAAAAATCCCATCAAGCGAATTTTGTGTTTACAATTTTGTGTTAGTTTTTGGTCATCAATGGCTGGGTAATTTTTAGCTTAATTTTTAAAATCCTATGTTTAAATTTGTATTCTTAATTATTACTTACATTGTGTTGATTTGGGATGCTTAACGATTATATTTTTATGTTTTATTTACTAATTTTTTTACGTGCAGATCTATGCATCATACGACACAAACAAAATTTCGTATCAATACAAAACCTCATCAAGCGAATATTGTGTTAGTAATTTTGTGTTAATGTTAGGTCATTAGTATCCGGGTAATTTTTAAAATCTTATGTTTAAACTTATATTTGTAATTATTACTTATGTTTAGGGTAAAAATACCCCAGGTACGTGGCCCAATCTCATAGTGACACGTGGCCCAATAAGAAGGCGACACGTGGCCCTATGAGAGTGTGACACGTGTCCACCTGACAGGGTGACACATGTCAGCTATCTTTAAATACACAATACAACATCAGAAAGAGAAAAAGGCCCTGATTACATCAGGCCCAAATCCCGAGAAACCCTTGAAAGCCGTAAAACGGCGCCCCCCATGACACGTGGCGACCCCTGATTGCGCAGCCAATCACGTCACAACATTCTAGGGTACAAACCCTAGAGGGGCACATGTTCCCACCCCTATAAATACCCCAATCATTTATGATGGAAGGGGTGGATTACGACATAACATAAAATATAGAGTATTAAAAAGCTCCAACTTCTCTCTACTTTCTCTCTCTAGCTTTTCCGATTTCCGATCACTAACTTGATCGTCGGAGGCGAATATTCCGATCACCGGAATATTCGTTGTTTTGCAGGTGTCCGAGTCTCATTGTTAGTAGAGCGTGACCAGTATCCGAGGAGATCACAAAAAACCCCGAAACAACTTACATTGTATTTATTCGGGATACTTAACGATTATCTGTTTATGTAATGACACACGATTTGATGTTGTATACTTATTATATGGATGGCTTGGTTATTATTGGAGATGATGAAAAAGTTCGAATACATAGATTTGATTTTATATCGCAATAATTTTTTATTTATTGGTAAATATATTGATTTTTTTATATAAATGTAAATATTTGATTTATATCAATTTCAGTTTTGCTAACATGTCACGATTCAATTTATCCACAGATGTAGTAGGTTGGTTGTGAACGAAGTTGGTGATTCTATTGAAATAAAAGATATGGTAAAACAATGAATAATGGTTTAGGATTTAAATTATTAAAAACATTAAAAATTTATCTTTTCACATTAAAGATTTTATATAACGGATAAAATGTCATATTTACAATTTATTTATATTTAATAAATTCATGATAAATTACAGTAAAAAAAAAAAATTAAAATTAAGCTTTTGTAATTTTGTCTGAAATTATTAAATACAATAAATCAAATAATTAAAAACCTTATATGAAATAACCGTGCATCGCACGGCTTTCATCTAGTAATAATAATAATAATTAATACACTATTTATATCAATTTAATTGTTACATCATACACATAGCCTCATATGATAAGTTGTAGTATCGATTATATCCGGACGAACGCATAGGAAGTTAAGCCAAATAGATTAAGGGCCTGTACTGATTGACTGAACTAAACTGAACTGAATAATTTATGAGAGAAGGAAATTAAGAACTGAACTGAACTGAAAATAATCTGAAAAGAACAGACCATTAACATTTACTGAATTGAACTGATTGGAGCTGAACTAAACTGAACTGAATAGAGTTGAAATGAATATTTTATGAGAAAAGGAAATTAAGAGCTGAATTAAACTGATTGGAGCTGAATTGAAGTAAAGCAAACTAAACTGAAATTAAGTTGAAGTGAACAGATCCTAATTCATTAATATTAAAATTGGTCTATAACAAGTACTTTATAGTTCTACTCTTCTCTTTACTTTTCATTTGTACCGTTGTTCCATTTGACTTATTCCTAAAGTGTGAATAATGAAGTTTAATCTCACTATCTACTGAGTTTTACTATTAGACCAAAAAGTATTCAATATTCGAGATTGAGATTGAGATTGAGATCATTTGCGATTAATTCTTGTGTTTTATTACACAGATGGGTTTAGGAATAGATGGAAAGGTGTTGATTAATTATTATGGTATATTAGTAACTTGTTTCTATTACTATATTAATCTATTACCATAACTCCATAAGATATTCATAGCCATATCAAGAAATATATAGTGAGGAGAGAGAAGAGATATCAAGGGTTAATGACTTTACCAATTCAGAACTTCCTCAGAAGAATCTCCCAATTTTGGTGAGCAAACTAAAATCAGAATCCCCCAATTTGCCTTCTCAATCCTCAAATTCAAGTGTGAAGGTGCATAATCTTTAATTTTCTTTTTGTGGAAAATCTTGTATTTTTAATCTCTTGATTGTTATGATTTCATTTGCTATAAATACAAAATCAATCAAGTATATTATTTTTCATTCACATTATAAATTACTTGGTATAATTCTATTGCTTTGTGTTTGTAATCATAGTTTGTCAGCTTTTACAAGATGTCCAGGTGATTATCAACATATAGCAGAAATTGCTTCTTTAATATATACATTATACTCATATTTCATAATTGTGATTAGCAGCTACCTTTTGAAATGCTAGCATGTGGTCAATGATTTTACCTAAAACTTGAGCCAGAATTGAGATTAATCAGATGAGATGATAAAAAACACAACTTCATATTCATGTTGATTTTTCTGCTAGTCATTAATACTTGTGGTATATCATGACTTTACACAATTTAAATGATGCAGAAGAGGTGGACAAAAGAGGAGAGTCAACTTTGGGGATGGACAAAGGAGGAGGAGCCCCAGACTATTTGGCTCAATCTCTGCTTCATCTCAGAAGGATACTAAACAATCCAATAACAATCCTATAACTATCGCAAGGGAAACACCGTCAAAGCATCATCACCGTTTACCACCATCATGTGACTCTGATCATGATCAAGACGACGACAAGAAACTTGACTCACATTCACACTCTTGTGCTAAGCTTGAACTCAAACAGTCTCTAAAATTTCCACGTCCACTCAACAGGTAACTATTAGCTCTATCAACACATATACACATAACACAACAATATTAGTTATTATCTTTCTCATATCATGCACTCTTTTTTCTTTATCATTTTTAGTGATTAACATATTTCGCGATTTCTATTTTTGTGCCATTGCATAATCTTGTACATTTATCTCATTGAATTACAATCAGCCAAACTGAGGCTTTGATTCTACTCACTTTTATGTTCTTGAATTTTATATTATATGCATTCTTTTTATATAACTTATTTAGTGATTACATCTTTGTCTTTTTATAAGCCATGAGCAGGGGGAAAGAGGTCCAAATCATCGCTACGATCATTCAAAAGATGGTGAGACTATGTTTCTCTCCTACCACCTAAAGTGATATGTATGCCCTTGCCCAAAGCTAAGTAAACAGACATGGTTGTCACTTTACTTATGTTGCATGTAGTTACATCGTCTGTAAGATTTATAAATCCAAATAGGCCTTGAATTTTCTAATCTTGAGAGTAATCTATTGTTTCCGATGCTTCTCATAAATCTATCTAGATCTATAGATAAACTATTTTATAAAGTCTAAAGAAAGCCATAACATAAGAGTACAAATCATATTATTACATTGACTCATTCTACTTTCCCCAGCCCCTTAAATAAGGCCCATTTGCCCATTTGTTGGTGTCTTCTCGAAGCTTGGCTTTGGGTGTACATTAATACGTGTTCATTCTATGGTGAGTGTATGGTCTCACTTGAGGGGGGAGATCATTAAGTGCAATTGTGTGAGTTTTATGTGCCCCATGTTGAAAGATAAAGTAAAGTTTTTTTCACTTTATAACCCAAGTAGGCTACTCTTCCATTGCCAATTGGATTTAAGACAAAATCTCACTTTGG
The DNA here is from genome assembly GCF_948465745.1 of Chenopodium album. Taxonomy (NCBI): domain Eukaryota; kingdom Viridiplantae; phylum Streptophyta; class Magnoliopsida; order Caryophyllales; family Amaranthaceae; genus Chenopodium; species Chenopodium album. The sequence goes on along the minus strand of NC_137845.1, from coordinate 55,777,345 downwards.
GCAAAGTGACTGGGTTCTCTCTCTTTTCCCTCCTCCATTTGTTATAATAAATTGGCATTTGAGCCAGGTTTTATTGTTCGCACCATCTGATAGATTCATCTGTGCTAGGGCTTGTGGCCTTGTGCCTATAAGGCCCATATGCTGGTGTCTCTTTAGAGCTTGGCTTTGTCAGGTCTGAATGTGAATCTATATGTATTGTTCAAGGGGAAGATCACTAAGTGCAAGCATGTAAGGATTATTTGTCACGCATTAGAAGTTAAAGTAAAGAACTTTCACTTTCTAACCTTAGTGGGCTAAACAGATTCAAAGCTTATACTAACGAGCAAATTGTATTTCCAATATGCAGATGAGTCTTGGTTACCGGATAAAAGTAGCCTTGAGCTTGTCCTTGACACATTGCAAAGGTAATCTCAATTACTTGCAAATAGTAGTATCACTATAAAGCTAGATGTCTTATCCTCTTTGTGTACTTCTAGATTTACTTGCATTTTTGAAACAAAAGGCAAATCTGGCTATGAAATGTTCAAAGTACCAATTAAATTCCATAACCAATAAAAAACAACTCTCATTTTTCAGGAGAGATACATATGATATATTTGCAGAGCCGGTGGATCCTAGTGAGGTTAGCTACCCTTCTATCATCATGTTTGAACCCATCGATTTTGATTATTGATTAATACTCCACTGTATCTAAATAAGTGCATAATTTTGACCGGTTACGTGCCAATGCACAACTTTGACCATGTATGATAGATACGAAGGGAGTATAATAGTGTAGTAATATTATTCTTGTTTTCTACATGTCATTTTCCAATATATCTTCAGGTCGAAGAGTACTATGAAATAATCAAAGAGCCAATGGATTTTGGTACAATGAGAGCTAAACTTCATGAAGGCATGTACAAGAATATTCAGCAGTTTGAGGTCTGATATCTCCATAAGCATAATGTCTTATTTTCTTTTTTGAAAAATTACTAGAAGCCCTATTGATCTCCTAGCTTGAACTTGTGTGCGTGTGCTTGTGCGCGCGTGGGTGTGGGCGTGGGTGTGCGTGTGCGTGTGATCTACCCAAATTATCTCATTTTTAATGCAGACATTTGAATGTCATCTGACTTGTCATTGTTCTTTGTAGCATGATGTATATTTGATATTTGGGAATGCTATGCATTTCAATTCATCATCCACTGTGTATTTCAGACAGGTTAGCCTTTATATTTTGTATGTTAGAAAGTGCTGATTATAATAGTATTACTTTGTCATGTTGTGATATGAAAAGTTGAATTTCCCAGGCACGTGCTTTGGAGGATTTAGCAAAAAATATTTTTTTTGTCCTGAAAAAGGATCCTAAAAATTTCAAAATGGACTTCACTGCAATAAGGCAAAGATCAAGTAGAAAATTTGGTGCTGAACATAGTGGTTTGACTTTTGGCTCATCCGGGAAACTAGCAAGGGACTTGGGATCCAATAGCATGCATACTGATTTTGGTCGTAAAGGTCAGTCACTATTGATAAGTACTTCTTAGTTGTGGTTTTGGGGATTGTTAATGTATTTACCTTTTCAAGTAGAGGAAAAACCTTTTCAGTTGGTCAAGTGCTCAAGCCAATGAGATTATACATCAACTTTTGAAAGGAATTTGTACTTCAAACAGGAAGAAGTGATGTCATAAGCCATTCTTTCTTTTATAGTTTTTAGCTCAGTGCTCAGGACATTGTGTACCTATAGGAACCTACACCCATCAACACGAAAAGCAGGAAAAGGGGGAAAAAAAAAGGAAAAAGAAATTTTATAGCTTATTGAGCATAAACGCATGCATTAACAGAAATTGGCAGAAATCTTTAATTTTGTAAGCTCCTCAGATGAGAATATCCTCTTCAGTCTTAGTTTATGCATCATCTTGGTAACATCTCTTCTTTGAAGACAGGTTTTGGAAAAGAGAGAAAAACTTCTTTTTCTGGAATTGATCGGCGTTCTACATACAAACCTTGGATTTGCTTGTTTGATGAAACAAGTTCAGCTGTTTCACCACTATTTTGCGGCACAAAACCACTCATACCTGTAAGGTTTTATTGCTATATGTCTCCGTGTACCTATTTGCCATATTAGCTAGTTTTGAGAAAGCAGAGGTTATGAAAAGATTTGTCAGCTGACTGCATTAAGCGGTTAACTTAGATTTATTGGTATTAGCTAGATGGGTATAGATGCCTATCAGTGTTGCTCATATGTCAATTTATGTTGCTCTTTATATTTCAATATGAAGCCAAGATCATTTGGTTGTGCATTCACATTGGAGACAACCTTATTTCTTCCCTTTTTGGGAGAGTGAGTTTATATCTTCTGTTTGCAGGAAAATCTGGAGGAGTCTGGATACAAGGCAAGCTTGATGTTGTTTGCTAGAAATTTGGGGCCTACTGCTCATAGAGTTGCAAAAAATAAATTGCAAGGACTATGGACGCAATCCTCCTCCAGTAGTAGGTCTCAAATGAATGGTTGGGACAATTCTTCTGCCCACAATTCTCAAGCCCCTGCTGCCTCATCTCTTGTTCAAAAAGAACCTGCTAATTCTTTTTTATGTGGTACCATACCCAGCACAAGTCTTGCTGCATCTCACCGTGTGATTGACATTGAAACAGCCAATGACAGAAGGAAAACAAGTGATGTTAGCACAAGTGGAGAGAAATCGGCCAAAAGTTTTGTAGATATTAAATCTATCATCCCATGTACAAGCCTGGGAAGAAGCGATTGTGTCTTAAGGGATCAAGCTCAAGGCAACATGAAAAACAATAACAGTATTTCTGCCATTGTTAGCGGAGATAAACTTCAAAAAAAAAATCTCTTTAAATCAGTATGGTGAATTGGATGTAACCCACACTAGTAGCAAGGACAATGAAAATACTGAATTTGCAAGACCAAGAGTGCTGCTGAAAGAAGGTGGCACGCTAAGCTGCCATCTGAATACAATGCCTCCAGCTGTGAAAGAGACAATATTGGAACAATTTCAGGCTGGCAACAACTTTGACTTGAATCAGGTTCAGGCTATCCCAAGTCCAAGCTATCTAGTTGGGTGTTCTTATGAAGATGACAATTTAGAGACTCGTGAAGTGAAATCATATTCTGGATTGGTTGAAGCAACCAAGTTCAACTATCTTTCCTCTACTGGTCATGCCAAAGCAGCAATATACGAGGACTTGAACAATATGCATCCATCATCAATTCCCAGCCAATTTAACTTTAATCTTCCTTATTTAAAGTCAAGTATGGGAAAATTGGGTGATGAAGTTTTTGAAAACAGCTGTACCACAAATGGACAGCCATCGGCATTGCAGCTGCCTCCGGAGCTGAATAGTAGCAGCCCTTCACCAAATGCATCTAAAATCAGCTTTGGGAAGGCGTCTGGCGGATACACCAACCAAAATCATGGATTCTATCTTGAAAACCATCATATGACATCACCCTATATTATGGAGATTCAGTTACCTAAAGTTTATACTTGAGGAGATAGCATATTGCCATCTTACCACTAATAATTCTCTCATTATGATGTCCAATGCAACAACCTTTTTTTGCTCTTTCTTTCTGTTTTTTTCCCCTTAGATGGCAGCCTGGAGGCCATTTTATTGTTGATTGAAAGAGTTAAGTAAATTATAAAGTGTTAGAATGAAGGACGAAAAAGGATTAATCATGATTACATTGTTGTGATTGAAAAAGGGTATATTTATTATTATTTTTGTAAAGTAGTAAAGTGTTAGGACAACCTAAAATGAAAAGTGGCCAAATAAATTTGGATGGAGGAAATATATTTCTCATTGATTAAACTTTTGCTGTACCCTAAAGTACTACTTGCACGTTACTTATAACTCGAGCCAACTAGTTATTCAATTAAAAACAATTTCTAAGCTTGACAAAGTTACTCTAAGCTTAGAACTATTTCAACTTGTATAGACATCAGTGGCAGATCTAGGAATTTAGGTATCGGGGTACGGAATTAGGTTTGTTAAAAAAAAAAAAAAAAAAAAAAAAAAAAAAAAAAAATTGGTAAAGTAGAATATGTATTAGTTATAATTCCACACTCTTATTAGTTGTCATTACATGTTTGTATTTTATTCACTTAAATGGTGAACACAATTGAGCAAAACAAAGAAACCAATTATATAAATTAAAGCAAGGTTACACTTACCTAAGCTAAAGAATTAGATTAACCCAATTATAATTATGAGTTAATGACTAAGATATATACATTAAAAGATACATAATTTTAATATATAATTTAATGTAGTATAGCTAATAACATACACTTACTTTAAATACATTGTCATATTTTAACACACGAGAATACATATGGCTTAAATGATACGTACTACAATTACAATATGAATAATACCTGATATATATCTACTCCATAATCGATTTAAGTTGGTGGAAATAAATTATAAACTACAAAGAAAATTGAGACAAACAAGAGCATATAAAATTCCCTTAGAATAAATTCCAACAAAAAAAAGAACACCTAAGAGGTCTCTTTAACTTTGAATAGTATAGCAATGAACACGCGCTAGATCTAAGTGAATCTGTGAAATAAAATAGAGAGCACCTAAAAGACCAGTTATTTAGAACAACTGGTCTCTTTCACTGTCAATAGTATAGCAGTCAACACGCGCTAAATCTGAAGCGCTACTAAAGGCTGTCATTTTACAATAGCGGAACCTAAAAGAACGCCTATTTATAAAAACGGGTCTCTTTGATTAACAATTTATAAAACCCCAATAATTCTCTCTTTAAACCTGTAAATACCTTTAATAAAATGCAAGAGAATTACTGACGTGCTACCGCCACATATTCAAACGTTAAGGCTAATTCAGAATTTAGCAGCGGAAAAACTAACTCAGTTATAAAGGAGTTTCAAAACCAACGAATAAAACCAAATTAAGTGTTACAAGTTGGAACCATTAAGGCCCTTATTCAAAACCCAAAAAAAGTAATAAATAAATAAAACCAGAGTTTAAATAAATTCAAACTTGTGAAAAGAAATAAACTGCAATCAATAACCAACTCTCCACTCAAAATTCCACCACCTTGATGCAAGTCCAAACTATGTAAACACCTTTGATAAGTCTGCTCCCCAATATTACAAGTGTAAAGATTGGATCATTACAGGGTCATTGAAAGGCGAAGGCCATGACCAAAGAAAGACACACAAAAGCACGCAATCAGCAACGTTGAGTACATACAAGCTACGAAGAAAAATAATAAGAAATTCCTAACATGCTACTAATAATCAATCATCAAATACAACTTAATTATAGACTCAAACACATGACTCAACTGTTTACATTACTAAGTCTTCACTAATTAATAATAGATAAATTATTTCATTTTATTCATCGGATTAAGCAATAGACAAGGTTGTCCATCCCATGCTCCATTTGGAACATCAATAAAAGAAAAACCCCATGCCTCCTTTCGAAAACATCAATAAACATCCAATGGCCATGGGCGCGACTCCGTGACCATAGCTAGTATGAGATCTCATCTAACTCCTAGTTTTTGAAAAATATTTGAAACAAGAGACTCGTAGATCAGACGACCTCTAGAAAAGTGCACGGCTAATACCCCGTGTACCCCAATCCCTGATTGTCATTACTCTAGATGTGCACAAATCTAGAGTTTTATTGCTCATCTTTCTTGCACTTTATGTGATTTATAAGTTTAGACTTGGTGATGACTCGTATGCAAAACAATACAATCAATCCAATATCAATTCAATCAAGTAAACCAAGTTTCCAATTCGATTTTTGATTTATTAGTGACAAGCAATATTTATTATTGATTCCTTTAACTACCTCGGTGTATAAACACCTTGAGTGCATAAAGCACTTCAAAACCTTAACCTCGTCTTATAAGACTTAAACTCTTCCTTTACTCATTCTATCTCAATGATCATGAACGAGTAATAAATAAATCATTCCACATATTCACGTACCTTTGCCTATAAGCGCATCTTACAAAATTAATGCATAAATAATACTTGCAAAGTAGAATAATACACAGCGTACGGAAATCACAATGTATAACCAAACAATTAAGCCCAGTGTTCTCTATACATGATACTAAGTTCTTGATACATCCCTAAACATGCTTTTAAAAGCAAGGTTTCGTAACTCGTACGTACCTTGAATAAACGAGTTGGTTGGCCACTTAACCAACTAGAAATCACCTTCTACAAAGTCCTCTCCTAAACCAAACAATAAGATTTCAATCAATACCCAAACAACCAAATTTACAGCAATACTAACTTACTTTAAAACCTTCAAAATCCAATTAAACAACACGTTAAAACCTTCCTTTTAATTAAAATCAAAAGCTTATATATAGTTCTTTAAATTTCCTTCATAAAAACCTTAAAATACACCCTTGTACATGAAATTACAGCATGTTTAAGCTTCTAACCAAATCTGAAAATTTAGTTTATATGCATCCTTTGCAAATTTAACAATCCATACTTGTAACAATGGAATAATATATATGTAGAAACATCAAAACCTATTATTTTTTATACCAAAAATAATAAAATTCAGATTACAAAAATATGGAAAATTTATTTAAACTTTGAACTTGATACTTTAATAAGCTATAAACATAAATTAATCATAACGGTCATATAGTATATAGAAAACTCTAAGAAACATGATTTAGAATGCTTTAAATTCCCAAATCTACATTTTTAATAATCTGAAAATTAGTTTTAACCACTAAAAATTATGATTTTAACATAATATAAACACTATATACTTAAGAAACTTGACTAATACGTTTTAAGCCCTAAAATCATGAAAAACCAAGGTTTAAACCCTTGTTTTCTTAATTAAATAAATCTGACAATTACTTCACTAATTTAAACATAATAAAGATCATAAATTTGTAATCTTTTATATAAAATAAACACCATCAACTCATAATAATCACAATTGTCGAATTCAAGATTAAAAAAAAAATTGAACTTTAAAATAGCATAAATAAAAGAAGAAGAAAGAAAGGAGGAGAGAAGAGGCAAACTAGGGTCGCTAGTGGTGTGCTGGGCGGCTCAGCAGCAGGCGGACGCTGGTGGTGGTGCTGCTCGGTGGCTGGTGTAGCAGCATCGAATTTTTTTTTTTTCGCTGGTTGATGCGTGAATAGGAAGAAGAGGCAAAGCAGAAATATAATTTGTGAGGGGTGAGGTTTTACTTGAGATTGGAGGGGAAATAAGGGGAAAAATTTTAGGTGGATATAAATAATAAGAAGTGGGTTTGAGGGTTTCCTAATCCAAATATAATTAGGATAACTTGTTTAGGCCCAAACATATACCAAAGCTTTAAAAAACATAAGGTGTAAGGTTGGGCTTTGAGGTAACTTGGACTAGGCTCTTAGTTTGTATAGGTAAAATGATTATTGTCAATAGTTAGTAATGGCTAAATAGCTTAAAACTAATTTATTATTTTCGAAATATTTATAAAATTATATAATTATCGTAAAATAATCATATAATTAATAATAAAATATAATTATAATAATTACGAAATCGTGGGGGATTACACATTTTTTATTTTATTTTTATTTTTTAGAATGGAGGTACAACTGTACCTCTGTGTACCCCCCTGGATCCGCCGCTGATAGACTAAGCACAACTCAAGTTTGATGAGTTGATTTTGTACGTGTTTTTCATGTTTAGCATATATGCTAATTCTATCAAAACGGGCCATGGCATTCCCTATCATTTTGAATACCTTTTTAAAAGTTGAAATAAAAAGGACCAGCCCCAATTTCTCATATTGAGAAATATAATTGTATCTCAAAATGGTATGTGTGTAAATAAAACAACTTTTTAAATATTTTAATAGTTTTTTTGGATCTTAATTTTCGTCCTTCACGGGCTCATGGCTACTTCACCCCTGTACACCATTGAACTGGTATGATTTGCCATTTTTCGTCACTGTTTTGCTCGCAAACCACCATCACCTTCGTTGCCCCGTATCTTCTTCACCTTCCTTTGCCTTTCCGACAGTGACGTCACCGAAACGAAAAACCCTAAAAAAAATTGGAGAAATTATGGCATGGTTAACCCTTAATTAAGGGCAAGGTTTGGCTTCCTCCTCCATTGAGGCTGTGCTGCGTGATTGGAGGTGAGAGAATGGAGGAAGATGAAGAACCCATGGTGTTATTAGAAGGCCAAAATAAGATCAATTTACAATATTAACCCCACTTATATACTCAAAATGACACAAATACCCCTTTGAGATACTTATATTGTTTATCAATACGAGAAACATGGATTTACCCAATAAAAAACACTAGTGATCATTTTCTCAATGAAAATGTTATACTTCCTTTGTTTTTATTGAGTTGACGCATTCAATTGAGGCACACAAATTAAGGAGACAAGAGAGAATGATAAAGCAAGTGGGATACACTATGAAAGCAAGGTTTAAATTTTTTTTTTACAAGAACCTAGCAGAGAGATTTATTAATCAAACAAAGAATTCAAATAAGCAATTACAAATTCAGAGATGCCCATAAGGACCTCTTCCATCCATACTTTAAGCTCATTAAAAGAAGAACTAAGTTTAGCTAACTCGTGATTAACATGATTACCATCCCTCTTCACAAAAGAGAACGAGCATCCCTGACAACGAAGAGCAAGCTTCAATATATCATTAACAATCAGGCTGAAAGCAGTAGAAGGAGCATTTCCTTTCTTCAGGTGGTTGTGGAGCTTCAAACAATTCGTTTCTAGGCACACCCTATTAAAGCCCGACTCTAGGGAGATAGTTAAAGTGTGTCTCATGGCCAATGCATCAGTAACATCAGCCTCAAAATTTCCTCTCAGACAAAGACAGGTCGAGACCACAACGTCCCCCACTCCATCATGCTTAACACCATCCAGACCCACATAGTTCGTGCTAAAAATCGCTGCATCCGAGTTGATTTTTATCACTCCTTCCAAAGGCGGCTTCCAACGTGACTCGAGCTGTTAGGGATTTGGGAGCGAGATAGAGTCATCCTTCGCTTTTTCATAATCTCCCACCAATCCCACGGTCTTGTGAATAATCTTGCACACGTCCTTTTTCCTACCTTCAACACCCAAGCATTTCTCCGCAGCCAAACCCCCATCAAAATGCTCCAAAATAAATTCCACCAGAGGGAGTCTTTGTGGTATTTCTTGACATAATAACACCATTCACCAAAGGTTTCACCCTCATAGTTCTCTACATTCGGCCGTAGAGGAGATAAGTACCAGATACGCTTCGCTTCTTCACAAAAAACCAGCAAGTGAAGAACACTTTCAGCCTCATAACCACACATAGGATAGGTAGGGTCAATAGGCATAACTCTTTGAACCAAATTGTAATGGGCAGCCACAACACGTTTCATAGTACACCAAGCAAATAATTTTAATTTGGGAGGGAGTTCAGCATCCCATACAACCGACCAGCCAACCTTGCAGCCCGCATTTAAATTAGAAGCTGTATCATTTTTTTGCTCGGTGGTGAGTAGGTTGTAGGCGCTTCTAACCGAGTGTTTTCCATCCTTCGTATAGTGCCACTGTAATACCCGAATTTTCCTAACTTTAAGTTTCGGGACGAAATTTATTTTAAGGAGGGTAGATTGTAATACTCGAATATTTTACGATTTTATATAATATATTTTATGAAAAAAAAATTATAGTTTATTTTTATTTATTAAATAACTTTCCTAATCTCATATTTTTTTTAATTCAGAGTTCGGAAATTTTTAAACCCTATTTTATTTAAATAGGACTCTATAATTTAAAGCGTACATGAAATATGTTAAACCCTAATATTCTCTTTAGTTATTCTAATATTATGATTATTAAATAAAAAAGTAAATTAAAGCACCGGCGTTTTCTTGTTCTTGGATGCGTGGGATTTATCAACCAAATCCCAAAATTATTTCATGAGTTTTGTACTTTTGTTTCATTGACCAATCTCCATCAATTCTTCTATAAACATTCATCTCAAAGAGGTAATCACACGATTCCCTACAATTTGGAGTTAATTGATTTGCGCTTGTTTTTTTTATATGTAATCAAACAATTTCTATACTGTTGTAGTTGATTGATATATACTCTTGTGTTTTATTCTTTTTGGAGTTGAAGTGTTTACCATGTAATCAACCATGACTACGATGATAATATTCATTATTTTATAATTTTATGCGTAATATAGATCGAATTCGTTTGTTGCTATTGATTTCGTATGTTATTTTGGCGATTATCGCTGCTCCTATACTACTGTTGATATGGATGATTGTAAATTTGTAATTAAACGAAACTTTTTGGAGATGTTTGTGATATACTTTTGTATAATTATGTGCAAATATTATAAATTGTTGTTATTCTAGGATGATCAAGTTTTGTGTACATATTGGTTAATATGTCTTGATATATAAGTTAATTGTTGTATTATTTTATTGTATGATTGATTATTTCTAGGGTTTTTAATGTTGTTACTATAGGGAGTATTGTTTTATTGAGGTTTTAGGGTTATTAGTGCAGAGTATAATTTTGGGTTGTGAGTTAATTATATTTGGGTATTAGTTTTATTGTCCTATAAGAGTTGAGATATACTATGATTGAACAGAGTTCGAATTGTTATATTATTTGGGTACATGTGCCATTGTTAAGATACTATCTAAGTTTGTCAATGATTATTTGATCAAAGTATGAGATCAAAAGGGAGAATATTATTATTTTGTTCTTGGTTTGAGGCTCGATGTTATATACCTTAGTCCTTGGCATGTTGGTAAGAGGATGATAATCATGAGTTAAGAATGAGGTACAATCTTTACTATTTATTTTTCTATGGTCCCCTACAGTGGGAATTGACCCGTATGTGGTCTGGTTCAAGGTGTTTTCTGGTTATTGGGAGTATTCAAGTTTTTATACTTGTTGGTTTGTTATTCGAATTACCCTTGTCCAAGGCTAGGTATAAAGCAAAGAGCGTGGCACACTTATTGGTTATGAGTTAATTGAGTGAAGGGTTGTATTATATTATTCGAGGTTGAGTTGATAAAGGTTATTTTTTTTCAGAGTACAATGTGTAATGTAGTTTCGAACTACATTATTTAATTGAGCTAGTAATATAGATTATTCAATTATTCTTTGTATTCTGATATGTGGTGATTACTCAGCTTTTTGCCGACGTGTGTGTGTGTGTGTGTTATTTTGTTATCCTATTTGTGTTTGCGGCCATGCCTTTTTCTTATGGTGGCCCTGCGACGATCTATTTTGGAATTTGTCCTTAATGGTGAGCAGAAAAGATTGTTTAAACAGGTTGATGAAGTGATCGTAGCTAAAGGAGCTCAAGTGTTTCGATTAGTATGCTATAACGAGTTTATAAAGTTGTATAAATAGCTCACTTAGATTTATTGGGTTGTAATTATTGGGATTTTTGTAAGCCTTAACACTCGACAGGTTGTGAGTGTGGCGGTAATACCTCCGATTTAGGTGTATGCTTCCGCAATTTTATTTAAAGGTCGTTTATTTTCCTTTAAATTCTTGTTTATTATTAGCTAGTAAATCGGGGGTGTTACAGCCACACCCAAGAGTCATTTCTGTCAAACATTGGAATAGGAATATTGCATATTTCATTTACTTCCACAGAAGAGAAGCAAGCCTCAAGTGCCTGAACATCCCAGGAGTTATCAGCCTACAAATCTCGTACAAAAATAGGCTCACCCTCTCCCATTCTTTGGCTGGAGCAGACTTTAAAATTTGGGAGATTAGGGACCCATGGATTATTCCAAATGTACAGTAAAACCATTGCCAACACCTTTCCTAGCCCCCTTAATTAAAACATCACGAGCACCCATAATTGATCTCCATGTGTAACTTGCATTTGCTTGCACCTTAGCTTCCATTAATGTCGTGTGAGGGAAATACTTCCCCTTAAGAACTTTAGCCACAAGCGATTCTTCATTCAACAAGATACGCCAAGCTTGTTTGGCAAGGAGGGCTTTATTAAAAAATTTCATATTGCGAAAACCGAGGCCCCTATCCTTCTTTGGCACATATAACTTCTCCCACACCACCCAACATAACTTCCTCTCTTCACCTTTTTGACCTCAGAAAAATTGCCGACACATTTTTCAATCACATTTAAAATGCTATTTGGGATTATAAAAAGATAAAATAAAATTGCATTGCGAATGTTGGAATTGCTTCAGCTATCGACTTGATCAAAACTTCCTTTTCCGCTTAACAATATTTTTCCTTTCCACCCCTTTACTTTCTTCCAAACTCGATCCTATATATTATGAAACACCTGTTTCTTAGAGCTACCAATGTAAGTTGGCAACCTAGGATATTTGTCATGTCCTTCAACAACCTTAAAAGATAACTTCATTCTGAAGCATATTCATCATTCTTGCTCAATGTTTCGGCTAAAAGACACCTCTGATTTGTCCATATTCAGTTTCTGACCAGAAGCCACCTCATAAGTAGAAAGGATTCCCAACACATTCTCAACCTCCTCCTCCGTTGCCCTCACAAACAACAGACTATCATCTGCGAAAAAGAGATGAGAAATAGGATTAACATGTCTGCCAATTTTAATCCCATGAATGAATTTCCTCTTCTCTGCATCCCTAAGCAATGACGACAATCCTTCCGCGCACATAATAAAGAAGAAAGGGGATAGAGGATCCCCCTCCCAGAGCCCCTGGCTAGGCTTAAAACTTCTCGACGGTTGCCCATTCACAAGAACCTCAAAATCTGCAAAGCTAACACATTTCATTACCAAACTCACAAAAGTTTCCGACAAGCCTAATTTAATCATCATTTTCTGCAACTTGAATATTATATGTGATCAAACACCCCAAAACAAATTCACTCTGCGACTCATAGATAATGAACAGAAGAACTAGCTTCAATTTATTGGCTAGAACTTTGGTGACAATTTTATACAAAACATTACATAAACTAACAGACCTATAATCAACAAGAGACTCACATTCTTTCTTTTTCAAAATTTAAACAATATGAGTCTGATTAATAACACCTATATCACCATTATTGTTCAAAATATCAAGCACTTTCCCAATCACATCCACACCTACAACACCGCAAAATTTCTAAAAAAAGATTGCAGACATACCATCGGGCCCAGGGGCTTTTGTTGGATGCATTTGAAAAAGTGCTATGCGCACCTCCTTAGCATTAAAAGGGGTTGCCACTTTGCTACATTGTTGCTCATTTACGATTGTTTTCACCTTCTCAATGACAGGGTCCGGCTCAACAAAACTATATTCAACTAAATATAAAACTTACCTAAAAAAATGTAATAATTAAAAATAAATTTTTTTAAAAAAATATACGTATCAACTAAAAAATCAGGGGCAAATAATACACGGAGTAAAATGAAGAGAGTAGTACTTTTGTATAGAGTTACGGAACAAAGAAACGTGTTGATACAAAAAGGAGGTGTATGGCAGGGATGTATGTAAGGAAGGGGAAAATGGGGTTGACTCTGGCAAAAAAAAAGCACCGGAAAAATAGTAGTCCCGGGGTTGATTTTCTTGTATGTTGCTTGTCTGGGCAGTTTGTTACAACTTACAACCTGGATTTGGCAACTCAATCACAACTTTATCATGATCAATTTAACCGCTTTCTTCTTCTTCTTTTGGCGGCCATTGTTGTTGAGCCATTGAATTATTTGATCTGGGTTTCCTCTTCATTTCCAGATTATTGAGTGATTCATTCATATGTTTAGGGTTGTTTGATTTGATCGATTATCTGGAATTCAGAAATGGCGTATAGAAGGAGAGCTGGGGGTATAAGCAAGTCTACCACTTTCAAGGAATACCCAGAAGAAGAATTTGATCATGATCATAACAATAGAACCAATTCTTTTAAATTGAAAAAAGATAAAGATGATGATGATGATTCTGCTGGATCCTTGGCTGCCAGAGCCACCCGAGCCTCCGCTGCGCATCGCGATTCTTCCGGCTATGGTTCTGCTTATGCGTCTCCCTCCGCTGCCGCTGCCGCCACCGCTGAACCTCCTCCTTCTCTCTCTCTTCGTAATTCTCAACAATTCCGATCCATTTCCTTTTCAAAGGTACTCTTTTTCCTTCTTGGATTTTTTTGCTTTACCATTCTTTGTCTTGTAATTCTCAATTAAAAGTTGGTTTATGCTTTCCTTCCTATAAGGGATACTGGATGAACCTGTTACTCTTGTTATTGAATTCGACTTTTTTCGCAATTCCCAATTTGTTTGTCCTGTAATTCCCAATTAAAAGTTTATGCTTCTTTTTAATGCCAAGCATTCCATTTGCATTTTTATATATAATTTGATTGAATGTAGCAAGAACAAAGATATCAACAATCTAGCTTTGTTTGATGTCATATCGAGCTTTAATGAGCAACAATACAACACATTTATATGCAGGTTGTCTTACAATTTTACTTGACAGCACACCACCAAAACACTTACCAACTGCTAGACACCATGCCTTTCGCCTATCATTATTCGACCAACTTTTTAACAATTGATAAAACCAACAGCTAAACACACTACATGACAAACTTGACCTAGGAAGAATCACATGACACCCAAGTTCTGCGACTTGATTTTGTGGGTTGCTGCTGATGCAATTGTCTGTGGCCATTGCCTTCATTACTTGATCTGCATACCACTTTCTACTTTCATTATTCCCCCTCAAGCTCTCCCAGCTTGGACAAAAGCTTGTTATTTTGATTGGTGGCAAACACTTAGTGAATATGTTTCTTAACTAATTAGATGAAGGATCATAACTGGGAGTAATACAACCATCTGCTGTTTCATCCCTAAACAAGTGACGATTAATGTCTGCATGCTTTGTCTTCGTATCATCAATCGACCTTGATCTTTTGAGAAGGGTTCGAGTAAGAAAATACTTGTAGAGACTCAAAAGATGTTGTACTATGCTTGAGTGTGGTGGAGGCCCGAGTTGGGTATAAAGGTGAAAGAGTAATTGAACCTCCGGTAAAGCCAATGATTAAAGGCCTCTGGGCGCAACACTCTGAACCTATTCTCAAATTGTAAATAGGTAGGATGAAGCAGCTGTTTTGTTGAGTCGTGCCACGGAATTGAGAGCTCTAAGTGGGCCAAATTTGGTAAGAAGAATTGGCGATGCGGGATGAACCGGAAGCCAGGTTATAGTGCCGAACTACGCACTAACCTAGATTCCACAATGGCGCAAGGTGTGGGTGAGGGGGACAATTTGGGAATGACCATTTGAATAGTCTATTCAAGGGAATATGACTGTTTAATTAAAATAAAGCATTGCAATAGTCCATGTGGAGGTGAACATAACGTGATTTTACTCGTTGCTCCAAATTCAAAGTAAAGAAATTCAGCCAAACGTGGGTAAACAATAAGAGAAACTATGTCTCTCTTAAGGTAAGCAAATGCCTCGTCGCCTAATTAATGATGCCATGAATGGATTAATAGGATTCTTGTTGTCCATGATTGCCTTGTGTTGATGAAGGAGTGTGTAAGTTGTGAATGGGTAAATTGACAGTTAAAAAGCAAAGTGGATGATTACAACCACCTAAATGGACTAAAAAGATGTCTTGTGGTCTATAGAAAACACCCACACCAGTTTTCTTTTCGGGTCCAACTGATAAAAATTTTCCAAAATTGAAGGCTATAATCCATGTTTTCAAGATAATTTTGGAATTTTTTTTTTCTAAAATTGAAATGAAGGCAATGGGGTCTCCTAGAGATCACAAAAGTTGGCATGGAATCATAACATGCCTACCAATAGGTCAATAAAGTCCTGAGAATGAGTTTGATTCATGTATGTGGCTATTTTGGAATTATGTTGCATTGGTAGTGAAGAGATGGTTATTTATATAACCAACTTGGCATTCTAAGGTCCTATTAATGTCTATAGAGTCCGTCTTCATTGGTGTTGTGATTATAACCATCTTTTTTTTTTTTTTTTTTTTGGGAGGATACATAGATACACATGGTAGCAAATTTATCAGCAGTTCTACTTGGATTACTAGCTATAGCTAAGCATCCATAAGCTTTTAAGTTATTATATAAGGTACAGCTTTGTGCTGTACTTCATAAGGTATTTACTCTTCCAGCTTCTCCAGTATTGGAATTTGGAATCCCATTTGTTATGTATATTGCATCCGGAGTACAATCTACCAAAATCTGAGTGGGAGCTTTGATATTAATTTGAGTGCCTTGCTCATTTCAATATTCTTTATTTGCATCCTTTCTTCTTTTCCATTCTGTTAAAGCCTGTTAACACAGGTAGTTTGATGTTGAGTTTCTTTCTAAGTGCTGCAAGATCCCATGATCTTTACTTGTATTGTGTCTTCTGCATCTGAACAAAGGATTTTATGGCATTTCAGGCATCTGATTTCTTCTTTAGTTAGTATGATTATCCACTAGAGTGAGGAAATATCTATGATTACGCTACTCGTATATGGACCCCAAATCTATGTGAATCAATTTTGCATCTCTTGATTTGCTTTTTGCATAAGCCAGTTTGACAAAATTGACATAAGGACAGGTCATGCACACATCATTCTCTCCCTTGATCTCTGTCTACGTTCTTTTGATTTTCTTCGTTGAAGCATAACCTATCATGAAGTGACATAGAGTTAATTCTTGAGTGGTTCAACCATCAACATTGGTCACCATGCATGATACATTATGGCATTAAGCTTCACATCTGTGGTCCTTTTACTCCCTTATTTACTCCACAAAAGTTTTTTTCTGACTTTTCTCTGAGTTTCTGCTTAATGATGCCTAGTGGCTCATTGATTAGAGGCCATGCACAACTCTTCTTATTATACATATGATTTGTGTGTGTGTGTGTGGTAATCTTCAATACCAATGAAGATAAAAGAGTCCATAAACCTTAACACCCCTGGATGCGAGGTTGGTTATTATTTAAACCATCTCTTGTAGCTTTTCACTACCAATGCAACATAATTCCAAAAAAGAAATTCTCTTAGTAACACTCTATTTTTAATTTCTCTTCGCTAAATTGCAAAAACCCTTATTATTGGTAATCGTGAATTTTTTATATTAAGTTTACCATAATATTAATGATAGATTTTAGGAAAAATTAGAAATAATAATCCCAACTTTCATCAATTTTGCTACAATAATCCCAACTTTGGATTATTCTGGAATAATATTCCAAACTTTGGGGGTTCCTTTTTTTTCTTCAATCCCTAACCGCTCAACAAAAGTCAATTTGGTCCAATTTTTTTTTTTTTTTTAAAAAAAAAAAAGAAAAGAAAAAGAAAAAACCCAGCCAACCTCCCCTCCCCCACCGTCCCACCCTAACCTCCACCACCACTGCCCATCCACCACCCCTCCCCTCGCCGGAACGCCGCGTCTCCCCCACCCCTTGCGTCGCCGTTTCCCCCCTCCCCTCCCATTCCCCTACGCAACCATCGAAACCCCAAAATCGCAGCCACAAAACCCACAATCACAGCCACGAATCTCCAAAATTGCAGCCACTAGCCACGAAAACGGAGGTTTCAGGGGAGGTTTAGGTGTTTTTGAGAGTAGGGGAGGGGTTCTAAGGGAGGTTCATGACCAGCCGACGCGTACAAGTGGTCGGGGTCAATTGAGAGGAGAGAGAAAATGAAAAGGGGTTTTGTGGCCAAGGCCAATTAGTCGGCGGAAGGAGGGGAAATGGTTGGCGATGGTGGCGAGAGGTTTTCTAGGGGAAAATCGGTGCATTTGGGCGGCCCGACGGCGCCATGGGGTGGCTGGCGTTTTCTGATTTTTTTTAATTTTGTTTTTTTTATATTTTTTTAACCAATTAATTTGTGACACGTGTCACTTTAACCAAAAAATAAATAAATTAACCCATTCAATTGGTAACCAGTATATGGGATTGTAGAAAAAGAAGACCCCCAAAGTTCGGATTATTCCAATATAATTTAAAGTTGGGATTATTCTACCAAAATTAATGAAAGTTGGAATTATTATTTCTAATTTTTCCTAGAATTTAATTAAATATTTAACCATATATATTTTTTTTTAATATTAAATGATTTTAGAAATAACTTTTTATTTAAAAAAGTCACCCCCTTCCCCAGCCACCACCCCTCTCCCATCCCATCCCTCGTCGATGCGCTGGCCTCCCCCACCTTTCTCTTTCTTCCATGGTTCTTGCAAATTCTTAACCTTCCTAATTTCTTCAACTTCCTCACTCCATATCTTTCCTCAAACCGCCATGAAAACTCAAATCTAAGCTCAGATCTTTGCAGATTCTACATTGGGAAGGCATGGCATTTGGTTTCCATTCTTTTATTACTCAGTTGTTCGATTTTCTCCTGAAGAACTTTCTGACGCTAGGGTTTTTGAGGGTGGGGGATGGGCGGTTGGGGGGTTCGGGGGGAAAGGGGGGTTTCTAGGGATTTTGGGGGGGGGGGGAAGTAGGATTCGGGGATAGGCTGGTCTCCATTGGGCGCCAACGTTTGGGGACGGGGGTGGCGTCGGCAGAGGGGACGGGAGCTAGGGTTCAGACCGGCTCGGGATTGCTGATGGAGATGGTGGGGTATGCCACTTTGGTACTCGGAGGGGGACAACCGGACAAGCGATGATGTGGTGAGTTTGGATGGAAAGGACATGATCATGAGTGAATGCTTTAAATATCATCATCCAGAAAAATGGTGACATTGATCAAGACGTGACCACAGGTTATGTCGGGGTGGCTTAAATGAACAGCGGCCACGGGAGTGTTATGTAACCAAAGCATTCTCTTACAGTTAAAAGGAAAATTTTACATGATTGCCATAAGACAAGTGTTGCTTTATGGTATCAAATGTTGGGCTATTAAGAAGGAGCACATTAAAAGATAGAGGTTATGGAAATGTGCATGTTGAACTTGAAAACAAAATCGGTCAGGTTCTTCCCGTGAACTCCACGACACCTCGGTAAGCCATTTCAGTGTTTAGAACTGTCCACTTTGCCTTTTAACAGTGAATATGGTTGTTTTAGTATACGCCTTAATGTGAAAGACTGATGGTCAAATAGGATTCAAAACAACATTACATGACTCCATAATGTGTCCTATACGATTCCATTAGTTTTCAACTCCGGGTCCTAAAACCTCTGAAATTGATCCGATCTTGTATTACAACATTCAATTTGGCTTCCAGAGAACATATTTGGAACCGACAAGATAATGCATTGAGGTGCTTCTCGTGACCCAAAGGGCCTTGAAAGTCCTACTTTGTGCTTAAAACCATCTCATTGATGCCTTTGTCTACCCTTAATCATGTCTTTTGATGTCTTGGCCTTTTCTTTGCCTTTGCTTTGGCCCGAAGACAAGACAAGACACTAACCTCAACACAACCTTAAAATAGGTGCTTTATAAATGAGGTGTTTTTATGCCTTGTCCTAGTGTACGTCTTGTGCCCATACCACACGCCTAAAACATGGTCGTCCCTTACTGGAGATGCATCATCCAACGGCCTAACTTAGGTGTTGTGCCTTGGCCAATTCTAAACTTACGTTTACTAACACCAAAGGTGCATCGCTACCCTTGTTTAGCAAAATATGGTGTTTTTACAGAAGAGGGTTGAGAGAGAAGGACGGATCTAAGCAATATAGAACTGAATCTCACTAGATCAATCTGATTGTTTTGCATGAGCTTGATTCACCTTGGGTCACTTATGGTTCCAAACCAGCTTATGTGATCCTAGACTCCTAGAGAGACACCCACGCATTCACTTTAATGTTTAAAAATTCTCTCAAAAACTGGCACGAAGGAGAAGATTATAATAGCCTTTCAATTTTGGACAAATTTCAACTTTTTGAATCAGGAAGGAAACAAGTCGGGGTGCTTCCCACAGACCCTAAGACATCTCGAGGCTCCAAATTGGTGGTTGGAGTTTATCACTTTGCCTTTAAACCACCAATTTACCCTTTTACAATCCACGCCTCCTTTTCATTAACTCTAGGCCACCGTGAGACTATGCATGACTGACTAGTGGTCATATATACTTCCAAATAATATTATGACTCCAAGATGCATCTTCTACTGTCACGAGAATTTTCGACACTTGGTCCTAAAACTCCTAAAATTGGTCCAAAATTATGGATTATATCTTTTAGTTTTTTTTTAAAAAAATTTTAGACTTTTCTGGACCTGAAATGAAAAGTGGTTAGGGTGCTTCCTATGGACTCCACAACACCTCAGAAGGCCGTTTGGATTGTTTGAACCATCGAATTTGTCTTTAAACCATCAATTTAGTCATTGATGTACATGTTTCTCTTAATCAAATCAAGGCCACCACGGGTCTTTATGTGACCGACTAATATTTTATATGGCTCTAAATAACATTGTATGAAACCTGGATGCATCCCTTACAATCTCAAGGATTTAGATACCAGGTCCTGAAACATCTAGTCCAAAGCGTGAAGCCTCTGACTTCCGACAATTTTGGACTTTGTTGGACTTGAAAACAAAATTAGTCGGGTTTTTTCCGTGAACTCCACAACACCTCGTGAAGCCTTTTCAAAGTTTGGAACTGTCCACTTTGCCTTTTAACCGTCAATATGGTTGTTTTAGTATACATTTCTTTTCATTGGCTATAGGCCTTCAAAACGCCTTAATGTGAAAGACTAATGGTCAAATAGGATTCAAAACAACATTATATGAGCCCATAATTTGTCCTATATTGTATTATAACGTTCAATTTTCAAGATAATGCATTAAGGTGCTTCTCGTGACTTAAAGGGCCTTAACAGTCCTACTTTGTGCCTAAAACCATCTCATTCATGCCTTGGTCCACCCTTAATCATGTCTTAACATGTTTTGCCTTATCTTGGCTTTTTCCTTGCCTTTGATTTGGCCCTAAGGCAAGCCAAAACACTAACCTCCACAGCAAAATATAGGTGCTTTATGGATGAGGTGTTTTTATGCCTTGTCCTTGTGTACGTTTTGTGCCCATGCCACACACCTACAACATGGTCGTACCTTGGCTGAGAATGTGAGATGCATCATCCAACACCGTAACACATAGGCGTCGTGCCTTGGCCCAATCCCATACTTAGCATTTACTAGCACCAAAGGTGCATCACTACCCTTGTTTAGCAAAATATGGTGTTTTTATAAAAGGGGGAGAGAGAGGGATGAATCAAAGCAATATAAGGTTGAATCTCAGTGTATCAGTCCAATTGTTTTGCATGAGCTTGATTCATCTTAGGTCACTTATGGTTTCAAACCAGCTTACGTGACCCAAGAGAGACACCCACACATCCACTCTAATGTTTGAAAATTCTCCCAATAATTGGCACGAAAGTGTTGATTATAATAGCCTTTGTTTTAGACAATTTTCAACTTTTTGGATCAGGAAAGGAAACAAGTCGGGGTGCTTCCCATAGACCCCAAGACATCTCAGGACTCCATATTGGTGGTTGGAGTTGTTCACTTTGCCTTTAAACCGCCAGTTTATCCTTTTACAAGCCACGCTTCCTTTTCATTAACTCTAGGCCACCATGAGACTTTACATGACTGACTAGTGGTCATATATAGTTCCAAACAATATTATATGACTTCGAGATGTGTCCCATATGTCACGAGAACTTTTGAACTGTGTCCTAAAACCTCTAAAATTGGTCACAAATATGGATTATAACCTTTGGTTTTTTTTTAACCCGGATTGAAAAGTGGTTGGGGGTGCTTCTTATAGACTCCACTACACCTTAGGAGGCCGCTTGGATTGTTGGAATTAGGGGTGGCAATTGCTCAGTGAGGATTCGGGTGAATTTCGGGTTGTGATTAAAAACTATCAAAATAGCGTAAAACTTAATATTATTACGAAATATGAAATTTGGGTCGAATTGGGTCGAATTCGGGTTGTTTTGGTTCGGTTTGGGTTGGGTTCGCGTTACTCTCAGTAACTTCGGGTCGGGTTATCATGTCGGGTCAGGGATTGCCAACCCTAGTTTGAACCATCCAATTTGTCTTTAAACCGTCAATTTAGTCATTTATGTACATGTCTATCTTAATCAACTCAAGACCACCACGGGTCTTTATGTGATCGACTAATATTATATATGGTTCTAAGTAACATTATATGACCCCTAGATGTATCCCTTACAATCTCAAGGATTTCGATACTAGGTCCCGAAACATCTGGTCCAAAGCATGAAGCCTTCTGTTTTGGACTTTGTGAGACTTGAAAACAAAATTGGTCGGGTTCTTCTTGTGAATTCCACGACACCTCGGCCCTCGGGAAGCCATTTCAATGTTTGAAACTGTCCAATTTGCCTTTTAACGGTTAATATGGTTGTTTTAGTATACGTCTCTTTTCATTGGCTATAGGCCACCAAAACGCCTTAATGTGAAAGACTGATGGTTAAACAGGATTCAAAATAACATTATATGACCCCATGATGTGTCCTATACGATTCCATTAGCTTTCAACTCCGGGTCCTAAAACCTCTTAAATTGATCCGGTCTTGTATTATAACGTTCAATTTGGCTTCCAGAGAACATATTTGGAACCGACAAGATAATGCATTGAGGTGCTTCTTTTGACCCTAAGGGCCTTGAGAGTCTGAGAACTAACAAAAACAAGGTAGATACATCTACTTTGTGCCTAAAACCATTTCATTCATTTCTTAGTCCACCCTTAATCATGTCTTAAGATGTCTTGCCTTGTCTTGGCCTTTTCTTTGGCCCTGAGGCAAGCCAAGACACTAACCTCAACTGCAAAAAATAGGTGCTTTATGAATGAGGTGTTTTTATGCCTTGTCCTTATATACGTCTTGTGCCCATGCCACACGCCTACAACTTGCCTTGTCCTTGGCTGAGATGCATCATCCAACACCCTAACACTTAGGCGTTGTGCCTTGGCCCAATCCCATACTTAGCCTTTTCCAACACCAAAGGCGCATCGCTACCCTCCTTTAGCAAAATATGGTGTTTTAGAGAAGAGGGTGGAGGGAGAGGGACGAATCAAAGCAATATAGGGCTGATTCTCAGTGGATCATTCCAATTGTTTTGCTTGAGCTTGATTCACCTTGACCTTGTGCACTGGCAACTAATTTGCTTCCACCTCTGCCTGTTTTGCTTCCTCTATTCCACCCACCGTTTCCACCATCTCTAGAGTTGCTGAACTGCTCTTCCACCGTTTCTACTGGTGGAAGAGTTGATATCATAAGAATAGGACTTCTTTAAAATCCATGCGCATTATCTAAACTGATATAGCTTATGTTCCTCCTGCTGCTTGGCTAGAGCATCTACAAATGCACTTGTATCACTGGTGAATGGAGGTAGAGTGTTTAGGTCCTCCTGTTCCTCTCACAATCTTCTTAACTTGGTGTTGTATTCAGTTATGGTTTTTCTTTTGTCGCTTTGTTTCAAACATAGCCTTGCTGAGTCTATATTTCCTGGATCCATTGGCGACTGTGTATCTCTAGTTCTCTACTGTAGTAGTTTCCATATGTCAGCACAAGAGCTCACATACATAATAGACTTCTTAATGATATCACTCACATTTGTAATAATTTAGGAATAACCTTAATATTGCATGTATCCCATGCTTCATTTTTCACAGAACCTGTTGCGTCTTTTTTTATTGTCCCTGTAAGTAGGTGTCCTTGCAATTTCTCAACAGATACACTATTGCTTCCATTACTGAATGCAGGAGCAGAACTAGTTGTATCTGTGGTCATTTTTTTCCTTGACATACACAACTAAATATGGAGAACTAAATACTCAGAAAACTTCTATGCTAAAGATTTAAGCTTTAAAATTTTGCGAAAAGAGAATTACACATACATCGAATGCTTGAAAGTTATAGAGAGGTCGAGCTATGTCGAACTTGAGCCCTGATTTCGTAAAGATTCAATATATTTGTACTTATAAATAGGAAAATGATAAACATAGCCCTAAGGGCTATGTATAAGAAGCTCAAAAAAGAAATTTTAAGGATAGATTAACATTAATTACATCGATCTGCGCGTGACCTTGTCATGAATTCCCAACTTAATTCCATTTTGGGAAATATATTTAATACTTATACATAACCCTAAGGGCTACATATATCATTACCCTTATAAATAATCTGATTGATTGAATGTTGCAATAACAAAAAATTTCAGCAACCCAACTTTTATTTCCTCTCAAGCGCTAATGAGAAATAATACAATGCATTTATATGGTGGCTTCCTTACTTGACTGCACATCACTAAAACACCAATCAACTGCTAGAAACTGGATGATTTTACCAGCTTTCTGACATTAGACAAAAATTGATGCTAAAGACAATGCATGACAAACTTGACAGCTACATACTAGGAAAAATCACATGACACGAAGTTCTGCTACTTGATTTTGTGGGCAGCTGGTGCAATTATCTGTGGCCATAGACTTCATTACTTGAATTGCATAACCAATTGTTACTTTCATTGTTGTTATATTGTAGGGATCTGAGAGCAGTTCAGTGAAAGACTCAGAAGACCCTAAAGATGGATTTTGGGGTATCTTAGCCAGGAAGGCCAAATCAATTCTTGATGAAGAGGATAAGCAATTTCAGTCTTCTACTAAGATTAAGTCACAACTTCATGATGAAGATAATCAGGTCTTCTGCTTCTACCGTATTTTTCTTTCTGTCCTACGGAGTACTAGAATTTTCTAATTTAACCTTTTTTTCTTTATCTTTACAGTTTTACCAATCCCATCATCAATCTTCACAGACTGGCTCAAAGACTGATAATGCTCGATTGAGGAAGCGCATTGATGCCATTACTTCTTCCCTTAATAATCTTGGTGATACCCTTGGCAATGCTTTTGAGGTTGTTCGCCTATTGCCTCACTTTCTGGCTTTACTATTTTCTCCCTCTGCTTGTCATCTGTCTTTAGTTTTTTTTTATTTATTTATTTTTTTTATTTTTTATTTTTATTTTTATTTTTTTATTATTATTATTATTCGCTTTGCAGGAAGGTCGTACAATCATGGAGCACAAGACTGCTGATATTATTCAAGAAACTCGCAGTAGGACAGCTGATTTCATCCAAGAAACACGCAAACTCCAACTTCGTAGAAGAGGAGGCACTACTTCAGATACTCCTGATCAGGCAACTGTTGTGCACAACACTTCATGGCAGCGACCAGTTCTTCAGCCTGTGCAGACAAGCTCACTAACCAATCAAGAAACGCAACTCAAGGCTTCTCGCGACGTAAGGTGCCAAATATGTAATAGTGTATTGCTAGTTATTGCAGGAACAATGAAACACAACTAGAGATAGTGTTGCCCTTTCTGAAGCTCCTTGCTTAGTTTTATTTCTCATCATAGTTTTTGTCTTTAATTGAAACTTAAAACACTTCACAGTTGGTTCATTTTAATCAATTTGAAGAAAAAATGAAGAGGGTGAGTAAGCAGTAGGTAGTGTGATCTGAAGAAGGTTCAGTCTTGCAGGACAATTCTTTTCACTTATGGCCTTGTGCTGGTCCACTATTGTACTTAGTGGAACTAGGTTTATCTACATCCTACCATCTTTTTGGTAAAGAGCATCACTTTATATTCTATTTGGTTTACAGGTTGCAATGGCTACTGCTGCCAAAGCAAAAGTTCTTCTGCGGGAGCTTAAAACCGTGAAAGCTGATTTAGCCTTTGCAAAGGAGCGTTGTGCACAACTAGAAGAAGAAAATAAGAGACTTCGAGAGAGTCGAGAGAAAGGAGACAACCCTGCTGATGATGATCTGGTATGCCTCACTTAGTGTTTCATTGAGAATTTTCAGTAAGATCATTTAGCTTTTAACCTGCTTGGTATAAGGTCATATAAAAATGGTAATTACTAATGAGTAATATTATATAGAATAATTTATGTGTATTACATATTTACATCTACACTCTCAAGTACATGGATTACCTTAGTTTTTTGTTTTTTTTTTTTTAAACTGCCATTCATTACCATCTCTTTAGATGGTAATCAGTAGAAATGAAAATCAATGTAGAAAAAACATGTTTTGAACAAGCACGTCTCTTTAGATGGTACTCGTTACCATCTCTTTAGATGGTAGTCATTCACATGAAATTTTCCTTGACAATTTAGTTACTCACTACCATTTTCTCAACCTATGACCTTGTTCTGAACAAACACATTAGTATTCTTACATTTTCCCATCTATGTGAAAGCATGCATTTATAGTTTAAACAATGCTCATAGCATGTTCGATGAGATTCATCACTTCTATTATTTTGCCTGACATTGTAATAATCAAAATTCTTATGCTTCTTTATTATCAGATACGTCTACAGCTGGAAACTCTTTTAGCTGAGAAGGCTCGTCTGGCTCATGAAAACTCTGTATATGCACGGGAAAATCGGTTTCTCAGAGAGATTGTTGAATATCACCAACTGACAATGCAAGATGTTGTCTATTTGGATGAAGGTGCTGAAGAAGTCACAGAAGTTTACCCATTCTCTATTGATGAGGCCAAGGTGCTGTCGAGTACCCCAACATCACCAATATCCCCAAGTTTTCTTCCAGAAGTTTCCTCCCTCAACTTTCCAGAGGAACACACAAAGGAAGTTCCTAAAGAGGTATCTGACATCACTTCATCATTACTCATATCTCCATCTTCACCTCCTAAGATTTGCCCTACCAGCTACTCACCCGAAAGGACAGAATCCTTAGAAGTTCCAACTTCACAGTTAGTGGTGTCTGATGGGGAAATAAAAGTTTCCTGTTATGGTGAACCACAAATTGCTACAGATGAAGCTCTCCACAGACCTCCGGCTTCATCTCCTTAACAATAAACTGCCCTGTTCTGTGACCTTATGGATGCCTTTGGTAGCCAATAGGCCATAGATATTGCACTTGCTGCTATTTTTGCCCCCTAGTCCCCTACCCCTTTTTTTCTTTCATTTATTCTTGATCAATTCTTTTGGGAGGTATTGCCTGGGTCAACAATTTCCCACTTTGTTAAATAATGTATCTAATCTTATTTTGGCTTATATAATGCTCTCCAACATGGCTAGAACTCTTCAGTATTTGTAAGGGAGAAGTTCAAAAGATTGATTATAATTTTGCACAGCTTGTTTAAAGCTTTCTCGGTTTCTCCCGTCTCCTCGAGTTGAATGGAAACTAAACCCCTCAGACATTTTTGGTATTTTTATCGTGTTTTTTGTATTTAATGGAAGCAACTTTTTTGACAATTTCCTCGAGTAATTGGTACAATTGTACATCTAATAGCAAAAATGGTGCATCGTTGTTATAACATTATCTTCGGCAACTTGAAAAAACTTGCTTGACCTTTTAAGGAGAGGTTGTAAGAAAACAAGCAGACTTGCTTAACTCTATTTAATGAAATTGGTGTGTTGATTCATTGATGTGCATCAGTGCATGTAGCTTAACTCTATTTACTTACCGGTGGAGAATATAAGCCTAATGTTAATTTAGCAAGTTAAGCTACATGCACAATTTTATGAAACCATAGTCTAAAAACCATTGCTAAAACTTAAAAGTAGAGCGAAAAAACAGTGGAAAATTTAATTTGCAACATTTTGATTTCGTAGGATAGTGATATGCTCCCTCTATCCCTTACATTTTGCCCCATTGCATATTTTTGGGTTAAAATTTTAAAACTTTGACCCTAAATTCTCATCGATCTATAAGTAATAATTTATTCATGTGAAATCTTGTTGAAATCTTGTTGAAATCATCTCATTATATATTTTATAAGATATATATGTTTAAAGATGCGCTTTAAAGACCATGAAAAGTCAAATGAGGCAAAAATAAGGGACAGAGGAAGTATTGAGTTACGTTTCTTTCAAAAAATGTTGCCACATACGGAGTAGTACATTACAAAGCATCACTTTCCAATCACAATTACACAATACTGTATTTAATATAATTCCTTTTTACACATTATTGCAAATATTCCCGTATCTACATCCATTTTCAGTATTTTCTGTACTCATGCAAGTCATGCCTGTCTATGTGCATATACCACAATGTCAAGCATTAAACAATAAACACCTAGATGTCAGAATAGCAAAGCCAGTTTAGTCTGCACTACACTATCTGCAAGACTGCAAAGAGTCAGTGCATACCTTGAACAGAAAGGCTCCAGTATTTCACCAAATAATAAGGATTGTCATATTGCCAATTCATGTTAAACCACTGAAGAAAATCAATGAAGAGGTAACTTTTCAGCAACAAAGGTAACTAAACAGCAACAAAGTGACAGAGAGGATGCACAATAATGTTTCCTTCAGAAAACTTCCATTACTGGAGATTGCACAGTTGTATACAATGTTTTAATGTACGCGTTCTCTATAAATTTACGAGCTAACTTAGTTACAAGTAGATGTTTTTAATACAACATATAAACAAAGACCCTGTCGAGTTATGTGTCAATCAGTGGCTTAGATTCCTGTAGCCAACCACCAGCAGAGCAGCTTAAATGCAGTTTCATTGGTTCTGAATGAATCATGAAAGTGGTTGACAATTGGCTTTTCAACAAAGCAAGGATTCAAGGAAGAAAAACTCCTTGCTCAGAATAACTGGAAAAACAGACTAGTTGATCCATCACCAAATGATTTAAGATCTGCAGGCTTCACCAAAGCCCTACATAGAGGACATGTTCTCTCCCTCTCAAACCTGAAAAAGGAACCAGATTAAAAAAATTTAAAAAAAAATTAAAAAACTTGCACATCCACTGAACATTTCACTAGTGAATTATACTCCGCAAAATTATAAAAGTTTTCTCCTTTCTTTAATGCCCCCACCCCCTCCCTCCTCAGCAAGTATGTATCAGAGTAATAGCATATCAACCAAAGAATATAATGGAAGATCAAGCCAATTGAGAAGTCTAAGAGGTCAACAAAACCTCAGTCTCTAGCTAGCCAAGTTTTTTTGAACAAACTACTACCAAAAGGCCAGTAGAAAAGGCATAAATTAAAAATGGGATGATCAGCAATGAAGTAGATATAATAGCGAAGAACACATAAACACCCATTGTTTATAAATAGAAGTTAGCTTTTCTTCATTATTTTAAACATCAGCTCAAGAAACACACACGCACACACACCCAACCCCACACCCACCCACCCCCACCCCCACACAAACGCACCCACACAAACACACACCAAACACACGCACACACACACACACACACACACACACACACACACACACACTTTAAGATGCTCAAACACCCAGATATTATACCCTTCCCTTAGGGCCTGTCATGATTTATTGAACTGAGTTGAACTGATTGGAGCTGAACTAAACTGAATTGAAATAAATTGTTTATGAGATAAGGAAATTAGGAAATGAACTGAACTCAACTCAACTGATTGGAGCTGAAATTAAGCGGAAGAGAACGAGCCCTTAGCCCCTTACATGGAAAAGAAAAAGAAAAAAAAAAGTATATATTATACATTATGCAAATGTTATTTGCTAAAATGTTGTACGTTTCCCATCACATTGGTCGAGCACTTAAGCTCCATATCAATTGCTAAAATAATTTCCATATGCTATAATATAAAAACTGATAAAGTATACTTCCTCTGTTCCACAAATATTGCAACAAGGATGAAATTTCGCATCCCAAAACACATTATATATGCTAAATATCTATAATTATATAAGAGTAAAAATTATAAAAAGTTGATACTGTGAAAGTATTTTACAAGACGAATCTAACAAGACCTCACATAAATATATTTTTACTTTACGTATAAATCATAATATGTGGTCAAACAAGCGTGATGAATAGTGTAAAGTCGGAAGTATATATTGATGGAACGAAACACTATGCTATAAGATATCAACATAGCTCATAGGATTTCCCGAAAATAAACGTTATTGAAGCATAGGGATTAACATTGGTAAACAAATATGAGTGAAATTGAGCTTTTTGGAAAAAAGAATGGTTTGACAAGAGTCACAAATTAAATTACTACCAATATACACACAAAACCAAAAGATCAAGGGGAAAGAACAGAATTTAAATGACGATATTGTTGAAATCAAATTCATCTACACCGGTAAAGTGAAATTAACTTAGCGGTTGTTATCTTCATCTAAAGAAGATATAATCTACTACTCCCTCCATCTCATAATACAATGTCTCTTTTCCTGTTTGGGTAAACCAAAATACAATGCCTCTTTCTATTTAAAGGTTGTACCTTTTGACATTATTACCCTCTTTTTAATAAGTTGTCATCTTTTTTTTTTCTTCTTTATTGTACTTTTTATATCAATTTCCAACACTTTCTCTCTATATCTCTTCAATTACTCCTAATTACTTTTTCTTTCTCTCTATCTCTCTAACCCAGTGTTTGAAAAAGCGCGCCTAAGACGCGCAGGCGCAAGGCGATCAGGGTGAGCACTTATTTTAGTCTAGGCGAGGCGTTTTGGGTTAAGCGCCCGAGGCGCACTTCAGCCAAAAATTTTTAACTGCCCATTTAGTGCGCCTCACTTCAAAGAGGCGCACTACCTAGGCGCAGCAGAACCCCTCTCGCTTTCGTGCGCCTTGAGCTTTTTTATACATTGCTCTAACCCCACAAGCACATATGTATTTCTAATCATTAGTTTTAAGGAATTTACAACTTTCTTAATTCCCGCTTAAAAACCCAAAGAGGCATTGTATTATGAGACGGAGAGAGTAGTAATAAGCTTATACCAAAAAAAAAAGTCCTGCTCTATAAAAATCAGTTTATTAATCAAAATCACTACTAATAAATAAAAATCAACTTTTTAAATCAAACCAAGTTTCAGTTAGTAATAAAAAGTTTAATCAGCATAGATCATGTCACTTCGGTAAAAATCAGGAGTCAAGAACAAGAATATAGACCTGAAATTTTAAAGGTGAAAAGGGTACGACCTTAATGTCCTAACCAATGATGAATTAAAAGATTTCAAAGTCCTTGTGAAAAAAAATTGGTCACCTATAGGCATCCTTGTTTCTGTTTGTCAGACAGAATCCTCAAAAGTTAACAGCAAGCCTGTTCTGCATTTGCAGTTTTATTACTTCTGTTGCAACTTGAAAAGATAACAAGTCCAGCCATTGAGGCCATCTACAAAGTAAGAAACCTACTCTAGTATGTTGAATTTAATCTTCTATAGGTGCCTCTACGATTTCCCAAAAAACAAAAGGAGCAGATCAGTATGACATTTGTTACTGTCAAAATACTCACATAATAGTTTTATGTTATCATGTATACAGCATTGAAGACCTTTATAGCTACAATACTGCTAAAATCTCAACTAACAATGAAACCTTAATCATAAGAACTGAAGGTCAGAGTCACAAACAAGTAAAAACCCAAGGCCAAGTCAAAAACAAAACTCATATCTGTCTGTATATTACTCCCTCCGTTTTTAAATACTTGCTCCATTTCTATTTTTTACACTATTCATTTGTGCTACTTTGACTAACGTTTGTGATTTAAAAATGAGAAAAAAATATAGTCTTCTGGGTACTTGTTAGAATCATCTCAATGAATAGATTATTAATTTTCAATTGTTAGAATTTATACTTATTGATAATTAAAGATATTATTGATCAATAATTAGCATCGGCATACGTGCCCAAGAGAATGGAGCAAGTATTTAAAAACGGAGGGAGTACTTCGTATTGACTTATTGTGAATACATAAATCCAAAAGAACAAAGGCAAAAGTACAGTAAAAACAGTTGATGATAAAAACTCACCACTCTGACACACAATCTTCACAAAAAATGTGTTTACAACGGAGTAGGATTGGAGCATGCATCTTCTCCTGACAAATAGCACACATATCTCCAGCAGCAGTGACCTACAGTGGAAGAATGCCAGTCAAAAATGCAAGGTCAAATATTCAACAAAAAGCAATCCTCTCACACATCACCTTTTATTACAGTCCAGGTTTAGTTCACAACTTCACAAGGGTTGAGATGAGATATGTCAAAGTAGTTAATCATGTACAATTATATTTGTTACATGGACTTGGGTACCCATGCCCGACACGGGTATGTGTCCAAGCGTCCGACTCGGCTACTTTGTGAAAAAAAATCCATGGTTTTGAACCAAAAGTGAAGTGTCCAAGTGTCATTCCTATGTCCGAGTGTCCAGGGTCCGAAGCTTATACATCATGATATATTACAACTTTACAAGATAAATTAAGAGAATTAGATTTACACGGGGAAGCACTTCCTTAGAAGTTAAATAGGAAGCTTTTTTATTGTCAGACACAATTCCTTCAAGCAAGTTCCACTTCCATAAAATAAAGTTTACAATACAATTTGCACATCTAACTTCTCACATCCGGCAAACATCATACAGATATACCCTCCATTACAGCCTTCCTTATAACCTGAATTTTTAAGATTTGCATATACAAGCCTAGCATAAAGCAGGCAAAGGGGCGCCAACTAGCCCAACAGACACAATCAACAGGGCTTTCATTCTGTCCCCCAGCCCTCTCTTTAAAAAAGATATATTGTTGAATGTAGATGTAGAGATCAATACGAGTATCTAAACCAGAAACATTGCCAAAAAAAACCGTTTATGGTGTATAAAGACAAGGGAACATGATCTTTGGAGAAGATTATTTGTGGTGACCAAGGAGTCTTAAAATTGCTAGATAAATAACAGATACTGGTTCAATTTCAATTTATATGGTCAGTAAGGGCTAAGAAGATAAAACTTCTGTGAAGAAATGCAATATTGCCAATCCTGTGGAGCATATGGTTGGAAAGATATGGTATATATGCAGTTTCTTTTGAAAATAGACAGCTGAATTACCTGCTCTGAAGTTGCATAAGCTCCATAGTGGATCTCTTTACGCGACAATGCCTTCACTGACGCAAAGAATGATTGCACCTGTAAGTCAGCAAAAAAAAATGCATGAGAGACACTCCAAGGACAACTTCAAGCACATAGAAAGCATTGCAACAGAAGACAGACCTTTTCAACAACAGAAGTGAGCTTAAAAGTCAAATATAACCCAGTCATTAGAGATGAAAAGAGGCTTCCATATTCCTTGTTTAGGAAGAACCTATACCAAACTGGAGTTGGCAACAATGCACGATACAGTAGCAAAAGATACTCAACCAAAGTCAGCATTTGCCCCTGGAAAGAAAGTAAATAGCAATCAGAAACCTAGATGCAGCACATATAAAAGAATGCATATAAAGCTACTTAAAACCTTTTATCTGTGAAAGACCTTAAACAAGTATAAGTGACATCCCACCTGCCTACGGTAATTTCTTCCTCTGCTGTTTTTGTAATATATGAGTAGAATGCACTTGGCGATCATAGCTGCCTGGCGGACCAGGGTGTCTGAAAGAATAAAATGCACATTAATCAGAACTCAATCAATCAATCAAAGCCTAAATCAGAACTCACAAGTTCAAAAATGCCACCAAAACCAATAACACATAACTAAAACCAGAAGATACATTAGGCCAGCCAAAAGGGGCCCCCTTGCCAAGTCAATTCTATTTTGCTTTCATCAAAAAGTTTGTGACAGTGTATCTAAATCCATCAATATGTGCACTTGAACCAAGTTGTGGTTCTTGGCTCAATCAAATCACTATGGCGCACAACCAAGAGTGATCAAGTTGGCATATCAAACCCAAAGAAGTTAACTGTCAATAATTAGCAGATCAATACAGAGGAGAGGAACAACAACTCAAGAAAATTCAGATATAGGGTTTGAGTAGAAAATCCTAAATCTCTTAAATTAAAACCAATTTTGTTGCAATATTAGGGCTCTTGTAGAAGTAGACAAAAAAATTGGTGTGACCATTATCATTTAGCTGATCGCCTCATTGGTATAATAATCTCTGGAAATGCTAAGACTTGATCATAAAGCTGCTCCTGTCACAACTCTGTTTGATTATATTCTTCTCTTCTATTTCTCCTCTTTTAATTTTAAGAAAGATATATTATCTCCACTCTTAAAATATCTTTATGCTTTCAGTTTTAGTATGTTCCTAGAGGTTCTTTACTTTATTCAATTTCTAGCAAACCTCATTAACTACCTTACCCCCTTACCCCCCAATATTTACACAATTTCACCCAGCCTCTTACGTTCTTCACCTTTTTACACCAATGATCAATCTACCTTTTTACACTTATCCACATAGGTCTTAAACTCCCTCACCACACCAACATCTCTCTCAGACACACACTGCCTTAACTTGTGTACAAACGATTACCGTAAATAACTTTTGGGAATGAAAATAAAATAAATGGCAGCAAATAGTTCTCTGACAGATTGTTATATATTCAAGTAAGATATTGTTGTGTTGAAGGTATATATAAAAGTGAGCCTTCTTATTCATCATCATTTCTTCCTTAATATCATACATTGGAAACTACTAGCCACCCATGTTAATAAAATTACCACAAATTACAATCTTAACAAGTGTATCGATATCATACAATACACCTTAAGAGCCACAGCAAATATAACCAAGGTAATTGCTTTCCCACACTAGGTCCACATACTGGGAACTAATGAAAACTGCGTAAAATTAACATATAACAATTGTAACTCTACAAAGTTGCTTCTTGGGAGACAACAAAGCTTTAAGCAACCAACATCACTTGGATGTAAGGCACTTGCAAAAATCAATCCTTCAGGAACAATTTTAACAGAAATTAACATATTATTCATCAATGGCCTCCAGAAAACTACCAAATTACAGGCTTTAGGCAGCCAAAATCATTAAATATCACAGATCATCAATCAAGACGCATGTTGCTAACATATGCACTGAAAGAACATGAACAAAATTACAAACCGATCACAATCTCAAGGTAAGTTGTCTTTCAGACAAGAGTTACCTAATCCATTAAGCATATCACTGTTTCAAATTTACAAATAAAGTGTAATACAAGTATAATAAAAACATACACTTTTAACACATTTAAACAAAATAAAACCCTAATTAGCATTTTTTTTATACTTTGTATGTTAATGGCATTAAAGGCATCATCAATAACTATTCTTCTAAGTTTCACATTATTAAAGATGCAGGAACAAATAAGGGTTAGAACACACCATTGACCATGATGATAAAAACAGCATGCCAGAAGGGAGGTATCTCTTTTGGAGGTACCATAATCAATGGATAGAGAAGGTCATCATTTCTGTACCACCAGTAAACACCGGCAACATGAAGTGTGAACAAAATACAGATGCCAACCAGAATGGGAATCTTCCTCTCTCCCTGTATCAGCAAGAATTAATGTCATATATAACATTTAGTAGCAAGCATAACCCAGGCATGTCAACATATAACAAAAAAATTCAATTACCTTAAGAGCAGTTTGTTTACGCAGGATGTCATTAGACTTGAACATAAAAACAGCAATCCAAATTGTAACAAAAAAACCTGCATTCCACACAAAAGTTGAGCAACATACATCAATATACAAAATGCAAGCAGCACAAACCTTTCAAGCACAAAGCACTGTAACAAACAGCATATTCAACCAAATATTCCTTCCATTTAACATTCATGAAGAAAAAGAGTAATTTAGATAAGAGTTACAAAGATCTAGACAAACAAAGAGGTACTATAAACAAACACTGACATTAGACATTGTAATCAAGAAAGCTATCGTTGAAACTAAGTTATCTAGGAAACTGACTAATATGATAATGCTGACCACAGCACTAAGTCACTATAACCATCGTACTATTCACAAGTAGAGAGAGTTTGAGTGTGCCAGTACAAAGCACAAAGGACGACCAAAAAAAAAAAAAGAGCATGATAAACCATCTTATGCATAAAACACAATGCATTTGCATTCTTGAACGGCTTTCTGCCCAAATTAGGAGTATGCTAAGTGAAAACAATAATAAACATTAATTTATGAAAAGACTGGTAGTTGTATTTGGAGCAAGAAAGGGAAAAGATGATACCTTGCAGATGTTGGCGGATAAAGACAACGAGTAGAAGCAACGAAAAAGGAAGAACCTGCTCGATCCATCGGGCAGCCTGTTGAATGTCATACCTCTGATAAGTAGCATCCCGACTGTTAGCAGCATCAGCGGCTTCAGCATCCGTAGAGGAGGCAGAGAACTGAGTGTCAGCAGCCCTGGAGGAGTCCTCTTGGGCATCCAACACGGTGGAAGAAACAGGCACGGAAAAAGGCTGATCAGTAGGGCATGGTTGATGTTGAACCCCTGTAGAGGTGGTAGTAGAGGGGTCAACTCGGTCATGATCGTGTTCAGAGGCACCAATAATCCTAATGGAGACTTCACCGCCATTAGACGAAGAATCATGAATATGGGGAGAGGAGGTGGCAGGGATGAGAGAATCGGATTCGTGGGTGGCGGTGGAGCGGGGACGTAACAGACCGGAATACTCTAATAGAGCAGAGACTGGGGAACGTATGAAATTAGAAGCAGACAAATGCAGCCTATAACGTCTAGAATTGGAATTAGCGGAGCTTCCTCTTTCCCTATCTCTATCTCTATCTCTATCTCTATCTCTATCTCTATCTCTACCTCTATCTCTGTGTCCGTCAGAACTTCCAGCAGTTGCTTCCATTCTTGCCGATGATCCTCGAACCCGAACCCTAACCCTAACCCTAACCCTAAACAGCAACCACAGAAAATTACAATTGAAATCAGAATAAAAATACAAAATTGCAATTGTAATAAATAAAAAGAAAGAAAAGGGGGAATGAAGAAGAAGAAGAAGAAACCTGCGGTAGGGAAACTCCGTTGGGCGACTGAAAAGAAAGAGGGATCGTCGTTGACAATTCAATTCCGAAATCCAGCAAAATCACAATTTACAATTCATTATTGGGAATACCAAAATCAGATAATTAATGAATTGAAATTGAAATTCATTGGAAATGAAAGAAATGGAGAGGTAGTTGTTCTAGGGTTGATAGAGAAACTGGGAAGAAAAAGAGAAAAATGAAAACAAAATCAGAATGGATCGACTGAATTGAGTTTGATAATGGTTCGTAAGATAAGAATAAGGGAGAAAACAAGTCAAGAAAGAAGAGGAGAGAGAATAAATTGGAAATGGAAAAATGAACAAGAAAAGCAGCTTCGACTCTCTTTCTTTCGAGATGGAAGATGAACAATTTCAATTACAATCACTCAATTTATTTACCCACGATAATAATACTACTAGCTATTAAAATCTCTGAATTCTAATTTGCATTTTATTTTCTCTTTTAATATTTACAATCTCCGTTTATATATCTCGCCGCTAATCTGCGGACCAAATCCAATCAGGACTGCGCAATCTTAAATGTTGGTCAACTTAAGCCACTACTATATTTATTCCTCCTCTTTTTTTTTCTTTTTTTTTTTATTCAATTTTATTCATTTCACAATTTCAATTGTCAAACTCCTCAAAGCAACCAACCTCCCCGTTCCAATTTCGACTAGACAAACTTTTAAATAAATCAGATGTACAATAAAATATTGTACAAACTGTTATAAAGTTATTCTAAATTCAACAAAAGTTACTCTAATATGAATAAAAGTTATCCTAACATAAATAAAAGTTATGAACTATTTATGCTTTATTGATACGAATAAAAAGTTACCCAAAAATTGCAAAATTAACCCTAAATTTGATAAAAGTGACTCCCGATGTACAGTAAATTATTGAACACCGGATGTATACAAAAGTTACTCTTTCGACTAACACTTTACTTTCGTAGTTTAGTAGGCCAATTGACCATATTGGTATAAAAATTAGCACTTTAGTGACATATTGGTATATAAATTAGCACTAGCGACAAATTGGTATAAAAATTAACAAACAATGACAAATTGGTATAAAAGTTAACAAGATGTGACATTTAACCCTTTTTTTCTTGCCGAATTAAGAGCTTAATTAGTATTTTATTGTTAATTTTTGAAAAAAATTTCGTTGTTAATACTCATTATTAATGACAAATAATTATCTCCTCCATGCCCATGCACGTTTAATAATCAAGAGTTGGGAAAAATTTTATTTATATATAATATTGAATATTGCAAAAAAAATTGAAAGCTCAATGTAATCTCAGACTATATAATCAAAGGTTAGTCTTATAATTTTTCTAGATTATTTCCTATGCTTAATCTTAATTAATCCTCTATATTCTCATATTTCCTCCCCTTTTTCCTTCTTTTTTTAATTCTTTTGATTTTTTTTTTCACTTTTAATAATGTTTAAAAAATATTAAATGAATCTTTGAAGCAAAAAAAAGTACAGAAAAACAATAGAATAAAGTTACAA
This sequence comes from Chenopodium album, assembly GCF_948465745.1. Taxonomy (NCBI): domain Eukaryota; kingdom Viridiplantae; phylum Streptophyta; class Magnoliopsida; order Caryophyllales; family Amaranthaceae; genus Chenopodium; species Chenopodium album. The sequence goes on along the minus strand of NC_137845.1, from coordinate 55,739,109 downwards.
GAATAAGAACAAATCATGTGTACAATATGCATTTATTATTCTGGTTAGAATAAGGGTTACATGTCGTCACTCGTTAACTTTTACACCAATGTGTCGTCATTTGTTAACTTTTATACCAATATGTCGCCACTTGGTTAACTTTTATACCAATCTGTCGCCACTTGTTAACTTTTATACCGATATGTCGCCGAAGATAATTTTTTTACCAGTATGTCACAAGGGTGCAAATTTTTATACCAATATGGTCAGTTGGCCTAGTTTTGTATTACTATAAGGGGGCATTTGGTTTGCGGAATATAAATATGAGGTATGGATTTAGAATTACTAAAGCCCATATCATATGTTTGGTTGTCAAAAGTATGAATTTAAAACACATATCTCAAACCCATGAGGTATGAGGTATGAGGTATGGGATTTAGAAACCTTTGAGGGGAGGTGGGTTTGGTTCATTTCATTCCCTTAGGTATCAAATAAAAAGAGAATATAGTGAAAGATTTCATTCCAGAATTGAATCTAATACATGGAACTAAACGCCCCTTAAATATTTTTTGAGCCAGGCTCTTTTTTATAAAAACTAATGGTGTTTTCGGGGTATTTTAACCCCCTTTATAGACAAATAAGAGGCCAATAAATGGCCTATTATAAGTCGACATGTGGCATCATGCTCAGCTAAAAAAGGCCAATATGAGCATGACCCGTGGCTTAAAGAAAGATATCAAATAATGAAGGACTCAAAGCCCATTAAAAGAAACATGCCTAGCATAAACCAAACCCTAATACACGTGTCAACCACGTATAGGGTAGTTGATCTTCCAAGGTTATGAAACTCTAGGACTATGATCTCTCACATCCTTATAAATACCCCATAAATTCCATGATGGGAGAAGGATTACACAATTACCAAAGGTACAATGCCCAAAAAATGCTATCACTTCTCTCTACTTTTTCTCTCTAGAATTCCGTTGCCGGTCACTAAATTGATCGTTAGAGGCCGTACGAGTGTAGCGTTTCGTCTCCCGAGGGAATCCATACCCCAATTCAGGTTATCTAAAAAAAACCCTAAAACAAATGGTAATTGAAATTCAAATATTGAAGTGTCTATAAGTTTGTACACTTTCCATATGTTAGAAGGAATAGCATAAAGTAATGGTACATTTGCTTTATTTCTCTATATGCGGTATTTTAAGAAAGAGTAGCATAAAGTAATAAAATATTTATAGAAATGGTATTGGTTGAAGAATAAAAAAAATCTTAAAAAACAAAAGCAAGTATAACGGTATAAGTAGGGAGGAAAATAATAAAATATTATTGAAAGCTTCCAAAAAAAGTAATAGAGCAAATAAAAAAAACACGGCCACAAAAAAGAAGTCGAGCAAGTAAAAAAATACGAAAAGAGTAATTCATAAGTCAATCATAACAACAATAATAAAATACGGGTAGTAATTTAGCAAAAATCTAGAAGAGCAAAAGATAAATAAAAGATAAAGTTTCCCTTTAAAAAAAAGCTCTACTTTAATATAGGCTTATAGATTTGTGTTTAGTAACTTATTACTAATTTATTATGGGTTATGGTTTTAGATATGATTCAATTTAAGCTATGTTCACAAACAACTACTTTTTGTGTGCAGTTTGGTGTGACAGCTGATCGATCGAGTGAGTAACCCCTTAACTGACCAAGTAACCCCACACTAGAGCTGGGGATGGGCCGGGTCAGCACGCGGGCGGCCCGGGCACGGCACGAGGATGGCCCGGCATGGCTCGACGGCAGGCCCGGCCCGGCACGATGGCACGCCCCTCGTGCCTCGTGCGGGCTGCGGTGAAAAAAAACCCAAAAGTGGCCCGGCACGGCACGAGCCCGGCCAATAGCCCGTGGCACGGCCCGCAGGCTAACGGCTATAAACTGGCGATGCTCTTGTTTTTTCCCTCCAACGGCCATAAACGGCTATAAACGGCTCTATTTTCACCTATAAATACCACCCTCAACTTCCAATTCTTTCCACAACTCAATACTCATCTTCTCATCTCATTCTCTTACTCTCTTACTCTCTTATTCTCATATATTATAATTTATAAATTATAATCTCTTAATATTTCTTAATCTCTTATTCTATTATAAATTTTACATTTTTAATATTATTAGTCTACTACCAAAAAAAAAAAAAAAATTGTTATATTTACATTCGGGAAATTATAATTTCGGGAAATTATAAATTCGAGAAATTATAAATTTGGGAAAGCATTGAAGCGTCATTGTAAGATCTAACTCAACTTTATTTTAATTTGTTATTGTTATTGTTATTGTTATTATTATTGTTATTATTATTATTATTATTATTATTATTATTATTATTATTATTATTATTATTGTTATTATTATTATTATTGTTGTATACTTGGAACTACTTAATTACATAAAAACTACTTTCTATTTTAATTGTGGGTTATTTGGATTGTTGAAATCTGTCTAAGGCGGGATTTGGGCTCTGGACAACGTCGATCCTAACCATAACCTACCTGGGATCTCATTGATTTAGATAATCTACTATTATTATAATTATTTTTGAAAATTTATTAACTTACTAATTAAGTAATAATTAAGAAAAAATATTGTTGTTAATTATTATTTATTAGTTAATAATCTTAATTAATCATGGCATCAAACCCGAACCAATCCTCCTCTAAAAAAGCCAAATCTAAACGATCATTGGAAGGCTCTTCTATGCCCCCCCTACAATGCAAATCCCTACTATGCAAATCCCTACAATGGCCAATCCCACCCACCCCGGGTTTTCTACCGGTTTTCCCACCGGAGTAGATCAACAAGGGACATTCCAACCATGGCAAAGCACCCAATCTCCACCTTATTATGCCTCCGCACATGATATGCCTTTTGAATTTAACTATCAAACAACTCAAGCAAGCAACACACAACCTGCCGGCTCTAGTGACCCATCCGTCCAAAATACTATTCCCCCATCTGATAACCCATTCATTGAATGGTACACCGAAGAAGAAATGACCCTTTTGAAAAACCGAAAGAGTAAATGTTGGCAATATTTCTTGTTAAGTAGAGATGGTGAAAAAGCCAAGTGTAAAACTTGTGGTAATATTTATTCGGCTCCAGCCAAAGGCGGTACGGGGCACCTAAACCGACACAGTGAAAAATGTGGTGCCCCTAGTACTGACCCAACTCAACCAAAAATTTCTCAATTCCATCCTTATGGCTTCACTTACAATTATGAGAGGGATAGGGATGAACTTGGGAGAATGATAGTCCAAGCCGAACAACCTTTTCTTTTTGCTGAAAGTGATCCGTTTAACAATTACATTAAACGAGCACTACAACCCCAACACAAAAAAATCTCCCGAAAAACCGTTAAAACAGCTGCCATGAAAACTTACTTAGAATACAAAATGAAATTAATTGAAGAACTTAAAACTCTTACTTCAAGAGTTTCTATAACTTCTGATGCATGGGATGGTGGTTATGGTTTACATTATTTGTGTGTTACTTGTCATTGGGTTGATAGTGAATGGTTATTGCAAAAACGTATTATTTATTTCAAATTGCTTGAATACCCCCATACGGCCTTTAATATTTCTAATTGTATTATGAGTGCTCTTGATGAATATTGTCTTAGGGACAAAATCATGTCCATGACGTTTGATAATGCAACATCCATGACAGCTAGTGCTAATCTAATTAAACCAAACTTGTATAATGTCATAATGGATGGAGATGCATTACATATTAGATGCATTTGTCATGTTTTAAACTTGTGTGTTAAGGATGGACAAGAAGCAATTGGTCCATACTATTCCAAAATTCGAAATGCTGTTTTGTCTATTATGTCTTCTAGCAGTAGGTATCAGGAATGGAGGCGATATCTTAAGCAAAATAAGATAAAGCCTATTAGAATTAAAACGGATTGTCCAACTAGGTGGAACTCCACCTATGACATGTTGAGTCAGGCACTTTCGTATAGAGTTCCATTTTCATTGTTTTACAATAATAAGTATCCACAATTCATGATAGCAGACTCCGATTGGGATAATTGTGAAAAATATATGCAATTTTTACAATTATTATATAGTATGACTCACTGTTTTTCTTCTGTTTATGTTCCTTGCATTCATTCTTTCCTTCAAAATGCATGTTTATTTGCTCAACTTCTTTATGAACATCGATCACAACAAGATTACAATGATTATGTTCCACAAATGGAGGCTAAATGGCGTAAATATTACACTAAGCTTCCTATGGTTTATATGTTTGCTTCTATTTTAGATCCTAGATCAAAGTATGATGGCACATTTATGCTAATTGATATTTACTATGAATGCATGCAACTCGGTGATGGTGTCGAACAATATAAAAATCATGTGAAAGATAAATTTTTTGAGTTATATAGAGTTTATGAATCTAAATATGGAACCGTCACTCATTTTGCCCCTTCTCAAACATCCAAAAGCGTAAGTAAAACGGGCAAAAGTTTGGCGGCCCAAGCTGCTAACATGTTATCTAAGTTTTCAGGTAGTGGATCATCATCAAGGCGAACACAAAGCGATGTTTCGGAGTTGCAAATGTACTTAAACTACGACTTCATGAAAGGCTTGGACGAAGATTCGAGGTTGGGGATGGACATCCTAGATTGGTGGAAATCCCAAAGCACAAAGCATCCAATTTTGGCGGCAATGGCACGTGATATTTTCAGCATCCAAGCCTCCTCCGTTGCCTCGGAACGAGCTTTTAGTGCTTCGGGAAGGGTTCTAGACGATAGAAGAACAAGTTTGAAGCCCGAAACACTAGAAATGTGTGTTTGCTTGAAGGATTGGATGGATGCCCAAGAACGCATCCAAGATCGTACTTTTACGGCCAACGACAACATCGATGGTTCCGATCGTTCTGGTTCAACTAGCTCCTCCGCATTAGCTAGTGAACATGAAGCCGAAGATGAAGACGAAGAAGATAATGAAGACCTTGATTGAAGATTACCAACAACTCGAGAATTAATATTAATTAGCGAAAATTCTAGTATTTCCTATGTACTCTATTAATTAGTGAAAATGTTAGTATTTCCTATGTTGGCTATGTACTCTATTAACATTAGCCGTATAATAAAATAACAAAATAAGTTATTCATCAATTATTGTTAGTTGTACACTTGTACTTCATATCTTTTACTTAATAAATTTTTATGAATGAATTTTTTCAACTTTTAATTTTATGGAATATGTTATATTGTTATTTAATTTTTGTCTAATACTTATATAGTTATATGAATAATATGATATATAGTAAATTATGAATGAACAATAAATATTAATATAATTTAAACAATATTTAATATAACTTAACTCCATAAAAAATTTAATAATTATTAAATTCAAATATTAAATTGTATAATTATTCAATTCAATTTTTTCTTTCATAAAAAAAATTCAAGTTTTTTTAAAGTTTTTTTTTATTTTTTTTTTTAAAAAAAAAAAGAAAAAAGGGTAAGCCGTGGGCCGGCACGGCCCGCCTCCACCGTGGGCCGGCACGGTGGCCGGCACGACGGGCGGCCCGGCACGGCACGACCGGCACGGTGGGCCGTGCCGTGCCGTGGACAGGGAAACCTTGAAGGCCGGCACGGCACGGCACGGCATGGCCCGCCTCCACCGTGGGCCGGCACGGCCCGGCACGACACTGTTCATGGCCCGCCTAGGCACGGCCCACGGCAGGCCCGGCACGGCCCATGCCCACCACTACCCCACACTGAGTAACCCTTGATAACTTATTAACCTCTGGTCGTAACCTTTATAGCACTAACAAACTAACTCTATAATGATTGGTTACATGGTGTGACCAGACACAAAAAAGTTTGTGGTTCACAAATATTTATTAGTTTCATAAATGATAAGATTAGACTACATCATAATAAAAATACTCCCTCCGTTTTTTTTAAATGCATCAATTTGATTTTTGCACTATTCACATATCATGGTTGACTTGATTTTTTCACCTCTATAAAATAAATAAATGTTATTATATAATATATCATTAGATTGTCATATATAATGCCTAGTTTCATAATATAATTTTGTTATAATTTTTACTAATTAACAAGTAAGGATATTAATGGTCAAAGTTGCGTTTCGGCAAATGTACTGGTCAAACTGATGCAAATAAAAGAAAACAGAAGAAGTATCATTTATACTTATTTATGCTAAAGTATCTTTATTAAGGCAACTAAAAAATTATAAAAATTTCATTTTTGAATGATATAAAATAATATAGATCTAATGACAATATGACATATCATTTGATAATCTATACTATATATTTAAAAACGTTTTTAAAACAAGATTACATGCTACATGGCACACTGCTCAATTAATATTTCATTTCATGTGCTTAAAAATATGGATTGTACAAGATATGAACCCACAACTTTAAGTTAAAAAACTAAAGTGTTAGCCACTAAGTTATCCCCATATTACATGTCATGCTTCCAAAATTATTCTAATTCGTGGGCTTGAACTTGCTCGGAATCTACACACAATCAAGCATGTGTTATAGCTTTAAGGTCTGATTCACAACCAAGCGCTGAGTGTGCTCACTTGTTTTAGCATTGCCATAATCTGCTAAATAAAGACGACCGAGAGTTATGGTGGTTCATGTATTCCGTGAAGGAAATCGTGCGGTTGACTGGCTTGCCAATCGTGGAGTGGCTCAATCGGATAATCTTGTTATTCTAGGTAGTGCTCCGTCGGAGCTTCATAGGATTATTAGTGGGGATGTGCAAGGTGTGACTACTCCACGCTTTGTGCTTCTTTAGTTGATTATTTGATTGTATGTTTTTATTTTCTTGGTTTATTGCGTCATTTCCAAAAAAAATAAAAAAATAAAAAAATAAAAAATACTTCTATAAATAAGGATTTCAATTAGTAACTTAGGGAATCGTCCGAGCCTAAAAACTACTTAAAAATTAGAATGTGAACTGTCAATCAATTTAATAAGAGTTTAGTACTGCACATGACATTTACTTTCTAAGAAATTTTAATTTCTAAGAAATTACGATAAAGCTTAGTCATTAAATAATATTCAAAGATCAGCTCTATCTTTATAATTTAAAAACTTTGACCAACTTATTTCTAGTCAAGGGACCATATCCTTCATCTTCCTCAACGTTCGTTTCACACTATCTTTTCAAAATAAAAATTTGATTGTATCCCATGTAAAGTAAAGGTAAATAGCATGACTGGTTTTTAGCCATAAACCATATTTTTTCTGATGTAGATAACAAGTACTCCGTAACTATATTGTCAATATGAAACTGTTTTGATGGTTGAAATTGAATACATGTAGCGATGCTGAACACCATTAACTGGCTTCTAGCCAGGACCCATTGTGTTTTGACTACTTTTATCATAACTACCCTCACCATCAAAAGAAGATTTCATTCAAGCCAAAGCCAAAGCCAAAATATAAATTACAATCTTACTCCAACCATAAAGAGATTGCTTCCAATCAACAGTGTCACTTTCATTCATGGCATGACTGAAAGGAAATCGTCATTTCAAGAGTTTAACATGCTCTAACTTGTGGTTTGCCCACATGACTAGAAATTCTGATCAACTTTTATGAATTTGAGTAAGGAACCGTAACTAAAGTGTTGAAGCATCAAACTGTAATAAGCAAGCACTAGCCAAACATGTGTTATTTTCCTAGGGCACAAGAACAATTGCTTCTGCATTAAACCTGCTAGTACGACAGAATATAGAACAAGCATATTTTCCCAAGTTGAAACCAATTCCACAATAATGATTCTCATGTGAGAAAACTTATTTGTCAATTATTTAACATACCCAAAAAAAACCTCAGATTTGACAACAAAGAAATTTGAAAGCCCAAACAATAATTAAAGCACACAATTCTTGCTGACATATTCAAATATCAAATTAATTTCTCCACCAGTCCGCCTGATCAATACATACATACGTCAAAGAAAAAACAACAGTAGTAAGGACAGGAGTTGTTGGTGATATACTAATCTCATGGTTGGCTTTTCAAAACCATGACTGCTCAGTTTATTGCTTCAAGTCCCCAACTAAAGCATCCTGCAGATATGTAACAACAGTATGTTATACATAAGTAAAGTGTCTGCTAAAAGCTGAGCTATACATGAACCAAAGAATGGGTTTGACAAGCTCTACATATATTGGTACGAGTCTGTTTACACTCTCATCTTTTCACTTTGCATTCCAACAGATTATTAAAATTATGAATAAAAAATTGTTAGATCTTTCAAGGCTCATGTCAAAATATTTGTTTTAGCATCTGCAGGTTGAAACCCCTATCACAAATATCTCACATAGCAGAAGCGTACACATGATGATAAACCAAAAAATAGATGGATAATACAAAAATAAATTTGCATTTTGTATTCCTTTTGTTACTCTCCCTTATTGCATGTGTACAAGTCTTTAAATAGAGCGTGCAAATAAGGTACGTAGACAGAGATAGAGAGATGTTAAACCACAGGCAACCCATGTTCTAACAAAACTTTTCCCATACAATTTAGCCTACTTCCAACAAGTTTCAAAGTTCTATCTAAAGTCTACAGTACTAAACATAGCCCACAAAACAGAAAATCTACAATACTAAACATAGCTCACAAAACAGTAAAATGACGATGATAATAATGATCATCATTAATTTTGCAAAAAGAAAAAAAAAAGCTCATCAACCATTGATATATTTCAATGGATTAGATTCAATTCAACAACCAGAATCCTTTTGCATATACACTTCATATTCACCTATCAATGCTTCAATTTGAAAGTCTAGTGTTTCCAAGTAAACCCTATATCTCACTATAATTTATTCTCTAGCATGTGATTTAATTGGTGGGTTACCAAATTTGTTTAACTGCGTTGTGGCCTTCAACAATCTGGACCATGTTTAATAAGCTACTTGGAACACACAACCCAGCTCACAGAGGTGTGATCCCAGATACACAAAGCTCAATAATACACAGAAGGGCATCCATTACACTATAGTTGGATAACAATAGTGATGGGGATAGGCAAGGGAAAGAAAAGGAGGGAAGAGGGAAAGAGTGAGCATTCATTTTTCTTCCAATTCTCCAACAGAAATAAGTTTATTCAAAGGGAAAAGTAAATGAATCCCTCCCTTTCCTATCACTTGCCCGGTGTCTTATCCAAATAAGAGAAAAATGTATCCCCTACTTTCCCTTCTCTTCCCTTTCCCCCAAATCCTATCTAATCATAGTGTTAGCGGAGGTTACAATTTCAAAGAAATCACTAAATAAAATTACTTTTACCACCCCATCTAATCACCCAAAACCAGCCACACCCTACCCAAAACCACGCCCCATCCTCTCAAAACCCACCCATCCACCCCCTAATAAACCCACCAAAAAATAACCAAATAATCTCCAATAATCCACAAGCCTAACAATTTGAAGGGAGAGAGAGAGATTAAAAATGATAAATTACCTTTTTTATCTTCAATTATGGCTTTAAAAGGTCAAATTTGGCCATTAAAATCTTAAATTTGAGCTTCAATGGCGGTGATGAAACAAAAGGAGGAGAGAAAAAAGGCTGCAATGGCGGCTAGGTGAAGGGGGCACCAGAAGTGGGGGAGGCGGCTAGTGAAGGGGGCGGCAGTAGTGAAAGGCAGCAAGGAAAAGTGGCGGCAACATATAAACGAAGGATAAGGTGCTGGTACAATGGTGTAAGAGAGAGAATGGAAAGCAAAGCCCTTTGATTTAGATTGATGATAATATTTGGTCATTCAACTTCACCATTGTACTACGAAAATGAGAGAGTTAGTGGAAAGGGAGTCCCTTTTTTTTAACTCATTGGGTAGGAAAGATAGTTGTTTAGATAAATGAGTATTGTGAAATTGTATAAGTAGATTCATCATCCATATGATGGGTAAGGAAAGGTAAAAGTAGGAATGTCAAAAAGAAACACAATTAATGAAAAGTTAAAAGATAAAAAAGAACAAAGGGAGTATATTAATCCTAAGCACGACTTTTACCTTATTTAAAAAATGCTATTTTATTTACACTCCTGCTAATAATAATCATGACAATGTTAATATTGATTCTGAACAAATCAATCAATCAATCAAAGCCTTAATCCCAAAAGTGGGGTCGGCTAACATGAACCAAATTTGATTATTCCGTGTAGTCATCAGTTTAAAATATTGTTTTTTAATCAGTTTTCCAGATATTCCATTAGCTCCATATCGTAAGGCTACCTATCTTATAAATGTCATAGCCTGTACAATATCCATATAGTTCAAAAGGGTCATACCATACACTGAGTCCCTACACCCACGCCCAATACTACACTCATACCCCTGTCCATGTAACATAGCGGTTTCACCCTTTATAACAATCAAATTAATAGTGTTGCTCATCAACCAGCAAAAGAGCATAAATTTTGTAGTCAAACACCCACAAATTCAAAGACTCACCCTATGTTACTACAACTCTTCATTGTGTCTTCCTTACCCAAATTGGACACTAGGTATGAAATCCTTCCCCAAACAGTCCCTCAGTCTCTTCAAACATCCTTAACCATGTCACGCAGAAGAAAATGTAAAAATCAAATCAAGGAAAAGAATAATGGGTGCAATACATGCTCACGTATTGGCTTCAAATGAATAAAATGTGTACATAAATTTGTACATTAGAATTCATGGAGTCTCCTTACATTTGCTTCAAAAAAAAAAAAAAACCAATCAGTATAAGCAAAATTGTTAGACAGCAAAAGCTACCACCCTATATCCATTGTATTTTTATGATTCCATCTATATTACCAATAATTTAGTGTAGACTTGTAGCCATCTTCACTAACCTCCAAAATGATTGAAGGGGGGATAGCAAAAAAGAGAGAGAAGGAACAATTGTCCATCAATTGGTTATCATTGTTCTCTCAATCAATCAATCAATCAAAGCCTTAATCCCAAAAGTGGGGTCGGCTAACATGAACCAAATTTGATTATTCCGTGTAGTCATCAACATAAATCTTTCTCCTCCATCCCTTACGATCCAAAACTTCATCCTCACGTAAATCCATGCACTTCATATCCTTCCTCACTCCTTCCAACCAAGTCATCTTTGGTCTCCCTCTTCCTCGTTTAATCCCTCCATGGTCCTACTCTTCCACTCTTCGCACCGGTGCACCCTCGGGTCTCCGTCTTACATGTCCAAACCAACGCAGACGATTTTCCCTTAATTTATCTACAATGCCCGCCACACCTACTTTCTTGCGAATAACCTCATTTCTGATTCTATCTCTTAAAGTGTTTCCACACATCCACCTTAACATGCGCATTTCCGTAACCTCCATCTTTTTAATATGCTCTTTCTTAGAAGCCCAACATTCTGTACCATAGAGCAACACTGGTCTTATGGCAGTCCTGTAGAATTTTCCCTTCAACTTTAAGGGAATGCTGCGGTCGCATAACACTCCCGTGGCCGCTCTCCATTTAAGCCACCCTGACTTAATCCTGTGGGTCACGTCTTGATCAATGTCACCATTCTTCTGGATGATCGACCCTAGGTACTTAAAACATTCACTCATGGTCAAATCCTTTCCATCCAAACTCACCACTTCATTGCTTGTCCCCCTCTGAGTGCCAAAACGACATACCAAATATTCAGTCTTACTCCGACTTAGCTTAAACCCTCTAGATTCCAACCTTTGCCTCCATTGCTCCAACTTGACATTAACCCCATCCTTAGTCTCATCCACCAAAGTTCCACTTGTAAGTACTCTTTACATCCATCAAGAGGGGAAGAGAGAGAGAGAGAGGGGGGGGGGGGGGGGGAACAAGTTTTCCAGGGTAAGTAGATAGAGGAGAAAGCAAAGTGATTAGAGTATGGCATCCTAGACAAAATGTGGTTCTATACATCCCTACGTAAGAAATGTGCCTTCTGGGGGCAACTTGAAAGTAAGTATGACTCTTTTGTCCTCAATACTCATAACCAACTTGCTTGACAAAAAGTCTTCCAAATGTTCTAAATTCGTCAAGACTCAAGAGTAGTGCTCCTGGTCAAAGACTTTCTGCTCACTAAACTCTTCATGAGACAAGCATCTCACGGTAAATAGAAGAGAAGCAAAGCAATCAAAGTATATTTAGATGTAATGCTCAAGGGAAAGAATTGTGTCACATCTCCAGGAGCTTGTGAAGGTAAGATGTCTCTTCGGTTCACGTTGAATTCAAAAAGGGGCATGGTCTGCTCACAAATTATTCACCAAAAGCAATGTTTTTTTACTGACTACTCCTACTAAATACTAATAAGGCTGTGCAGATAAATGGTTACAAGGAAATTGTTTTCTGAATTCCTTCTAGCTGATTAGCAATTTATGATCAAACAAAACAATTCAATCTCATCTCTTATGAAAATCCCATACTATACAGTAATGGGATGGTTATATAGTTGCATGGAATCTGCTTAAACTCACTTCAACGTCCAACCAACTGAAATATATAAATCCTAACTAACCCAATAATATTAAGAGCAACCAGTAAAGAATAACATATAATGAACAGAGGGATAATTACGCAGGACAGGGAAAAGGCACAAAATCAACTTCGTCACCAGATATTTCATAGCAAAATTAATCTTTTCAGAGATTAGTTGAGAAAATCTTATTTAAAAGGTCCAAGGGAAGACCCAAGTATTGCATTGTGTCGCTAGGGACAGCGAAATCTGCAGCTCTGAACACACTCATGCTAACCTGGTATGTGTGAAAAGTGAAATTGAGCAAGAAATGAAATGGAATTGTTGGAGAATAAAAAGTAAAGTTGAAGTAAAAATAGAGCGGCAGATAGATAGAATAGAGGCATATGTTGATCATTTGAATCTCAAATCAAATACGAAGCATAGTCAAACAGAAATCAACGGACAATGTAAACATTAACAACAACAAGAAGAAAGAGCAATTGTTTGACGCCATAAACAAAATAGAGTGGACAATGAATAAAAAATGATAAAGATAGAAAAACCCTAATGGGTGGAAAAGTACCAGAAATTAGTGATTTTGGGTTTCGGAGCAGATCTCCATGATCTTCTTATCCCTCCTTTCCATGGCGACATCCCACAAGTCGTTGCCAATGTGCTTGGGCTGCGACCAAAATCAAATAATCAGATTTTTTTTTTTTTAAAAAAAAAGAGTAGATCTAAGAAGCCCTAAAAAAGAGAGAGAGAAGAAAGAAAGAGACCCGGCCATGAAAGCCTTTGTGGATGTAATACTGAGCATTGCCCATGATGCAGAGCATGCCGGCGATGATACCAAGTGGAAGTGCTGCTTCTAGCCATACCAGTCCCATCTTCGATTTCTCTTTCTCTCTTCCTCTTTCCTTTCTTCTTCTTGCCTGCCGATAATGCCAATGTCTCTATTAATTCCCTTTTCCTCTATTTTATCCCCGTTAACTGCAATTCTTTTATTTATTTATTTTTATATTTCGTTTGTTTTACTCTTTTTTTTTTTTTTTTTCAAAAGAAAATCAAGCATGATACGGCTAGTGATGCTCCCAAACTTGTTCTAGCTCGAAAGGTATAAGTTTGGCAAGATGATGAGCTACAAAATTCTCATCTTTTTTTACACTAGTCGTTGGAGCACGCGCATTGCGCGTGCCCCCCGACGGCAAGATAAGTAAAATTCGTTGTTGTGTTCAGTTTTTGTGATATTCGTGGTTGTGTTCAACTTTGGAATATTTTATATCTCACAGATAATACCCCAAAATTGCAATAAAAAGTTAACAGAGATAATAGCAAGGATACAAGAATTTACAAGGAGTAGTGATAAAGTATCTATGGGGAAATATTTGTGGAAAACAATTTTAATAAGTAAAGTTATCTAGAATTTGTTAGAATTTAAAGATATTTTTTTAAAAAAAATCGATTAATTTAGATATTATTTAGAGTGCAATATGATTTCTTATTAAGTAACTTAATAATTTTCAAACAGCTATATCTTAAAATGACTGTGCATGATAATAAGGAACAATGATAAGGTAATGCAATTTTAAAGGTTAAAGTTATTAAAAATGGATTAAATGCAAAACATATGAAAGAATTGTTTATTTCTTTGTTATTAGTCTACATAATTGGTGTGATCTACACTTCGTCAAAGCTTGTTTTTGTATTTGTATATTTTTTCTTTGAGTTGCATAACGAATTTTAGTGCTATTTTTATTCTCAGGATTTGTTTTTCCAGAGTGAATATACAATCTAATTTGGGCTAAAGTAACTGTCTTGGCAAAAAAAACGTAATGTTTCTCAATAATGAGGTGTAAAATGAATTTTCTTTCGCTTTCTCGTTGACCTCCTCTCTCTCCTCCCCTTTGATCTTTTTTCAGCCTGCCTTCTCTCTTTCTCTCTCTTCCCATGGCCTTGTCTCCTTGTTCTTTTTTTTTAATAGCTTTGAAAATTATAGGCCGCAGTTGCTCCTCTCTCAATCATTCCTTCTTTTTTATTGGTCGAAACTCTTTCTCCCACTCTTATTTTTTTCTGTCCAAATTCCTCTTGTCCCTATTCCAGCTTTAAAAAGGCATTGAAAATTATAGGTTGCACTTATTCTTCCAATCCAAATCCTCCTGCTTCTTTATCTTTCCCAGCTTTTCTGTATATTTCTCTTTTCCTTTCGGCCTCCTTCGCCTTTCTCTCTATCTCTAGTCCCCTTTATATCTAGTCCCCTCTACTCCTACTCCCACTGCCTCTTTCTCTTCTTCTCTTCTTCACCCTCCATCCTTCTTCCATATTCTCTCTTAAAAGCTATCTATTATTATGGTTATATTAACATTTATGTAGTAACAAAACAATTACTTGTGAATCTAGCACGATTATACTATAAGGTTGAACATTTTATTCTAAAAGTTCTACAAATTAGTTAACATCTCCATGATTGTCACAAAACCACATTTGTTAACAAATAATATTTACTGAAAGAATTAAAGTTTGTCCAAATCTTATTATCGATTTCTATTCCCTCTTTCTTCGTCAATCTAATTCTCTATTCCTTTAACTTTCATTTATGTTTTATAATTTTGAGCATTTTAGAAAGTTTCTATAAAGTATTTTCATCTCCTAGATTACACTCTAAAAAGTTTTTTCTCAAACTCTCTCTATCTCTTTCTTGATCTCTCTCTCCCTCTTATAAAGCTATAATTTCATTAATTTTATACTTAAAAAAGGGTTTGCACCAATGTGTCCTTTCCTAAATCTCTTTTTTAAATTCTACTTTCTAAAAACAAATTAAATATGATAAATTAAATATTTACCCACTCAACCCCTTCTTTCTTTGGTCATTCATCTCTCTCTGTCTCTAATGTATTTTGTAGCGAGGAATTCACAGTAGAATGAGCCTTTACCAAATTTACTCATTTCCTAGACTATCATAAGATTTTATCTGCATTGAATGCTTATATAAGCCAAAAGAGCATAAACAAACTTTGAATACTACTAACGACGAATAAACGAACGTCACTATCTCTGACATTAAGCCAAAATATGAAAAAATCAAGGCTAACAAACAAAGTTGTAAAACAATGAGTCATTTCTCTAACATAAGCCTATATAATATACTACATTAATAAAACAAATAATACTTTTAAGCCTTGAAAGATCTGATAAACCGACACAATTGGGTTTGCATTGATCCTTATACCATATGAGAAAGGCTTCAGGGGACCAATATATTATCAATGAATCCCTTATTGCAAAAGCAAAAGATTTCTGCAAAAAAATCAAGTGAAGCAAAATCAAATTGTAACAAATAAGGTCAACAAACATGCATATAATAATAAAACTCCAGTGAACAACAAAAAAGTGAACAAATTGAATAAAAAAGATTTTTCTGTTATGAACTAATGGAATTGAATCGGAACAATCCCAAAAATATGAATTAATTATGCTTGGTTACCAATGTCAAATCTAGCAAAAAACCAAAGTGTTTAGGGTAAAAAATACCCCAGGTACGTGGCCCAATAAACAGGTGACACGTGGCCCTATGAGAATGTGACACGTGTCCACTTGTCATAGTGACACATGTCAAGCCATCTCTAAATGCCCCAATGCTAAAATCAGAAAGAGAAAAGGGCCCTGATGACCTCAGGCCCAAATCCCGAGAAAACCTTGAATGCCGTAAAACGGCACCCCTTACGACACGTGGCGACTTCTGATTGCGCAGCCAATCATGTCACGAAATTCTAGGGTATAAACCCTAGAGGGGTACATGTTCTCACCCCTATAAATACCCCAATCATTTATGATGCGGGGGGATTTTTGGGCGACATAACATAAATATAGAGCATTAAAAAGCTCCAACTTCTCTCTACTTTCTCTCTCTAGCCTTTTCCGTTTCCGTTCACTAACTTGAGCGTCGGAGGCGAATATTCCGTACACCGGAATATTCGTTATTTTGCAGGTGTCCGAGTCTCATTGCCAGCAGAGCGTGACCAGTATCCGAGGGAATCACAAAAAACCCCGAAACATTTGGCGCCGTCTGTGGGGATACTCGTCCGTTATGGCAATGGACGGTCAGGCACCTAATTCTGGACCTCGTCCAGGCGAAGATGGATATGTAGAGGACATACATACTACCATACACTCAAGCAATCCTTTGACCGCCTCATTTGAAGAGGCCGAACAACCTTCCCCGGCTGCTTTAATGGCCGAGCTGACTAAGCTCCGCAAGGAGTTAGCGGCTGTCCAGCAAAAAGGGGGAGGAAGTATCTCTAAGAAAGCCAACAACAAGACCAATGCAACCGATGCTGGTAATACCCCATTCCGTCGTCCGCACGGAAGGTCTCCCCGAGTCCCTCGGACCAATTTCTCTGACCTGCTGGCTAAAACACAGTCGGCTGGGGGGAAGGGCAGACAGCCAAAAAGAGTAGAGGCTGAACCGTCCCAGCGTTTTAAGGATGCAAGGGACTACATTCGGCACAAACAAAGGGAGAGGGCCGCATACTCTGACACGGCCTCTACCCCAACCATGCCGGAGGGAGTCTCCAACCAATCTTTCTCCCAATACACCAACACGGCTGCTTCTAGCAAGAGTCATACTATTACTCCCCGACCAATTCAGCCGTTGCCATATCAGCCCCCTCAGGTACTCAATGGGTGGATGCAACCAACTCCCCAAGTTTTTGGGCAAAATGGGCCGTATGGTCAGATGTGTAAAGCGGCCGGGGCAACCAAAATTGAAGTATGCTCGGACTCCCGGCTAATAGTCCATCAGGTCAATGGTGGCTTTGAGGCCAGGGAGCCGGCCATGATGAAGTACATGCAGCTAGTTAAGAATGAGGCCGAAGGCCTAGAGCTTTTCTCCCTCAAGCAAGTTCCCCGTTCAGAGAATCATCAAGCGGACGCCCTCTCCAAATTGGCTTCCTCGGCATCATGTGATACTCCAAGATCAGTGTTTTGGGAAGTAAAGGAAAAAAGGAGCATTGATGCCGAGCCCGTTCATATAATAGATAGAAGTTCAACCTGGATGGACGGAATTATTTCCTACTTAAGGGATGGAATACTTCCGGACGATCCGAAAGAGAGTTGGCTATTGAAGAGGAAGGCGGCCTGGTTTGAGATGAAGGATGGGGAGCTATTCAAAAGAGCCTTTGTGAAGCCTTACCTTAAATGTATATCTCCCGAAAGAGGGCATGATGTGTTGGATGATCTTCATCAGGGGCATTGTGGTTCGCATATTGGAGGCCGAGCCTTAGCTGAAAAGGCGACACAGTTGGGATATTACTGGCCGAGCCTAAAGTCGGACGCCATGAAAATGGTGAAAAAATGTGACAAGTGCCAGAGATTTTCAACCCTTATTCATCGTCCAGCAAATAGTCTATCAGCCATCAGTAGTCCACTTCCCTTTGCCAAATGGGGCATGGACATTTTGGGACCGTATACTCCTGCATCCGGCCAGAGACGGTATGTATTGGTGGCAGTAGACTACTTCACCAAATGGGTTGAAGCTGAGGCCGTCCGGGGCATTAAATGGACGGATGTGTCAGCCTTCATTTGGAAAAGCATTATCACTCGGTATGGGGTGCCTCAGTCAATGGTGTTCGACAATGGACCCCAATTTGAGACACGTCAACTCAAAGAATGGCTGGGAGACCAAGGCATTACCCATTGCTTTGCCTCGGTCGGGCGACCGCAAGCCAATGGTCAAGTGGAGGCCTATAACAAGTTGATTGCAAATGGGATCAAGCGCAAGCTTGAAAAGGCAGGCGGCCTATGGGCAGACGAGTTGGTCAATGTGCTATGGTCCATACGGACAACAGCAAAGAGTTCTACAGGGGAGACTCCATTCTTTTTGGTCTATGGAGCTGAGGCCGTACTCCCAATTGAAATGTATGAGCCCACTTTGCGGGTAATGCTTTATGATGAATCGGCCAATTGGGAGGCCATGAAGACCGCCCTAGATTTCCTTCCGGAAGCTAGGGGCAATGCGGCGCTTAGGCATGAAATTTATCGCTTAAGGATGACAAGGGCATATAACCGCCGAGTGTCTAAGCGGCCGCTCAAGATGGGGGATCTAGTGTTGAGAAAAATGGAAGCTGTTGGCCGTGCCAATGAGGACGGCAAGTTGACTCCAAACTGGGAGGGACCGTACAGAATCAGGGAAGAAGTTCGAGACGGCACATATCGCCTTGAGGCAATTGATGGCCGACAGATCCCACGGACATGGAACACTGATAACCTGAAGAAGTATCATGTTTGAGCTTAGTTTCTTTAAGTACTTAGCCAAAAAGCTGTTTATACAGCTAGGTCTACTGACCGAGCCTTGTAATTAAAGCCGTACGGCCACAACAATGTACTTTTGACAAAAATTAATGAAGTCAGGCATTGTTGAATTGTTTGTTGTCTTTATGATTAAAGGCCGAGTTAATAAGGAAGCAAGGTTGCTTCCAATATAGTAACACGGCCTACCATTCTTTTTAAAGGCCGAGTTAATAAGGAAGCAAGGTTGCTTCCAACATAGTAACACGGCCCACCATTCTTTTTGAATGGCCGAGTTAAAAAGGAAGCAAGGTTGCTCCCAATATAGCAACTCGGCCACACACAAAAAAAAAAAAAAAAAAAAAAAAAAAAAAAAAAAACTGATTTAATTCGGAGATCAACGCGTCCGCCAAAATCTGGGCGGACGATTGAGGCAAGGTATCCCGAACTTGTGTAGAGAACAAGTGTCCTTTACAAATAGGGCAAGGGCATACCTAGGCATTTAGCCCGGCCAATCAAGGAATCTCTGAGTTGAGATAATACTCAGGATTTCTAGGGTACGTCCGAGCGATAGATTCAACGGATTACTCGTACAATGATAGCCGAACGGCCAATTAAATTAATTCGGTGCTTCACCTAGCCCAAGGGCAATCATTACTATGATTTGATTAACTTGCTAGCCGTCATGCCCTTTTAAGGCATAAAAACTACCAAGTTAATCAAACCACTTAAAGAATGGACTAGGCGAACACCGAATAAAGGGGCATACCCCTAGGAACGTACGAAAAGGCATAATACTGAGACGTACGGAAAACTTGCAAAAAGCATAAAATTTGCAAAAAATTGCTAAGTATGAAACAGAAGAGCCGCCAAAAGGCGGACAAAACTTTCATTAATAAGACCACACAAAGGCGGCCGAAATGTTTACATAACCGCTTATACAGGCGGCCTCAGAAGAGGAACAAAAAAAAAGATACAAAATAAACTAAGTACATAGTAAGCTGAAAGGAAAAGGAAAGCTGAACAGACGGCTGCTGGAGGACCTGAGCTCTACTTAGCCGTATTATCTGTGGCAGGCTCCTCCGCTGTTTTCGCGTCCTTGGCCGGGGCATCCTTTTCGGCCGCCTCCTCCTCCTCCTCATCCCTTTCCCCTCCAGACTCAGGGGAAGTAACTACTAGGTCTGGAGGAGGCATGCCGGCCTTCCTTGCCTCTTCTTTAAGGCAGACGTACTGAAGCCGCTTCTTGAAGCGTTCCTCGTAATAGGCGGCTTCACCTGCGTCCACCATCAAGTTGAAGGCATCAAAGAAGTATGCCTTAAGCCTGTCTTCAGCATTTTGCTCGATGCGGATGACTTCTTCAACGCTGATCGGCCGAGGAGTTTTAAGTTGCTCCTCATAGTCCGCAAGGGACTTCTTTAGGGTTTCCACCTCGGCCCTCAGTGCGTCCGCCTCATCTAGCGCAGACTTAAGGTTGGCTTGTGCCATCTTCAGCTCGCTCTTCAGGGCCTCGGACGCCTCGAAGCCCAACCTCCATTTTTCCTTTTCCAGGACGGCCTCGTCCCTTTCAACCCTCATGGCCTCCCTGGCCAAGGACTCCTGTTCGAGTGCCTGGCCCAGTTTGACCAGGTCCTCTGTTTGCCGCGCCGCTTTGTCAGACAGCGCGGTTATTTGGGTCTCAAAGTGTACCCTTTGGACGGCGGCCGTCCCAGTTACAGCGTCCTCGGCTTTCCTGATTTCAATCCAAGCGTTCTTCAACCGTTCGTTCTCCTTGTCCTTCCAATCTAGGAAGGCGTTCAAACGGAGGAAGAGCTGCGGACAGAAGGAAGAAACTTAGTCAAAAATATAAAAAGTTGGCTAAGTGTTGGAAAGCAAAAACATAGGGAGATAGAAGTATACCTCGGCGCTGCAGTTCAGCATGGGGCCGAGGAAGCCTTCGTTGATCCCCCGCAGCTTATCACGCTGCGCTTGTGGGACCGCGCGAACCATGGCCTCGCGCATGGCCTTCCTGTCCGCGCCAGTCAGTGACTGGCCGGGTACCTTCAACTGCATCTCCTCTGATATATCTGCGGACGACCGTGTAAGAAAAGTTAGCTGAATTTTACATCAGACTTATAAAAAGTGAGAAAAAGATGGCTAACCAGTGGAGAAGGTTGGAGGAGAAAGATTGGCGGGAGGAGGCGGTAAAGGAGCTTCCTCCTCCTCCGGACGGCTCCCTTCAGCGTCGCTGGACGGCGGGTTGACCAGCACCGTCCCGATCCAGCGACCGGTCATTTGTTCTGGGGTTAACCTATCCCCACCGTCCGAAGGGACGGACTCCTCACGGACCTGACCAGCAACAGGTTCCGTGGGCTTGGAGGCCCCGCTTTGTGTCAGCCGGGGTTGTTCTCCTTTAGACTGCGTTGTAGCAGTCTGCGACTTTGCCATGGCCGCTGCTTGAGAAGACGTCTTGGAAGCAACCGTCTTTCTCCTCTTGGATGCGTTCGCATCAGGAGTGGACGTGGCCGGCTGCTTCCGCCTGGCCTTCGGGGTGGAAGAGGAGGTCTGCAAAAACACCAAGTTAGAACAATTTGATGGCGTCCGTGCGATTTGGGAAAGGAGCTCCCTGCCAGCAGGCATGAACGGACATAAAGCGTCCGTGCAAACTCAGGAAGTAGGCTCCTTCCAATATAGCAGAACGGACGCATTAAGAAATGAGAAATTCAAAAAATAAGCTAAGTGTTTACCTCTTTGAGTTGCTCGTACATCTTGAAGCGAGCCTTGTATCTGGCCAAGTCCACCTCGGACATCTCAACCTCCGCTTTTTGGGCCGAGTCAAGCATAGCGTACGCCTCCGCTGCAAAAACAGAAAGCAAAAGTGTTAGAATATTTTTCTGAAGAATTCTATGTGCGTACAGAAAAGTTTATATATCTAGGTGCCCACCTTGGGGCATGTTCTGGTACAGGCCGTACGCAGACATGAAGATAGGGTCCCTAAGCCAATTGGCAAGTGGAACCCAATGGCTAGGAACCCGTTCAGTTTTGTTGCCCCGCCTGACTCGATTAACTTTGAAGTACTCGAGCTGGTGTTCGTGGCTTGGGTGGATGGGCGGCTTGTCAGGCTTGAGGTCTCCGCGTCCGAGTTGAATAGGCTCTGGACGGCACCTGTTCATGCGGAGGTTGAACTCCGCGTCCTGAGTTTTGATACGGTAGAAACGGTGCTTCCAGTCCCTCCACTTACTGACACGGTCGACCACGACCATGTAATCCCTGGTTGCACTCAAGATAAGCCAACCATCCACCTCCTTTTCCAGCCGAGTGAGTGAGTGCATCTCACAAAAGACCGCAAAGTCTGGTGTAAATTTCTTAGCGATGCACGTCACTAAGTACCCAAAGATGTTTAACCAACTGTTTGGCGTCAGTTGGAAGAGGCCGATGTCATACTCGTCCAGGACAGTCCGGACGAATGGGTGAAGAGGGAAGCGGAGCCCCACATCAAAGGCGGCCCGGTAAACGCAAAACGCTCGTTTGCGCGGCTTCTCCTCATCCCAGATAGCCACAGCAATGGCCTTCCTGGGGACTTGAATTTCGAATCCCTCCCCCAAATGGAGGGACTCCTTATACTTCTCAAAATCCTTCTTTAAAAACTTTAGGGCTGTCTCCCCAACCGTACAGGCGTACGGGTCCCTAAAGTTATCAATGTTGGCGACGGTCTCTTCGGCCGCCTCCTCGCCCTCGGCCGTCTCACCCACGGCCTCTTTTTCAACTTCCTCCTCTTCCACTTGGTGAGAAGGGGCACTCCCAAACTCTGAAGACAGCACTCTGTCCAAATCTGCTGCCTCGGCCGAGCTTCGGCCCCTTGAGCTTGGAACGCCCATTGAAGAAGGAACGTCCTCCTCGACCATTGGACGCTTGCCTTTATCCTTGGCAGCGTCCGCCCCATTTCCCGAAGGAGGGGCGTTGCGAATAGGCAGAGCGGACGGTTCACGGATTGGGATTCCTGTTAAGGGTCTGTCCGCCCCACCCCGTTGAGGCCGAGGTTGAGAAGAAGGGACGGACGAACCAGAAGCGTCCGCCCCAGGATTGGAAGGGTTGTCCATACAGGCTACCAGTTCAGCCCCATCCATGACTGAATTGGCAAATTGAGGGAACCTAAGTTCCGGAGCGGGTGCGGACGAGGCGCCTTCAGCTCTAAGGCGTTCCTCGAAGGAAAAAGTGACCTCCACGGCCAAGTGATGAGAGCCAGTGGAGGCGGTCGTTGTTTGGGCGGTGGAGTCAGTCTCCACCATTGTACTTGGATCACTAGGGTCATAAGGGACCCTAGGACGAACCAGACTTCCGTCTGGGTTCCTGGCCGCGTGAAGCTCACGCGTACGCATGGTTCTCGCCATTGCCTGTTGGGACAGAGAAGAATAAGTGGGGGTGAGTATGTACGCATCAGACATAGACTCACTCCAGGGAGGAGACAACTCTTCTCCGTCCACTCTAGATTCCTCAGTCCCAGGCGAACGGCCGGCCTCATGAGAAGAGTCGGACGAAGCCGAGTATGGATCCAGAATTGAAGTAAAAGAAAAAGAAAACAAGTAAAAGAGAAAATGTGGACGGCCTACCTCTGTACGTTCTGAAAGTTCTGAAGGTGGTGGTGAAGTTCTTGAAGATTGACCGGAAAACTCAAAAATGCCCGGCAAACTCAAACTCACGGCGGCGCTCTTGAAGATTAAGGGAAAAGTAACTTTCTCTCACTAGAACGCTCTGACTTCTCTCTAGAATTCACAATTGGGTAAAGTGTGAAAATGAGAATTCACCTCCCATATTTATAGAGTGAATTCATGGGGGCAAAATAGTAAAACCGTCTTTCCCGCCTAAACATTCAAACGGTAATTTCTTGAGAAATTACTCGAAGAAAGGGCCAGGACGACGTTAGGGTTCTGTTAACTTGTGAAAGAGACCAGACGAACAATTAACACCTTCAGCACTTAGTCTCCAAAAATTGAGAAAATCTAAGAGGAAAATCGTCCGCCCAGTTCTCAGACGTACAAAGCATGATTAGAAAGCCAGGAAGTACATCTGAAATCACGGAAGCCCAGATTACCCCAACGAAGATATATGGCCGTTCTGGGTGGTTAGGAGATAAGCTCCTCCCAGAGTACCAGAACGTCCAGTCCCATTAAAGTGGCCGTTCTGGTCAGTTAGGAGATCAACTCCTCCCAGAATACCAGAACGTCCAGTCCCATTAAAGTGGCCGTTCTGGTCAGTTAGGAGATCAACTCCTCCCAGAGTACCAGAACGTCCAGTCCCATTAAAGTGGCCGTTCTGGTCAGTTAGGAGATCGACTCCTCCTAGAGTACCAGGACGTCCAGAGTGCAAGATCAGAGGAGGCGGCCAGTAAGTGTACGAGCCACCCCCTCTGAGGGGCAAATGTTTAGGGTAAAAAATACCCCAGGTACGTGGCCCAATAAACAGGTGACACGTGGCCCTATGAGAATGTGACACGTGTCCACTTGTCATAGTGACACATGTCAAGCCATCTCTAAATGCCCCAATGCTAAATCAGAAAGAGAAAAGGGCCCTGATGACCTCAGGCCCAAATCCCGAGAAAACCTTGAATGCCGTAAAACGGCACCCCTTACGACACGTGGCGACTTCTGATTGCGCAGCCAATCATGTCACGAAATTCTAGGGTATAAACCCTAGAGGGGTACATGTTCTCACCCCTATAAATACCCCAATCATTTATGATGCGGGGGGATTTTTGGGCGACATAACATAAATATAGAGCATTAAAAAGCTCCAACTTCTCTCTACTTTCTCTCTCTAGCCTTTTCCGTTTCCGTTCACTAACTTGAGCGTCGGAGGCGAATATTCCGTACACCGGAATATTCGTTATTTTGCAGGTGTCCGAGTCTCATTGCCAGCAGAGCGTGACCAGTATCCGAGGGAATCACAAAAAACCCCGAAACACAAAGCATTTAATAAGATAAGTAAGCATGTCAATTGAATAGCCTATTAAATAGTGATACTTGAGCAATGTTAAATAGCAAAGAATGAATCAAATTTAATAAAGGGGAAAACACATTAACCCAAAAGTACAGTACTAACTTTGTGAGAGAGAGGGAAGAGATTAATTCGAGATATTTAGAAAAGGAAACAACCAGCAATATAGCTCATTATTTCGAGATTAGCCATGATTTGAAAAAATAAGCTACTACACCAAATAATTACATCAAGTAGTTGAATATTAGAACGAAATTGAGTAACTATAACCAATAGTTAAATAATCCACCTTAGAAGAATCCTGGATTGATTATACTTACAATTAAATTAACTACAAACCCAAAATTGTGAAAATGATATTAGATGATTAACAAAAAATAAAGATATATTACCTCAAAGCCGCTTCGAGAAAAAGCTCAGAAGCCGCTTCAATGGAAAACTGAGAAACCGCTTCAATTGGAGGAATATTGTCAATCATAAATCAATCAAATTCAACCCAAATAAAACCACCACACAATCGAAGAAGACACTAAAATTCAACCGAAAAAACGAATAGAAAAAATAACATGAGCTCGGAAATTAAATGGCATAACAGTGGGGAGGCTCACCGCTTTATTAAGTTGTAAAAACACGGAACAGACCAACAACCGCTAGTTGAATGACCTCCCATTTTCCAAATAAATGGCATAATGGAAAAGCATACTGCTTTATATGGATGCATAAGTACAAAAAATATCCAAGACCAGTGAAACAACCAGCCACAATGCACCAAATTTTGAATTTAAAAAACAAAATGAAAAACAAAACTAAAAAGAGGTTGCAGTCGTACCATTTTGTGTTCACATTCATGGAATATATAAAAAGAATAGTTCTTGAACAACCAATATCAAAGTTGCAATTTAAGAATCAACATAAACAAGGAAACTATGAGGGGGGAACAAAACACATTATTACATGTACATAACGCACGAAAATTTTTTGCAATCTTTGGAGCTGCATCAATAAAGAGCTGTAGAAACAAAGCATTAACATCTATAAGTTTCAATAAAAGGTATAAAGAGAAAAAATATTGCAGGAAGCCATAAGCTCAAAATGTATCTCAAGAGCATCAAAGGAAACATGAAGTAAATAGACAACAGGGACATAGTCAGACATCAATAGAATACAACCATAACACCACCCCCTGTCAGCATTCAATTATGTTTACATGCAAAATAATACCTCAAAAATCATCCTTTCATATGGATCTCCATCAATAGACACATCCAAAAAAACAAATGGGTTTTTCTTCTTGGCCATATTTACCTCTTAGTGCCTAAAAGTCAAGCCAGCTTTCCTGTATTCTGTTGCAAAACTGCAAAAGAGATAAAAACTCAAGAATTACAAAACCAAAGACAGAAAATTTGAGCAACCTGGCGGATTAAAGAATCTCCTAGACTAATTAAACAATAACAATATTGTAGCATATACACAAGAATATTCAACAAAGCAAAACAAAAAATGGCAAATATAATGCCAGCTTTCACCAATTGGATTCTAAGTTTTAATACTCTTAAGTATCTGATACATAAGAAGTTTCATTCCCAGAACTCATAGGAAAGCTTTATAGAGCAAAACAGAAAAAAAAGGCGAACTGAGAATATAACAAAAGCCACAAAATTATAAGCTATTGACAAATGAAGCAGAAAGGCAAAATGTATGAATATTGACACAACTTAGATTTCCCTTGGACTCTCAATGTTACACTAAGCAAGACAAATTCTTAATGGAAAGAAAAAAAACAAACGATTTTCTACCTAACGACACTTGGGGAAACCGTTAGAAAACAATATTACAGTATTACTTGAGATACTTACTTGCATGCTACAAAGTAATGTAATTCTACAATGAGAAAGTAAGTTAGAAACAAGTTAAACTCGGCAAGACAAATGCTTAATTGAAAACAACATAACAATTCTCTACTTAACAGCACTTAGGGAAACCATTTGACAACAACAGCATAACTTGAGATACATGCATGCATGCTAAAAGTGA
Source organism: Chenopodium album (assembly GCF_948465745.1). NCBI lineage: Eukaryota > Viridiplantae > Streptophyta > Magnoliopsida > Caryophyllales > Amaranthaceae > Chenopodium > Chenopodium album. The sequence continues at coordinate 55,712,353 of NC_137845.1, read as the reverse complement.
TGTGATTTTACAATGAGAAAGCAACACCGAGCACCAACTACCAAACTAAAAATGTCAAATTGTCTTCCTCTACCTTCAATACTACACAATGTGTGCCCATACATTCGCATTTTAACTCGTTTGTGAATGGAAAAGTAAGCAAATTTTGCTCTAATGACACAGTCAAAAACCAGAATGAGACTCAGAATTTTGCCGTCCAGTCCAAACAATTACGAGTTGATCCGTTAGACCGCAAACACACCAAATTGAACCAAAAATATCAGAGAATTACAATTCCAGCTCATGAACACAACAGAAACCAACCACGAAATCTACAATTTGAACCCAACATCATACAAAAACCCCTATAAATAAAAAAAGTTACACCTATGCTACAAAAAAAAAAAAAATAGGCAAGCAAAAACATACGCATACCCTTAAAAATTCGGGAAAACAATCGAACAAATAAACCCAAAAAATCGACAACAAATCGATCAAATAAACCCCATTAAAAACGAAACGAAACATCACATACATAAATGAAAAATAATAGAAAGAACCCAATCATTGAATAAAGTATAAACTAAAATTGAGATATGTGTATACAAACAGGCATTACCAACATCGAATTTTCTGGATGACACAACAGAAGCTTCTGATTGACCCAATTTCTGCCGTTTCACATAAACTCCATCAGATCCATTATCTGTCCCAGCATCATCTTCGTCATTATCTTCACTCAACTTTACAGAAGGAACCACAAGTTTTGATTTTTGTTTCAAGCTAAATGCAAGCTTGCCACCTGAAGGAGCCGAAGTAGTTTTCCTCTGATTATTATGTTTAGTTTCCGATCCAATTTTAATACTACTGGTAATTGGAGTTGAGTACAACAGGAACATATATGCAAAAAATCTACAACAATCGAAAGTAAAGCCCAAAAATTTGAAACTAAATCGAGAAAGAGAAACGAGATCGAACCTGATGAATGTGACGATCGGAAAATCGTCTGAGAAGAATCGAAGCACCATCGTCGAAAGGGATGATCGTTGGTCTTGAGTTGCTGAAGTTTCTCTCTCCTAGTTTCCCCTAAATACTCGACCCTTTTTCCTTTTGAGATGAAAAGACAGAGGATGAAAGGAGGAAGAAGGTGAGGAAGTCGGTGAGAGAGTAAGGGCCAAGTAAAGTCAAGTCGGTGGGGAACAGCAGGCATCAACAAATAGGAATAAGGGGCAAAATTGGCAATTCATTAATTTTGGGGGCAAGGCTGTAATAGCACCACAAAGTACTATTCACAGCTAAAGTAAAATCTTTTGCATGTTTTATAATGGTTATAGATAATTCCGAATAATAGAATTAAATAAAGTGCTAGACATTATAATACCACCCAAGATCATATCAAGATTCAAAAAGAAAAACAGTTTCATGAAATAAACAATTCACCAAAACTTGGCAATATGATTCCACGATTATATTATACAGACCATACCTTTTACCTAATTTTTGAGCAAGATCGAGAGTCTTGGCTTCAGCAATAATAAGCGACCAAAGAGCTCTACCTCATTTAGTAGCTGCAAACACCCAACCTTCATCAGACAAGGACGCGTAGGTGTTGAGCTTCACAATCCCAGCAGGTGGAGCTCTCCACTTCTTCGCACTAAGCCTCGTCTTGGGGGTAGCAACAGTTTTGCATATGCAGAGGCATAGTGTCCGAACTCTTCTGCCAAGTGTGCAACCTTGTCCAGGATCATCTTGTGAGGAGTATCCTTGTTTTCAAACACTCTTTAGTTGCACACAAACCAAATACACTAGGCTAAGAAAACACCTCGTCGCACCATCTTGGCATCTAAATCCTTCCGGCCATCTACCTGGTTACACATCGAGCCTGCAGCCTCCCATTTTGTCATTGCTGAACATTTGTTCTCGACCCACAAATTTCTCACCTTGATGCAATAAAAAAGAGCATGACCCATGGACAACCCCATGGACAAGCTTTTACTTTAACATGTTTGTTTTACTTAAACACGTTTTAACTTTTACCAGCACTATTTACAAATTTCACTTTAATTGTTTTTATGAATTTTGATAAGTTGAGTATAATAATTCAATCTTTAAAATCATTTCAATATAAATTTAATTAATACTCTATATCGACTATTTATAACTATACTATGTATTATATTAATAAAAAATCGAGAAAGTACTTTGTATTATCCTAATAATTGCACTTTTACACTTATAATTGTTAATTAAATGTAACTACGATACATACTTTTAATAGTCTATATAAAATGAAAGTTACAAAATTACTTTTTTTTTTTTAAACAATACAAACTACTTCATATTACATTGTTTTCACGCTTTTCTTTCACTATGTTTTTCGCTGTATCACTAAATATATTTCTCAACTACGGAGTATCATTTTTCGAGTTTTTAATCTTTTTACCACTCATGTTGTCATACGTAGTTTAGTGTTTAATTTAAGTACCAAATACAAGGATCATTCCTACCTTTTAGAAAAATTTGAGACAACTCTTATTAATAGTGTTTGGACAATTACATTCTCTAAAATGTTAATTATTTACTTATTTGTCATTATTAATGCAATGTGAGGACATTTATACCTTTAAAAATATTTGCTTACATATTTTCCCTCATTAATTATGCCATCTACTAAACTTGTAACATAAGGACAAATTTAAAAAACTCCCCGAACATGGCTAGCCAATTAGCCATGGCGAGCGCGTTAATTTTATCAAGGTTTTTTTATTTTTTTATTTTTTATTTATTTTTTTATGATTTGGTCTAGATATGTTTAATCTAATATGATTCCTAGCACATTTTATCTAGTTTATAAATGCAAAGCCAATATCGATAAAATTGTCATGGGAATGGGTCGTGGATTGAGAACGAGATTAATTTAAAAATTGAGGAATTGGACTTGGAAATCTTCCTAATTCATGAAATTTATGCTCCCCAAAACTAAATAAAAAAAAAAAAAAAAGCTTGGACAGGCTCAAATTCAGGTCCACAAAATTATACTTTGTATTTTTATATTGTTCGTCAAACTTAAAAAATTGCGACTAAAAAATTCCGTTAACATATACGAAAAATGAAAATAAAAATAAAACAGTTAAGTGAAAGGAACGATTTGCCCAATTGGTGTTAAAATATAAATTAATTACAAAAATAGTGTTCACTTAAAAATATTTCTCAAAGTAGTGTTCATGTAGGTTCGGAAATTACAAAGCTAGGAATTAAAAAATAATGGCTAATATAATCCAAATATATATATATATATATGTATACCATTAAATTCTTTATGGTAATGTATATGAGTATATCTTTACGGAGTAGTACTTAATCCTATCCCTGACAAAGACTATTGGACACATTATAATGGACCGAAAGTTGTTGCTGAGGCTAGTCTCAAGCGTAGTCCCGGACGACCTCCTTCCCAAAGATTACAAAATGAGATGGATGAAGGTAATCGAGCAAAGGTGACATGTAGTGTTTGTCGACAAAGGGACACAATAAAAAAATTGTTCGTCAAGGTTAGCTAATTTTTTAAGATTATTAAATTTCTTATATGTATATATAGTTGTTCAAATGGAATTACTTTTCTTACTAATAATGTTGCATGTCTACTTTTTAACAAATCAAATGGAGTTTCAAACTCTACTTCTTGGCCAACATGACTCTTCAAATTTTCATTTGAAGCATGAGCACACATCTGTACTTTGAAGGTTGTTCGATCATCATCTCCAAATTCATAAAAAATGGTGCTAAATTGATTTTTTTATTTAGCTAGTATGACATGTTTTGAGCTATTTTGTAATAAAGTAATACCATCTCCAATCCAAATTGATATTGCATTGTAGAACTAGCAGTTGGTTTCAAGAATGGTGATTGAGTTCCCTTTGATAATTTAAATCCGTCTAAATAATGCATTATATATCATGTTATATATACGTTTTTTGACAAAGTTATGTCCATAACAAAAATGCTAGAAATTTTTAAACATTTATATTACTTCGAAATTCATAATCCATACTCTGGTCAAGATACTGTAAGCGTTAAAAATAAAGAATTTAATGGTATACATATATATATATTTGGATTGTATTAGCCATTAATTTTTACTTCCTAGCTTTGTAATTTCCGAACCTACATAAACACTACTTTGAGAAATATTTTTAAGTGAACACTATTTTAGTAATTAATTTATTTTTTAACACCAATAGGGCAAATCGTTCTAAGTGAAAGTCAAAAGAAATATTGATAGATTCTTAGTGTTTTAATTTGTAACATCAAAAGTTTTAATAAATTTTTAATATTTATAATATTGATGGTTGGATGTATGTATTGAAGGTTATGCAAGAAAAAACATACATATTATATTAATGTGGGACAAAGGAAGCAATGTACTCTTTCAATTCTTGAATAATTTATACTTATATATTAAAAAATGTTTTTGTTTGCATCTAAAAAATACTTATAACAAGACTTGAACTCAAGACCAACAAGTCTTAAGTTATCTTTAATAAGTTAATTTGTGTCTGATTATACTATTTGTTTCCCTTATGTAATGATTGAGTTTGACAATTAAAAAATGTTTATAGCAAGACTTAAACTCGAAACCAACAAGTCTTACTATCTAAACAGTCGAATTTGATTAGCAAATTAAACAAGTACAAACTAGCAACCCGGGGCATCGCCCGGGCCACACGCTAGTTGACATAGTTAAACTTGGCACACATACCAATTCACTAGTTTGACCCTAGATATATATGATTAATAAATAAAAGTAAAAAAATATTAAAAAGCTGATATTATGAAACTTTATATTATCTAGAGCGACTAATGCGAGCAAGTTAGCTATGTCCGAGAAGCTCTTTCAGTTTGCTCTTATGTCACAATTTTAATAATTAGTACTCTCTCTGTTTTTTTTTTTTTTTTTTTTTTTATTTGCATCACTTTGGATTACACAAAGTTTTAGGATCATGAAAGAGAAAGTTTTAGGATTGCACAAAGTTTTAGGAGAGTAATATAATATTATGAGTGAGTGAATAAATTATTATAGTAAAAGTAAGATGAGACCATGAAAGAGAAAGTATGTGAGAGAAGATATATATTTTTATTATTTTAGTGGGGATCATGGAAGAGAGAGAAATGATAAAATAAGTTGAGTGGGGTTTAAAGTAAAGGGAGAGAAATGATAAAATATAGTATAAAGTTACTAAATATAGAAGTGATGCATTTAAAAAAAACACTCCAAAAAGGAAAGTGATGCAAAAAAAAAAATAGAGGGAGTATCATTAATGAGGAAAAAGATATAAACAAATATATTCTATAAAATTACTAAAGTAGAAACCGCTGACATCATATTGTCCACGTGACAACTTTATAAGAAAAATTTTTCCCGCCTAAATAAAATTTGACGTCATTATATTTTCTTTGGTTTCAAATTTCTAATTTAATTTCTCCTCCTCTCAATTTATCTATACTCTTTAATTTATTTAATTTTCTTTTATCACCAACTATTGGTATCTAATACATCTTTCCCTTATGCTTCATCGAACAAAATACTTTGATGTATATATTTTTGCTATTTTCCTTTATATATTTCAACTTTAAAATCATTTTTTATTTGCTTAATTAAAATCGTATAGTAAAAATCTAACTTTTTTGTATATGTTTAAATTTTCATATTCAAATGTTCTTCTTCAAAATTAATTTTATAAAATTAGCATTTACAACTAATGGTTATGTCTCAATAATTTTTATAATACGTAAGAATACATAAAATATATACTCTATATTTCAAAGAAATCCGTGCATCGCACGGGACTAATCTAGTTTTTAAAGAAATTGTTTCATGTACCCCTAAGGTTTTAAAAAATGCTGTCACAAAAAAAGTATGGAGAAAATAAATAAAGAGGAAAAACCTTATTAACATTCTGTAAATTTTTTTTTTTTTTTACACAATTCACTAATGTTTGGGCCATGTACACATTTATTAACCGTGGTCATGGATGGTGAAGGTGTATATTCTGTAGAGTACGGAGTAATTGGCAGTAAAAAACGGTTGAATGATAGGCCAGGGGTGGACGTATGACGTTGAAGAAGGATGACTGATTGACCTGATCAATATTTATCCCGTAGAAATAGCGCTTAGTAGCAAACTTGCAACAACAGCTAAAGGGTTAAATGAAGACTCTTTGTCTATAATTTAATCACGGGAGAAGACCCCTCTCTTTTTATTTATTTTTGACTAGTTATTTAATTCCACAAACTTTATAGGAGAAAATTTTAATATAAAAACAGAAATAAAAAAGAGCAAAAATCAAGGGGAAAAGCGAGAGAAGTGAGCGCATCGGGAGGAGGATGCTTGTCTACTGTTTCTTCAGTCTTCCACGTTCATATTTTTCATCTTCCATTATTACTTCTTTTATCCCACAATACTAGTGTACTACTCATTTTGAGTGTTTTAAATTATATTGTGTATATTTTAATGAAAATGAAATTTAAAATTAGAGAGAAAAACTCTAACCACTTGAATTCTTCCCCAAGTGAAGAGCTGGTATAACAGAATATTATTGTTACTGCTACGGATCCAGTGATAATTAAAAAAAAAAAAAAAAGAGCGTAGGTAGGCTGGGTTGGGGGCTCGTAGAGTTGAGTGGTTTCCTTTTTATTACACAAAAAAAAAAACCCTTTAATTCCTTTTTGTGTCTCCTCCTTTTCTTCTGCCAACATAAAAAGCCTCCACCCTTTCTCTCTCTTCTCTTCCCCCTTTTCTCTTCTCTTCTTTTCTTCTTCTCTTTCTCTCTCCGCCCCCCCTATCATCCACCTCCACCACCACCACCGTGTGGTAGGTCGGAATTCATTCCATCTGGCTGCTTCCACCCACCCTATCACCGCCGCCACCACCACCACCACCACCACCTTCTCCTCCTCCTCGAAACTTACTTCTCCTTATCAATTCAATTCAATTGAATTGAATCCAAGAAATCATGTCAGGACTCTACAATCCAAACTTCTCCCCAGCAAGAGCAGTCTCTCCTCAGATTAGAAGCGCCGCCGCTGCCTCTGATGATAGGTTTCTTTTCTTTTTTTTTTTTTTTTATTTTTTTATTTTTTTATTTTTTTTATTTATCCTTTAAAACCCTACTTACTTGCTTACTTAATTTACTTGCTACTTTCAATTTACCCGATAAATATAATTTCAATTACTGTTTTAATTAATTAACTATTGAAATTGACTTGGTCTTCAACTCTACTCTACTCGGTTGTGGTTGTTGTTGCTGTTGTCATTCACGGTGGTGCAGTCAGTACTTGACGGAGTTATTGAATGAACATCAGAAATTGGGTCCTTTCATGCAAGTCCTCCCCATATGCAGCCGCCTCCTTAATCAAGGTTCTTTCTTTTTTCTTTGGATCTGAATATTAATATTAATTTTAATTTTATTCGAGATGACTGCGTTACCAAGTGTCATGTCATCTGATTCTAGTACCATCGGCATCGCCACTTGTGTTGGTGATCCTTGAATCTCAATCAACTGCATTTTTCCACTTTTTTCATTAACCTACTATCTATTTTCCAGTTGTTTTTAATCATTTTTTCATTTTATTTGCCAGCTAGGATAATTAAGTTTTTTTTTTTTTTTTTTTTTTTTTTTTTTTTTTTTTGGTGTGATGCTTGTTATTACTGGTATGGTATCAATCTGGAAAATTCAATCTGTAACTTTTACTCTGACAATTTTATGATGTGTCAACCATTCCAGACCACATGTGATTTTATTTCCATTTTGCCTAACATTTGTTTCTGCTGCTTTCACTCTTCACTTGATTGATTGACTTATGTCTTCTACATTTTTTTTTTTTTTTTTTGTTTTCTTAAATAAAGTACATAAGTTTAGCATAAATCAAAGCACTCACTACACTCGCAATTACTCGTCTCAATTGCATCTCCTTGGACATTATTTCATGTGTCTTTACATTGCCACTCTTTCGGGTTTTTCGTAATTTTAAGTAGCTAAAAGTTATATTATTGGTGTTTGCCTGAGGGACTGCAATGCTACATGGTTTTCTCAATCTCAACTACTTTTATTTAATGGAGTTTTGATGGGAATTAACAAGTACCCGTCCCACTCCCACATGGTCTGATACCTAGGAGATATGGGATTAATATCTTACATTGGCCATTGGTTTGATGCTCTGAATTCATTCGTTAAATAGGTTAAGTTGGTGCTTTCATATACATTCATTCTAACATCTTTATTGATTGATGGCTGCAGAGATTTTGAGGGTTTCTGGTATGTTGCCAAGTCAAGGGTTTGGTGATTTTGATAGACGTCAACATAGAAGCCCCAGTCCTATGGCATCTGCAAATATAGTTTCTAATATTCATGGAGGCGGATATGGTGGATGGAATGGCCTGCAACAAGAGGTATTATTTGCACCGTCTTCCTGCTTGTCTACCTTTATGTTCCTTTTCCCTACATATAAAGCAATTTAACATCTACAATTTAGATGACTGTGTGATGAAGACCCAATTATTCTCTTTTTCACTCTGCTGTTGTTTCCTGTAAACCCTATTTGTGAACTTGTTCAATGACTTGTTGTGAAATTATCTCCACTTTAGTCTTATTTATGAAAACATGGCATTACATGTTGATTTTCTTTTCTATATATCCGGGTTAAAAGTGGCACCTTTTGGATTCAAACAATTGTGTATCCTAGCAGTTCTATCTTCTGTATCTCTGGGCTCCTCATCTTTAGCGCGTCTTTTAATTTTTTTTTTTTTGTATAGGTGACTTGTGGTGATAGCTGTAGCCCTAATAAAACATTGCAGGAAAACTGCTTGGAACTAGGAAGTTTTAGATTTTGTTTTTTTGAGGAAATCTGCTATCATCATGTGAGGGAGGCTGAGCTCATGATGAGCTGAAATGAAATTCACGATATTTCTATAAGAAAACTGAGATGTCATAATCTTGAGTCTCGTTTTTGGTTGTCGTGACAAAAAAATTAATTGGAAGTATTTCATTGTAGCTGAGTTGGAGACCTTATAATGAACATATGCCAGAAGAGTGGAGAATTCTTCACGATTATACTTTAACTGGTTAAGTCTAGAGACTAAAGTCCTTGTTACATGATTGTCGCTTCTTAGCAAATATTTATAAGCAACTGTGCTCATAAGCATTATCACTTGGTCAAACAGAAAGGATCACCTGGAACGACTCTTGTGAGATGTTGAATTGGATTCTTGCATCAAATGATTCTAGGTCTGTCTTGACTTGGATCTGTATTCATATTTTTCTAAATATTTCTTGGCATGCGGCATGCCATTCACTTTTATGCACTGCACTAGTAACATGGCATCCAAAGGTTTCTCCTTTATGTCTGAAAATTATATTACTGTACCTTGATTGCATGAAGAGTGACGTGATGATTATGAAGATGATCGTGCTGCTTCTTTTCTTCTGCTAGTGTAATCATCTCCCTTCATGTTTGAATAGATTTTTTTTATTTAGTTCCGATATCTACTGGTGGCATCTGATTAAATTTACTCAGAAGAATAATTCATCATCTGGTCAGCATTTCAACTCTGTTCCAGTAATAATTACTAGATAGCCAGTTAGGGTTAAGAATAGCATGTCACTCCTGTGGGCATCTATCTCCTCCTTGACCATGCCTGAAGGCCCTGAATAGGAGAGGAACAGAAGAATGGTTTATATCTTCCTTCATCTAGTATTAGCACCGTGCTTGGCTTTATGCCTTGCAAAGTTACAGTCTATAAATCATACTGTAGGAGTCTGTCTGAGCCATTGCGTTTATCAAAATTAATCCAGTCATGGTTCCCAAGAATATATGGAACTGTATTTCCATACAGATTGGGCTTTTTTAAGAGATTTTTGTGATGGAAATCTAGTGCCTTCTGTCTCAAACCTATATACTGTTGAGTAGGCATTGATAAAAAAGAATCAACAAAATGCAAGTAGAGAATAGGAGGCAGAATATGAAAACAGATTGCGATATTTTCCTTGCTAATTGAGTGAATCTGTGGAACTGTGGTAGAAATTTACCGTTACTTGAGCTGGATTCAAGCACTTTAGGATTATACACATTAGTTTTTGTGTCTCTGGAGTCTGATTTTTTGCCATCTGTCCGTACTATCAGATGCTACAGACCTGTCTGGAACTCTTATGAATATTTAAATACCATGTCGTGCATATCTGCCTTCCTTTTGCAGAAGTAAGGCTACTGACCTACTTTATATCTGCCTTATAACCCCTGCCTGCTATACTTATGATGCTTTTTAGAGTATTGTTGTTGTTTGATGCTCCAAGCTCATTACCTTCTTCACTATCATAGATTTGGCTAATGCTCTGAATCATGATGTTTGCAAACAGAGACTGAGTGGTCCACCTGGAATGTCGATGGACTGGCAAGGGGCACCTGCGAGCCCTAGCTCATATACTGTGAAAAAAATAATGCGGCTGGAAATACCAGTCGATTCATATCCCAATGTAAGTATAATTTTCTACTTGTACATTGTATTTTGTATGGCTTTATACTCAAATGAGAATGGCTGCTAATGCATTTGTTTTCGTATTTTTTTCCAGTTCAATTTTGTTGGTAGACTTTTGGGACCCAGAGGAAATTCTCTGAAACGTGTTGAGGCTTCGACTGGTTGTCGTGTGTACATTAGGGGTAAAGGATCAATTAAGGATCCAGACAAGGTAAGTTTCTTTATTAGTTGCATTGTGAACGGTTTGTTATCATTTTATAAATATCAGTTGGAATTGATTGTTGATTTTTGTAAGTTTATATCCCTTATTCTTGTAGCTTATGTGGTTTTTCTTGGTGTATGATTCTAGGAAGAGAAGCTTCGAGGAAGACCTGGTTATGAACACCTGAATGAGCCACTTCACATTTTGATTGAGGCTGATATGGCTCCCAATATTGTTGACATAAAGTTGCGCCAGGCTAAAGAAATTCTAGAAGAATTGCTGAAGCCTGTGGTATGCAACTTCAATGCCTTTAAGACCTACTCTTATTGTTTGGCTTCTCTTGCCTTTTTACTTTGGTTAATTGGAGTTTTTATTAGCAGGACGAATCACAAGACTTTTACAAAAGGCAGCAACTTAGGGAGCTTGCTATGCTGAACTCGAATTTTAGAGAAGACAGTCCTGGTCCAAGTGGAAGTGTATCTCCATTCAATACTAGTGGGATGAAGCGTGCTAAAACAGGACGTTAATTAGTATTCTGTATGTCTGAGTCATGGAGCTGCCTCTGCTATGCGTTTGCGTCACGTCAATGTCAAAAGGCTCACCTCCCAAAAGTGCTGACTGTCAGAGTGAGCACAACAGCTGCATATAGGGCAACAGTTGTTCGTGGTGAGCTAATTGGTGGGTCATTTCCCGTCGTTTTTCCTCCCTTCTCCTATTCTATTTGTCATCTTAAGGTTTTTATTTTTTCTTTTTTCTAATCTTTATTAATCTCTATTTTGGGAGAAACAGTTTGGAAAGGGTAAAAAGGAAGAACAAAAGAAACTATTTCCAAAAGAAACAAAAAAAGGGGAAAGTCATTATAGTGTTTTTGGGTTAAGTTTTTTTGGCATTCTGTCAGGTTCTTGTAAGTTGTAAGCTATTATATTCATTGGATTTATTCATGTGTTAGCAAACGTGAACAGTGTGGGTATATAAATATAAGTATGAATATTGCACATTTGGGCATTGGTATTGTTGTACTTTTATGTGTGCTATGTTACGAGTGGCTTGAGTAAGATGGTTGGCTCGATGATTGCCCTCACGGAAGATGAATGGGGGTTATCATAGTTGTCGATGGATTAAGGTAGGCTCTGAGAGCAGTGGTTAGAATTTAAGCTTAGCATTCGTATGCAGTGTGGTTTAGAGTGTAGGGTGGAAGCTAGCGAGTTGGCGTAAATGGTGAATATTGATCCCACAATGGGGTTTGATCTGCATGAAATAAAATGTAGGGCATCTGGAAGTGTAAAATCGCTTTTTAGGCCATTGGATTCCATAAAGAAATGTAAATGTTGGTTGGAAATGGGGTGAGCTGGAATAGCTGGATCACCTCTGGGTTGTGGCTGTGGCTGCTTCACAAGTATAAAACCAGCAGGGATTTGCCATTATTTGTTGCCGACCATAAACCAACCTTCCCAATTTCAGGATTCACATACTATTTCTGTTGGAAGTTGGAAGTTTGGAACTATCTATTTTCCTATTGGCTGTATACCATTATCACTCCTTCCCCTCCCACCTACCTCTTTTGTTTATTTTGCTGTCTGTCTACGTTCATTGATAAGATATTCTTTTCGTCTCTAAAAGTTCTTTCAATATTTCTTGTTTGATTGTGTACATTCTTTCACCACTAATCTTTCTAATTATGCATTGTTATTCTTAAAACAGTCTTTACATGCCTGTTTTTTCATATTAAATTTAGAATGCTTACTAAAATTTTGAATAGTTGCAAAATTATAACTAAGAATTTTTTAAAGAGAGTATTAGTAGAGCTTAAAATTGTGTGCTCTTCAATGAGACAAAAGAAGTAAAAGGTTAAATACTTTACCACCTCACTAATTTATGTTTTTTCAAGAATTGAGGTGTAAATAGCGAAAAAATATAATAGATTTTTTTACTACGAATTATGAAATTCCTTCTCGCCGATAAGTAAATTTCATTTAACATGCTCTCAAAATGTCTACGTAGTACATACTATGTTATTTTTATTTATTTTTTTTTATGTTTTTTTTTTTATTTATTTTTTAATAATTCATATTTATTTCTTATTTATGGAGAGGAAAGACAAAAATGTAACCTAGTGCATTGGCTCATTGTGGATCATAATATACGACTCCGTATAATACTATGTGACATTTAATGACTTGATTTTCTAATTGAATCCATTTAGGTTGTAGATACAATAATACTCCATAACATTTAATGACTTGACTATCTAATTGAAATAAATCGAAGATAATGATTATGAGCCGAAAAATCCTTACAATGACAATGTTTATAGTTTTCCTCGTGTAGCATATATATATATATATATATATATATATATATATATATATATATATTTGAGGGCTCCTCGTGTAGAATATATAATAGAGCATCTTCTGGCCCCAAAAAAATATAAACCTTAGAAATAATTTAGCATGTGCAAAATTATCAGAAATGTTTGTCATGTTAGCTTGGATGCCAAAAAGAATGGAGTCTAGTAACGTGGATGGTAGGGTTCAATGGAAAACGCCAAAGCTAATTAGTCAACACCATAATTTTGACTTGGCTTGTGAAACAAAGTTTAAAGTAATCGATTATTAATCGGCGTATAAGTATGTATGTTTCATCAGACAATCAATAACAAAGGTCGGTCCCATTTTATTTTCCTAAATCTTACAACACAAGTGTGAAAATATGTACTCATTTCAGATTCTTCTTCTTCATGAGTTGCTATAATTATGTTACGTGTTTTCTTTTTTAAGTCTTCAAGATTAATTTCCAGGATACAAAATACTTAAGGTATATAAAAAGAAAAGATATACTTCATTATGATGCATGCTTATTGCTTCTTTACAAAGTTATAAATTTAAAGGAATGCTAATAATAATACTCCCTCCGTTCCTAAATGTTTTTTACGTTTTCATTTAGGGTGTTTCTTTTTATTCTTTACATTTAGTATCTTTCCTATTTTGATCATAAATTTTGGACAAAATTACTCTTATTTTACAATTTTTTTACTCAAAATCCTTATTTTTCCATGTGATATTGTACTTTTTGTACTATTTTAATAGTTTTCCAACACTCATTATTACTTTCTCTCTCCTCTAATTTCTTCACCCCACATGCTCAATATTGTATTTTTCAATAAAATTGTACTTTCAATCATTGAAATATTCCAATATACCTCAACTTTACACAATTTCTTAATAACCGCGCATAATTCCAAACGTAAAAAACATTAGGGAACGGAGGGAGTAACAAAAAATATTGTGTAGAACGGACTTATGTGAGTCCGTTCTATTAATCGGCCCGCTTTCTTAAAGTACACCCGCGCGTGGCCCAAATTTTGAATATCCATGATATTTATTTTTTTTAAAAAATCAAAATCAAACCCAACGTTCCGCCTTTCTCCTCCTTCTTCTTACCCACGTTTTCTGCGCTGTCACTCCATTTTCATCAGTTACACTCCATTACTATCGAATTAACTCCATTTTCCCGAATAATTCGCATCACTACTTCATTTCCCTTATTTGCATGTATTTAATTTTTAGTTCTTTTATATAAACCTTAACTTTCGTCATTCTTGACTCCATTAATGGCTGACGTTCCGTCAATTAAGGATTCTTCACCCTTAAAAGTTTATCTTAAATGAAGTAAACAAGCACGAAAATAGGAGAAGACAGTTGCAATGGCTGAAAGGTTTATTATATTTAATTCGCAAAAAGTTTATTTTTAGCTTATACTTTTTTTAAAAAAACCTTTTTTATAAGTTATTATTTCGTTCCGTAGGGATCATTCAGAACCTCCATCGAAGAAGTGTGGTCCTAAACCTGGTTCTAAACGAAGTCAACTTGTTAGGTGTGAAATTCTATTCTATTTAATTCGCAAAAAGTCTTGTTTGGATATAGTATTTGTTGTTTTATTATAGAATATTTTTTGTTAGGAAACATAGCATCTGGTTTTTAAGTAGAATATTCTTGTGTAGAATTAGCGTATTGTTGTTGTAATTATATTGTTGTAATTTGATAATAGATTATTTTTGTCAGAATTCACAATTACTTTGTCAGGAATTATATTTTTTCTATCAGAAATTAGCTTATTATTCTGTGATAAATCATATTTGCAATTAGTTTGTCTTGAATTAGATTATTTTATTTTGATAATAGTATATTTTTGTCAGGATTTAGATTTTTTTGGTTAGAAATTAAGCTCTTTTTGTCAGTATTTAAATTATATCAGTAAGGAATAATATTGCTTCAATCAGAAATAAGATTACTTTATATGTGTGATCACATTACATTAGTTAGGAATAACATTTCTTTTATCAGGAATAAGATTAATTTGGTCAGAAATGAATTTATTTTTGTCAAGGAATAACATAATTATTGTCAGGAATAAGAATGTTTTATTCAGCTTACAATTTTAATGTGATTTTTTACTTTTTAATTTTTCAGTTCTCTTACCAAAGATGATATTTCAGACATAG
The DNA here is from genome assembly GCF_948465745.1 of Chenopodium album. Taxonomy (NCBI): domain Eukaryota; kingdom Viridiplantae; phylum Streptophyta; class Magnoliopsida; order Caryophyllales; family Amaranthaceae; genus Chenopodium; species Chenopodium album. The sequence continues at coordinate 55,697,137 of NC_137845.1, read as the reverse complement.
AACTTGGTAATAAATCTGGTCCTAATCATCTTTGTCAAATTCTGGAAGATTTAAGTGATAAGCAAAAGAAGGATGTGATAGACATTGGTTTTGGTGGATTGCTTCATATGAATTTGAAGGAAAATATTAGCCATCAGTTGTACAGTTATATAGTAACTCATTATAATCCCAAGGTTTGAAATCTGATTGTTGGTAAAAAGGAACATGCCATTCATATTGATACAATATTGCTGATGTGTTGAGTATTCCTTATACTGATCTAGCTGTAAAAGAGATTTCTAAAAACAAGAAAGGATTTAATCCTGATGAGAGTTTGAAGTTAGAGTGGAGGAAGTTTTTGTGCTTGGATATAGAAGATGAATCAGAAAAAGGAGATGAATCTGAAACAAAGAAGAAAAAGAAGAGGAAAACTGGAGATGAATCTAAAAAAGGTGTTCAAAGTAAGAAGAAGGAATCTGAAAAAGGTGTTCAAAGTAAGAAGAAGAAGACATATGTCAATTTTGGTACTTATCAAACATTGTTTGAGAAATATAGACAGGGGGGTTATGAATTCAAGAGACTTTTTGTTATGTTTGTGATGTGTTCATTTTATATATATATTTATCCCCGTCCTTTGGTCGTAATTAGTAGTGTTTTTGGCTCCTACGAGCCACTTTTATTACTAATTTGTGTTTTCCAGTGCTTTGGTAGTTTTGCTTGAGTTTTGTAGGAATTTGCGTACTTGGAGCATTTTCCCGGGTTTTTCGAGGAGCATCTACGAGTATTGAAAGACCGCGACCACGTTCGATAGCCCAACGCCGGTTGGAGGTAGCAAATCGGTGACTAAGGGTTCAGTTTTGGAAATATGAGGCGTTTGGGCCAAGTTGGTGAGCCCAAGGAAGAGCCTCGAGGACCAGAAGCCTCGCCCGGACCACTAGAGCTCCGCCCGATGGCGCGCCCGGCCGGGCGGGGCGGAGCAATACCTTGAAGGGACCCGCGCCCGGATCACGCGCCCGACCGGGCGCGAGAAGATATCTAAGGCAAGGGAGGCGGGCCCGGTCGGGCGAGCCACTGCCCGGCCGGGCGCGAGAAGACATTTGAAGAGCAAAAGGCGGGCCCGGTCGGGCGAGCCACTGCCCGACCGGGCGCGTGTTTTCTTTAGGGAGTTTAGTTTTCCGTTTTACTTTTGTTTTAGCGGAAATCTTCTTGCTTAGTATTAATGCAATTTGAGGAGACAAAATTGTAGACTTCTTCATAATTCTCTTACTCTAGTTTTTATCCTCTTCCTTCTCTCTACTCAACTTTCTCTCTCTAGACTTTTATTCTCTTTCTTGTTCCTCAACTCTATTGTAATTCCGCCGTCTTGGTACGATTTCTCTCTTAATTAATCTCAGTATTTTATTCATTCTATTTTTCTTTCATGTTTTGTTTAATTATTATGTTTTGCTTAATTTTAATTATGTCTGAGTAGTTTTCCTTCTAGGGTTTTTGGGGATCTAATAAATAATATGAAAGGGTAATTTTATGATTGCTGATCATTAATGCTTAATTGATTTCCTATTGATTGTTTATTTGCTATGCAATTAGATTTGGCCAGGTTTAATTGTATGAGTTTAGCAATATTGATTCGAGATTCGAGAGATGAGAATTGATGTTTAGGCCTAGTTTCAATAGGCAGATTAATTTATAAATGGTTAGGTCGAGATTCGAGAGATGAGATTTAATACCGGTAAATTAATTCTGTGATTGTAATACGTAGCGAAAGCCCTTTATGATCTGATTAATTAATGCATTGATGATTGATTATTGTGTTTTACCCTGGAATATTGTTTATTAGTGAACCTATGCCCTAGGCTTTATTATTATTGATTTCTTCCTTAATTATTCTCTTTACTCATAATCTTCGTAGTATAGTTTATAATCACAACAAATATTGGTTACTTTAATAATTTGGATTATAATAATTAATAGGAATAGAAAGACCAGTTTCCCTGTGGATTCGACCCTACTTCCCTATCTACTTTAGTTAGAGGACTTAGGTAATTACTTTTGATTAGGTGATACGACTTTAGCCTGTCAAAATTTGGCGCCGTTGCCGGGGAGACGGTTTTATTTTTATTTCTAATTGTTTTTGTAGTTTAGATTATTTTTCCCTTTTGCCTCAAAGGAAATTAGTTCCTTGAGGTAGTTCTAATATCTGTCTTTTTAGTTCTTTGTTTATGCCCAGGTGTTCCAGATCAGGTTACATTCCATTCGATCCTGAGATCGAACGCTCGTTTCATAGACAGAAGAATTTCTACAGGCAGATCTCAGCAGACTCTGGGAGTAATAATATTCCTAGAAATCCATTACCTACTTCTAGTGATTCAGAGCATTCTTCTGATTCAGAACTAAAGATGGGTACACCACCACCACCTCCACCTCGCAAGCTTAGCGATTATTCGCAACCATCGCTGACGGATTTTCCACATCTTTCTCCTACGCCCGACCTCGAGGGAGTCCAGTTCGAGATCAAGCCCCAGTTCATAACGATGATAGAAAGAAAGCAATTCAGTGGAGCAAAGGGTGAAGATCCTAATCTTCACATTGCAGATTTCTGTCAATACTGCAATACTATTAGGCAGAATGGGGTAACGCAGGATCGAATCAGGGAGATTCTTTTTCCCTTTTCTTTATGTGGAAAAGCTAAATTATGGTTTAATGGTTTGAATAGAGCTGCACTTGGTATTACTAATTGGGAGACTCTTGCGTTGAATTTTTATAATAAATATTACCCTGTAGAGAAAACAGCTTTATTGAGAAGCGCTATCCAGAATTTCGCCCAAGAGGCAGATGAAGCATTATATGAAGCTTGGGAAAGATTCAAGGATCTGCAGAGGGAGTGTCCCCACCACAATTTGGCGAAGTGGCAGTTGATTCAAGCTTTTTACAATGGTTTAGGAAATGCATCTAGGACAATTTTAGATTCCGCAGCTAGCGGTAGATTTATGAATTTAAATGTTGATGATGCGGGTCAGGTTATTGAAGATATGGCAATCCATAATTCCCAATATGGGAATGCTAGAGGTTTTGCTAACAAGGGCAAGCATCATGTTGATTCAGTCACTTTATTGCAAGCCCAGCTTACTTCTATTTGTCAGAAACTAGATAATCTTACTACTAACAATCCTAATTCTGTTGCTAATGTTTCTGATGCTTCTAATAATGCTAATGATGCTTTCTGTGAAAATTGTGGAAGTGTAGGTCATTTTGAACAAGATTGCAGGAGTTCAATGGAGCAAGTTAATGCTTTCCAAACTTACAAGCAAAATAACCCATACTCCAATTCCTACAATCCTGGCTACCGGAACCATCCCTACCTATCTTACCGTAGCACCAATGTTCAAAATCCTCCACCTCCACAACAACCACAACAAGCACCCCCTCCACAGCAGAAATATTACCATCCTCATGCTAATCAGAAACCCCCATCACAGCCCCCTACTACATCTTCTGACCCTGCTTTATCAGAAATTAGGGCAATGTTGACCAACATGCAAAAACATATGGAGAGTAGAGACCAACAGATTGACTCTATTATAGCCCATAATAAAGTCATGGACACCCAAATAGCACAATTGTCCTCTACCCTTCAATCTCGTCAGCAGGGAGCTCTACCAGCGCAGGGAATTCAACCTACGGATCATGCAAATGCAATCACCCTAAGGAGTGGTTCACACTACGATGGGCCCCAGATGCCCAAAGAGGATGAACCTGAATTATCTAATATTGCTAATCCTGATTCCGTTGTACCAATTTCCCCTGCAGGGCTGCAGGGTAAAATTCCTGATGCTAATATTTTTGATGATTCATTGCAGGGTACAACCCCAGGGAAGGATGTACCCCAGGGGAAGAGTAGGGAAGCACCACCAGTTATCAAATTACCATTCCCTAATCGCCAACTAAAGACTAAGTTGGACAAGCAGTTTGGTAAGTTTCTGGAGGTTGTTAAAAATTTGCAGGTGACGGTTCCTTTTACTGAACTTATTACACAGGTTCCTGCATATGCTAAATTTATGAAAGATATTTTGACTAGGAAGAGGGCCTTTAATGAGGTAGAAACTGTAGCTTTTACTGAGGAGTGTAGTGCATTGTTACAAAATAAATCTCCTCCTAAATTAAAGGATCCTGGTAGTTTTTCTATCCCTTGTCATATTGGTAATGTCTTCATAGATAAAGCATTATGTGATTTGGGTGCTTCTGTTAGTGTAATGCCATCGTCTGTTTGTGCTAAATTAAATATGGGTGATTTAAAAATTACTAATATCACTTTGCAAATGGCAGACCGTTCTGTTAAATATCCCCTAGGTATTTTAGAGGACGTCCCTGTTAGAGTTGGTAAATTTTTCATCCCTGTTGATTTTGTTGTATTGGACATGGCTGAGGACACACAGATACCCATCATATTAGGTAGGCCTTTTCTCCATACTGCAGGAGCCATTATAGATGTTAAAAATGGTAAACTAACCCTATCTGTTGGTGATGATAATATTACTTTTAATTTAGGGAAGGTTTTAAAAGGTCCTATGCTTGAGGAAAACTGTTGTTTGATTGATGTTATAGATATAATGGATGATATTTGTGATGATAGCTTGACACAGATTCTTGCAAGGGATCCCTTGGAAGAAATACTTTGTGGTCATTTGTCTGCAGATGATGCGAGTATCTGGAGCAAGGAGGTGGATATTATTGAGAAAGCACTTGCCATGGAAGAACTTGATGACAAAGAAAATAAGAAGGTAGTAAAATTAGTTCAGGAATCGAAACCTGCAGAGGTAAAGAAACCTGAACTAAAACCTCTCCCTTCTCATTTAAAATATGTTTTTCTTGATAAGCAGGAAATGCACCCTGTGATCATTAGTACTGCACTTGATGACCCACAAACTTCCCAACTTCTAGAGGTTCTCCGAACCCACAAAAGGGCAATAGGGTACAGTATTGATGACCTCAAGGGTATAAGCCCAGATTTTTGTATGCACAGGATACACCTAGAGGACAACTACAAGCCCTGCATTCAACCCCAGAGGAGGTTGAATCCTAATATGCAAGAGGTGGTCAAGAAAGAGGTTATGAAATTACTTGATGCAGGTATTATCTATCCTATTTCTGACTCCAAATGGGTAAGTCCTGTACAAGTGGTTCCTAAGAAGGGTGGGATGACCGTTATTAAAAATAATAAAAATGAATTAATTCCACTAGAACTGTTACAGGGTGGCGTATGTGCATTGACTATCGTAGATTTAATGTCGCCACTAAAAAGGACCATTTCCCTCTCCCCTTTATTGATCAAATGCTTGAGAGGTTAGCTAACCATAAGTTCTTTTGCTATCTGGATGGGTATTCAGGATTTTTCCAAATTCCGATCCACCCTGAAGATCAGGAAAAGACAACATTTACATGCCCTTATGGCACTTTTGCTTATCGTAGAATGCCTTTTGGTTTGTGTAATGCACCTGCTACTTTTCAACGTTGCATGATGAGCATTTTTTCTGATTTCATAGAGTCTATCATGGAAGTCTTTATGGATGATTTTAGTGTCTATGGTTCTTCATTTGATTCATGTCTAATAAATTTAGCTAAAATCCTTAAAAGATGTGAAGAATGCAACTTGGTTTTAAATTGGGAGAAGTGTCACTTTATGGTGACGGAGGGAGTAGTCCTAGGTCATATTGTATCTGATAAGGGCATACAGGTAGATAAAGCTAAAATTTCAGTGATTGAGCAATTACCTCCCCCAGTTAATGTTAAGGGAGTTAGGAGTTTCTTGGGTCATGCGGGGTTTTATCGCCGTTTTATCAAAGATTTTTCTAAAATTGCCAAACCACTGACTCAGCTTTTACTTAAGGATGCCCCTTTTATTTTTACTGATGAGTGTCTTGAGTCTTTCAACAGGATTAAGCAGGCTTTGATATCGGCACCCATCATATGTGCTCCCGATTGGAATCTTCCTTTCGAGATCATGTGTGATGCAAGCGATTTTGCTCTAGGAGCCGTGCTTGGACAGAGGAAGGACAAAGTTTTACATGCTATCTACTATGCTAGTAAAACTTTGGATGAGGCTCAAGTCAACTATGCCACTACGGAGAAGGAGTTTTTAGCTGTCATTTATGCTTTAGAAAAATTTAGATCATATCTAGTTGGTTCTAAAGTTATTGTTTTTACTGACCATGCAGCTTTAAAGTACCTGATAGCCAAAGCTGAATCAAAGCCTAGGCTACTCCGGCGGGTTCTCTTGCTCCAGGACTTTAACATTGAAATAAGGGATAAAAAGGGTGCAGAGAACGTTGTGGCAGATCACTTGTCACGAATCAGGTATGATGAGGGTAAGGATTTTCTCCCTATAGATGATTCATTCCCTGATGACAACCTGTATGCAGTTGTAGAGCAACACCCCTGGTACGCCGATTTTGCAAATTATTTAGTGGGTGGTACTCTACCTCTTGACTTGTCCTACCAACAAAAAAAGAAATTCCTGTATGATGTCAAACATTATTTTTAGGATGATCCCTTTTTGTTTCGCGAGTGTGCAGATGGATTATTTCGCAGGTGTGTCCCAGAATGGGAGGTACATGGTATTCTCACTAGCTGCCACACTTCACCTTATGGAGGACATCATGGTCCCTCTAAAACAGTGGCCAAGATAAACGAGTCAGGATTCTATTGGCCCACCATGTTCAAGGATGCTAACATTTTTGTGCAGGCTTGTGACTCTTGCCAGAGGACCGGGAACATTTCGCGGCGGCACGAGATGCCTCAAACTGGGATTTTGGAAGTAGAAATTTTTGATGTTTGGGGTGTTGATTACATGGGACCGTTCCCTTCCTCTAGAGGGAACCGTTATATACTAGTCGCCGTAGATTATGTATCCAAGTGGGTAGAAGCCATTGCCACTCCTACCAATGATGCCAAGGTGGTCCATAGGCTTTTCAAGAAAACTAATTTTCCTAGATTTGGAGTGCCTAGAGCCATAATCAGTGACGGAGGATCCCACTTTCATGAGCGGAAGTTAGATACCCTCCTAAAGAAGTATGGTGTTTACCATAGGACAGGTCTAGCCTACCATCCCCAAACTAGTGGCCAAGTCGAAGTGTCTAATCGCGAGATTAAGGTCATCTTAGAGAAGGTGGTAGCAAAATCTAGGAAAGATTGGAGCGATAAGTTGGATGACACCCTTTGGGCATATAGAACCGCATTTAAGACCCCTATAGGTACCACTCCCTATAGACTTGTGTATGGTAAAGCATGTCATCTTCCGGTGGAGTTAGAGTACAAGGCATATTGGGCTATTAAAGAGCTCAATTTGGACGCTAAGCTAGCAGGAGAAAAGAGGCTTCTACAACTTAACCAGCTTGATGAGTTTAGGTTGATGACCTATGATAGTGCGCGAGTCTACAAGGAGAAGACTAGGAGATGGCACGACAAGATGATCTTTCCGAGAGAATTCAAAGAGGGTGACAAGGTGTTGTTGTTCAACTCCAGGCTTAAACTTTTCCCAGGAAAGTTGAAACAAGGTGGTTGGGTCCTTTCACAGTGAAAAGGGCCAACAAGTTCGGTTTTGTAGAGTTGTTAGACGAGCATGGTAATGAGTTCAAGGTAAATGGTCAGAGGCTTAAGATATATCACGAAGGGGCTACAATTGGTGCAGTTGAACTACTACACCTAACTAGTTCCAGTTCACCTTGAGAAAACTATGGTAAGTAGGTCGTGCGGGACCTAGATAACCAGCGCTTTGCGGGAGGCAACCCGTATTTTATTTGTTTTTATTTTTGTTTTTCTTCTTTTTCTTATGAGAGGAGAGAGGAGGGAATTTAATGAGTTTTACGAGTTTTTTGGTACAGTTTACAGGAAAAGAGTTAGCCAAATTTGAAGAAAGTAGAATCGTCAAACCTTACTCTCGGGCCCGGTCGGGCGGAGTTTCGCCCGACCGGGCGCGAGAGTTCACGTATACGGGCATTTATTTGGCCCGGCCGGGCGGAGCTTCGCCCGATCGGGCGCGAGAGTTGGCTTAGAATTTGTTTAATAATCGCCCGACCGGGCAAAGGAACGCCCGACCGGGCGCGAGAAGAAATTTTGGAGAAGAATTGATCGCTCGACCGGGCGGTATTGGCGCCCGACCGGGCGCGATTGGAAAAAAACGGCTCAATCAGATCGCCCGACCGGGCGAACGTCCGCCCGACCGGGCGCGACAATCTCACCGTCTTTGTTTTCTTTCTTCTTCTCCTTTCTTCTTCTTCTTTCCTTCATTTTCTTTCTTTTCCTTCACTTTCTCTCTCTAAAACTCTTATTTTTCTCTGACTTCTCTCTAAGATTTCTCCTTCATCTCTTACCCAAATCCAAAACTTTTCACATACTTTTACTCCTCTCTTCATCCTCTACACTCCTACATCAAAAATTTTCAAACTCCATAAAATTTAATTTTTGACCACTCATAATGGCGGCTAAAAGGGCGAGGAATTTTCTCGGGGGAAGCTCAAGCGGGTCATCCCAACAATATGACCCGGCTCTTCAACTCGTTCAGTGGCCGACGATCAAGATCGCGACGGCGGAGCAACGGGAGAAATTGGAGGTGCTCTACGGACGAGAGGTAATTCCCTCGCGGTGGTTACACCGTCCCACTTTAGAGGCATTAGGTATTTATGGATTTGTTAAGAGATTTTTGAATGATATTGGTATGCGCAAATTTGTAGATATGCATTATTCGACATACCGTGAATTAACCTGTGAATTCTTGTCATCTCTTGTTATTCAAAACCATAAAAGTGGTCCAAAATTAATTTTTAGGCTTAACAATAAAAACATCACTCTTTCTTTTGCGGAATTTTGTAAATTGTTTGAACTGGAACCGGAATTAAACAGACAATGGCATGCTGAGTTTAAAATGGAGGATGTGTATTTAGCTTTGACTGGTATTCCTCATGTTTCTGCACAACATGCTAGTGTTAGGCCTATCCACCACCCCGTCCCTAAAATGTGGCAAAGATTTGCCGGTGTATGTTTCCTAGGTAGGAATGAACCCCATAACTGTCAGACCAATGAACTAGCTGTAATTGGCCATTACATGTTTGGGTATGAGAAATTGAACATAGCCCGGTATATCATCCACCACCTAGGTAGGCATGCTACGGCCAGCAACCACCACACTACCCCCATCCGTCTTGGTGGCCTTATCACTAGGATAGCCATCAAGAAGGCCGGTTTTGTAGAGAGTGGACCCCACCGGATGACTAACATGGGACCCGACACCTACATGACCTCTAGGTACCTTGAGGAGCTTGGGTGGTTGCGGGTAGACGAGAACCAGGTCACCCATTGGTGCATTAGGACAGGGACTGAACAACCCTTGCCCATTTTTCCTTTGCCCAACCCAGACCTGACCGCCTTTCCCCCAGGGCAAGAGTCCTACACTTATGCCCTGTTAGTTGCCCATGCTAGGGGTGAGGATCCACAGCAGGCCCAGGCCCAACCACAGCTTGTAGTTCAACCCATTCCACAGCCACCATCACCACCCCGACAGTCCCATTCCGTCCCTCACGGTGACTCTGACCCAGTTTGGGACTTGCAGAGTATTGGCCAGGCCATAGGTCGCATAGAGCAGACCCAGACCGAGTTCAGACAGATGATTGGTTCTGTCGACCAGAGGCTAGGCTACCTAGAGAGGAACCAGGGTAGGGGACTCTACCCCATTTATGACGATTATGCTCGTCGGGGCAACATTCCCGACGATGCTGTTTACCCAGACTGGTTCCAGCCCCCACCTCAGGGATACGATAGGGATCCCACTGCCCATGGTATTTACACAGACTATTCCTCGTTCCATGGGTACGGCCAGGACATTCCTTTTGGGGGACCGCTGGGGGGGACTTTTCAAGCTAACTATTTTGGTGGTAGCTCTTTTGGTGCAAATGGCGCAGGGTCCAGTGGTGGAGCAGGTGGGTCCTCTCGGATGGACCAGGATGAGGATGAGTAGCCAGCTGGGCTACTTTCGAGCCAATGAGGACATTGTCCGATCTTGGCTTGGGGGAGATTTTTGGATTTGGTATATTTTTTTTTTTCTTCTTCCTTTTTCTTTATTTTTGTTTATTTTTGGTGTGTTTTGTTAGTTTAGATTTATTGCTTTGTAGATTAGTTTATTGCTTTCCTTATATGAAAAATACAAAAAAATTGAAAAAATCAAAAAAAAAAATAAAAAAATACGAACCAATGAACTGTAAATCATGCTTCCCTATGCCCCATACTTGAAAAAAATTGATTTGATTCTTGGTATTTGATTTTGAGCATTGTGGATTAGTTGATCATGATTTGAAGTTTAGTTACTTGGATTCCTAAACATGCGTCAATTTTGTCCAACTACTTGTGAATATAGTGCTTGACTAGTTGATTTGGTTAGGAATGTGATTAGTTCCTGGTATGTCAATGAATTTGAGTATTGGTTTGCAACTATGAGTAGTGTTTCATAACTCACTATTATGCGCATGTGGAGGACGAAGGCATTTGTTCTTTTAGGTAGCCTTCAGATTTATTTAGATACATTTGTTCCCTTCTTGCTACCCATGTTGTTGCCTTGACTTTTTGTTGTTTTCAGCCATATTACAAGCCATGTTTGCCCCATTGGTTACTAGTCCCAAGCTTGGCTTGGGGGAGCTATTAGTGAGTGAGGTGAGGGAGTTTGTAGTGTGCACATTATTTGCACAATTTGGGTGGGTTTGAGAAGTTATTTGTTCTTGATCATATTTTTATTTTGATGAGTTTTATTGTGTATATATTTGAAGAATAAAAGTGTGATGAAAAGGAAAAAAAGAAAAAAAAAGAAGTTCAAGAAAAAAAATGAGAAAGTGAACTTCTGAAAAAAAATGAAAAAAAGAGCAAAAGAGAAGAAAAAGTGTTTCATGTTCAAATTATCTAAGTGAAGGTTTATCAAAAGAAAAAAAAGAAAAAGTTGAGTTTCATTGTAAATATTTGAGTTTGAGTTCAAAGTTTGTTTATTCACTCTTGTTCCATATTATCATAGTTTTACGAGTGAATTTTGTAAGTATTGGGTTTGGTTTTTATGATTGGAGTATATTTGGTGGATTTGTGTTGGAGTTAGTTTTGTTGGAGATGTGTATGATCATTATATTTGGTCATGGGTTTATTAGGATATGGCTCCCTTTTAGCAAGGCTTTTCTCTCACATATTCCCAAATTTATCTTACCCTTTACCCTAGCCTTACATTACAAGCTTTAAAGACCTTCCGACCTTGTGCATAGAGTTGTGTAAATGTGAAAGTGTTGTTTATCAATGCAAGTTATGATTTGACATATTCCGAGTCGACTACTAGGTTGAGTGCTTATCTATTTAAACACACGAGTGCGTGAGTTTGGGAGGGCATTGTTCACATTAAAGGGGTTGGTTGGAGAGCGATCGAGTACATCTTTTACTCGCCACATAAATGAGAGTTGAGTGTGTGAGCACTAGTCTTGAATTCTATATGCGCTTGTGGTTTGCTCTATTTGACAATTGTTGGGGAGGAAGGGCGATTAGATGGATATGATTGGTTGGTTTTGAAGCATGCTCACTTGATTTGCCTTGAATCGTTTGTGCTTGATTTTTATATTGGGGTGAGGCATGTTTTATTGTCCATTGAGGAGCTCTTTGCTTAGGGACAAGCAAAGGTTTGGCTTGGGGGAGTTTGATGTGTTCATTTTATATATATATTTATCCCCGTCCTTTGGTCGTAATTAGTAGTGTTTTTGGCTCCTACGAGCCACTTTTATTACTAATTTGTGTTTTCCAGTGCTTTGGTAGTTTTGCTTGAGTTTTGTAGGAATTTGCGTACTTGGAGCATTTTCCCGGGTTTTTCGAGGAGCATCTACGAGTATTGAAAGACCGCGACCACGTTCGATAGCCCAACGCCGGTTGGAGGTAGCAAATCGGTGACTAAGGGTTCAGTTTTGGAAATATGAGGCGTTTGGGCCAAGTTGGTGAGCCCAAGGAAGAGCCTCGAGGACCAGAAGCCTCGCCCGGACCACTAGAGCTCCGCCCGATGGCGCGCCCGGCCGGGCGGGGCGGAGCAATACCTTGAAGGGACCCGCGCCCGGATCACGCGCCCGACCGGGCGCGAGAAGATATCTAAGGCAAGGGAGGCGGGCCCGGTCGGGCGAGCCACTGCCCGGCCGGGCGCGAGAAGACATTTGAAGAGCAAAAGGCGGGCCCGGTCGGGCGAGCCACTGCCCGACCGGGCGCGTGTTTTCTTTAGGGAGTTTAGTTTTCCGTTTTACTTTTGTTTTAGCGGAAATCTTCTTGCTTAGTATTAATGCAATTTGAGGAGACAAAATTGTAGACTTCTTCATAATTCTCTTACTCTAGTTTTTATCCTCTTCCTTCTCTCTACTCAACTTTCTCTCTCTAGACTTTTATTCTCTTTCTTGTTCCTCAACTCTATTGTAATTCCGCCGTCTTGGTACGATTTCTCTCTTAATTAATCTCAGTATTTTATTCATTCTATTTTTCTTTCATGTTTTGTTTAATTATTATGTTTTGCTTAATTTTAATTATGTCTGAGTAGTTTTCCTTCTAGGGTTTTTGGGGATCTAATAAATAATATGAAAGGGTAATTTTATGATTGCTGATCATTAATGCTTAATTGATTTCCTATTGATTGTTTATTTGCTATGCAATTAGATTTGGCCAGGTTTAATTGTATGAGTTTAGCAATATTGATTCGAGATTCGAGAGATGAGAATTGATGTTTAGGCCTAGTTTCAATAGGCAGATTAATTTATAAATGGTTAGGTCGAGATTCGAGAGATGAGATTTAATACCGGTAAATTAATTCTGTGATTGTAATACGTAGCGAAAGCCCTTTATGATCTGATTAATTAATGCATTGATGATTGATTATTGTGTTTTACCCTGGAATATTGTTTATTAGTGAACCTATGCCCTAGGCTTTATTATTATTGATTTCTTCCTTAATTATTCTCTTTACTCATAATCTTCGTAGTATAGTTTATAATCACAACAAATATTGGTTACTTTAATAATTTGGATTATAATAATTAATAGGAATAGAAAGACCAGTTTCCCTGTGGATTCGACCCTACTTCCCTATCTACTTTAGTTAGAGGACTTAGGTAATTACTTTTGATTAGGTGATACGACTTTAGCCTGTCAGTTTGCTGTATCTAATTTTTTGGCTCAAATTGGTGATAAGTCCCCCAATTTTAACATCATCAAGTCTTTGGAAGATGTACTTTTCATAAAGACTTACAACTAGGCTGGTTATGTGATGGATTGGTTATGTGATTCAATAGCAGACTTTCAGGCATTTGTTTTGAAGAGGAAGGCAGGAGAGGAAGGGAAAACTAAATCAAAACAAGTAAATGGCTGTCTGGTTGCGTTTGTAATTGCTTTTTTGCAAAAGTTTGAGTTTGGGACCACTTTAGATAGGAAGCCATTTGTAATGAATTGGACTTGTAAAAGTCTGAATGAGAGGAATAAGGCCGTTGTAGAAAAAATCGATTACGGTACTGTGAAACTGTATCCTCAGACCTTACCAAAACAGTATGCTGGCAAAAGTGAACAAACTCTTTTAAAAGCTTTTCAGCTGGAGAGCATTGAGTTTAAACTTGAAGATACTGATGATGAAGATTTTGATCAAAAGAAGGAAGGTGATGGTGTACAATCTGCTACCATTATATTGATTTGAAAGCTGAAGATGAGAAAGCTAGATATATAATGTACATGATTCCTACAGAGTATCCCACTGATGATGAGATTGATAATATGGATATTGATGTAAGTTTAAAATCTCATCTTTTTATTAATTTTGTAAAGTTTATTATTCAAGTTTTCATACTGTATAACCTGCTTTTATGTGCTTACATATTTGTCAGGAATTAAGTGATTAAAATAATATGAATGAGGATTTATTGCAGTCAGAAATTAGTTTAGTTTTATCAGGAGTAAGAAATTTAAAATCAGGAAATAAATTATCTCAATCAGCATTAATATTGTCAGTGAGAAATTAGATTACTTTTACCGGGAATAAGAAAATGTTAGTCAGGAATATGATAATTTTGGTCAGGAATGAAATTATTTTAGTCAGGAAATAAGTTATGTCAATCAGGAATAACATTGTGTCAGTCAGAAATTAGATTACTTTTATCAGGAATATGAAAATGTTAGTCAGGAAAGTGATAATTTTGGTCAGGAATGAAATTATTTTAGTCAGGAAATAAGTTATCTCAATAAGGAATAACATTGTTTCAGTCAGAAATTCGATTACTTTTATCAGGAATAAGAAAATATTAGTCAGGAAATAGATTATTACAATAAGCAATAACATTTTTTCAATTACAAATTATATTACTTCTGTCAGAAATAAGAATGTTGCAATTCACTTGAAGATATGATATTTTATTATATTTTACTAATTCACTCTTTATTCTATTTTTTATTAGCCTGTGAAGAAGAAAATGATGAAATTTGGTCGTGACTTGAAGATCGTATCAGAGAACCAAATTCACTTTGCTATTGATTTGAAGGATGAAGCAAAAACACATTCACAAGAGTCTCAATCTCAAGGAGAAGATGATATATATTCTAATCCTCGGTTCTTAGAAAAAATTGATGAAATAGTGTTAGCTGCTATGTAGAGCCAAAAGTTAGCCTCTGATTTGGATAAGTTTGATATTAAGCTTAAGCCTGATGAAATTGTAAGTTTAATTACCTTTATTATTATTTTGTATATTAAATTCATTTAAGATTTGTATCTGATATTAATGTTGATTTTATATAGGTGAATAATGTTATTGTTGATCTTGATTTGGAAAAAGACCAAAGTCAAGATAATGAAGGTAATTTAGAGGATGCAAATCAAGGAAAAAAAATCAATGTAGAGGAAGAAACTGGTATACCTGAAAGTGGTATGGCTGAAGAGATACCAGAGGATAATAAAGATGAAGGCAATGTCTTGACCGTTGACCAAGGAACTGATGTTGATCAATATTTGAATAGAGAACCAGAATCATTTGCTATTTCAGTTGGTGCAGAAGCTGCTGTTGTATATTCTGAACCTGACACAGCACCATCAAAAAATGTGGTTAATTCAGTTGGTGGGGAAGGTGTTCTTGGTTCTAAAACTGTGGTTGATCCTGAAGTTGTCACAGGATCATTAGAAACTTCAACATTACCGCCAAGAACACCAAAGAAAGCCAAGGGACTCAATGAATTTTATTCTGCTGGTTTGAATGATAATCAGGCTAGGGTTGTGCAAGAAGGCAGGAGTTTTTTCAAGGGAACCGAGTTTCAATTAATTACTCCTATTCCTCCTAGTCCTGAACCATCTTCTCTAACATCTCAAGAAAATGACAAGGATGTTGATAGCACATCTAAGGTCTAATATGTGTATTTTATTTGAATAATTTATTAAAATAATTTTTGTATTTAACTTTGATATTTTATATAAAAAAATGTATATATTTTTTATTTCTATTATACATATGATTTCAGGTTTTTACTAAATCTGATGATTTAATTCAGTCTAAAGTTACAGAAGAACATCATTTACCTATTTATCAGGTGCATCAGGTAATTTTTTATGTTTTTTTTTTTTTTTTTTTTTTTTTTTTTTTTTTTATGAATTAAAGTATTTTAGTCAGAAATTAGATTTATTTTGCCATGAATTAAATTAATTTTATCAGAAATTTGTTTGTTTATTATTGTCAGGAATTAGATTATTTTTGTCATTTATTAGATTAGTTTTGTCAGGAATTAAAATATGTCTGTAAGCAATAAGATTGGTTCAGTTAGAAATTAGATTAAATATATCAAGAATAAGAATATTTTAGTCAGGTAATAGATTGTTTTGGCCAGGAATTAAATTATTTTTGTCAGGAAGTAAATTATTTCAATCAGGAGTAAAGTTGTTCCAGTCAGAAATTAGATTATTTTTATCAGGAATAAGAATACTTTAGTCAGGAATTATAGCTTTTTGGTCAGAAATTAACTTTTTTTTTGAAAGTAAATACATTTTTAATCAGAAATAAGATTGTTTCATTCAGGTATTAGATTACTTTTGTCAGGAGTAAGAACCTTGTTATCAGGAATTAGAATATTTCAGGATTCATATTATATTAGTATAGATTATTATTGTCAGGATTTAGATTACTTTTGTTTGATATTAATATTTTTTTTTCTTGCAAGAAGTAAAAGCTCAGCCTAGAGATACAAGTGCAGTTATTGAGAAATAAATATGTTCCAAAGGAATCTATTGCAAATGAATCTCCTACTGCTCCTAATGCTGACATAATTCTAATAGATAAAACTCCTACTCCTCCTATTGCTGCTGATTTGTCTCAAGATGAGCTTATGGTATTAGGAACTCAGCCTCCTAAAACACACATTCAGTTAATTGATATAGATAAAAGTTCTACTGCTGCAAATGATCCTGCTGAGACTACCTTTATTGCTGCTGATACATATTCTGAAAAAAGGGTTGAGAGATGGCACTATTTAAGAGAAAAACAGCAGTTGACATTGCAGGATAATTTGGAAGCAGCTGGTGATCAAGATTGGGTAGAACCCCCTATTGATAAGAATTCCAATTGAAAATCGACAAATTCTTGTCTCTAGGAATTTGAAAATAAGCCTTTTTATCTGAAAAATTTGACTGAACATGAAAGATATATGTATGACTTCCTCTTTTACATGCAATATGAAGAGGAGAAGGAGTTAGATCCTACAGGAGAAGATGGGGGAGTTAAGGTGCGTAACAACAGTCTGTACATACGAGATACTGGTATTGTTATCTGTCAGTTTCCCACTAAAGATATTTGACAAAGCGATCTTATTTTGGTTAAAGAGGAGTTATGTTCGCTGCGTCCCTTCTGTCTGGATTAATAGTGCTATTCATGATGCTTGGGTTTCTGTGCTGAATATTGAAGAGAGCAAAATAACTGACAGTGGTGTTTTTCATTACAAAAGATTTGTTTTTCATACTGGAGTTGCTGTAAGTTTTTTTCTTTTTCTTTACTTATTATTTTTGGAATTTTTATTTATATAATATATTATATATTTTTGTTTTGTAGGAAGTTATAGATAGATACATAGAAAAGAGAAATATCTATAAAAAAGAAGTTAACTTCATTAAAGAACAGGAAGAAATTTTGAAAACCTTGGAAGATAATCTAGAAGAATATGAAAAGTTTAAGCATGAGTTAAAAAAAAGGGAGCTTGCATTGAAATTGAAAAAACATGATGCTCAAGATACTGCAAATATAATCCAGAAGAATATGAAAAGTTTAATAATATACGAAGTAATACTTTTCATGTTCAAGGCA
Source organism: Chenopodium album (assembly GCF_948465745.1). NCBI lineage: Eukaryota > Viridiplantae > Streptophyta > Magnoliopsida > Caryophyllales > Amaranthaceae > Chenopodium > Chenopodium album. Next base: position 55,679,798 of record NC_137845.1, on the reverse strand, counting down.
GGACATTATTAACTCTGTACGCTGTATTATAATGATATACGAAGTAATAATCAATGTTTAGTACCTTATACAATCGTGTTTATTTTTCGTTCCTTGTATCTGGAGCAAAAGGTGCAAATTTTGGTGATATTGTACTACGAGTATTTGCATTTATCAAGTTCAAAGAAAATTTTCTAAGGTGTCTCAGGTAAAATCTCCATGGCAAGAGTTTTTAGTATCTATCCATTAATAAACAGTTAATTTTTTTGTGCAGTCGCATTAATATAGCGTTCAACTACAGCTAAATGCACGCCTCCATGCAGAAGGAGTTTTAAACCTTCATCCCTTTAGGATTTGTTAACAACCATTTCTGAAACAAAGACTTATTCGAATTGAAGATTTACTGCAACTTTGGCCTATCCCATGTATCAAATTACAAATTTCTCAGAAAGGATTTAAAAGGAGGATGAAGAAATCGATCGAGGTATGAACTATAATATATAATCCACAAGATAAAAAAATCTCATAAAATTAACAGAAATCATCTAGTCCTCCACAAGCTTAAAACTATTACTCGTACTACAAAGAGAGAGCCAAGGGAAAAGCTAGCCCTATTACACAAAACATCAAGACAACTATAACAAATTTGTTACAAAGTGCGCTCTGGTCCAAACCTACGGCTGTTGTGATGGTTGAGTAAGAACTTCTCCATCCAAGAGTTCTTCAAATACTTCATATAAACAGATATCAACGAGAATTTCTCAGATTAAGATTATAAAAGTCCTTTCACTCAATTCTGCTGAAAAATTTCAAGTCAAAGGAAATCTTGCCTTAAATTATGGCCTGGTCACAAACAGATATCAACGAGGATTTCTCGTGAATACGCTTCAGCTCTTGAAAAATATCACATGACATTCCCCATAATCTCTTTGCAAGCATTTTGTTGTAGGACAAGGGAGAGGAATTGATTGTCCTGCCTTTGCCACCAAAGAAATACATTCCAGAAGTTTCCTGTGACAAATATTACCATGGCATTAGATTAACAGAAATTAGATCACTAGCAAGGAGGAGGGTCACAGTAGGCCAGTGACAGCAAATGTAAAAATTTGTCATATCACATGACATGAGCCACAATGATTGAGAGTAGTACTAGGATGGGTGACCTCCTGGGAAGTCCTCGTGTTGGTTCATATAGCCGACCCCGGTTATGGGATTAAAGCATTCACGCAAGCAGATTACTAGCAACATTGGTGTTTAAGAGTTGTATAAAAGCAGTACTAACAGTTTTTACAGTTTTTACACAGGGACAACAGCTGATGGATAAATGACACTGAAGCAGGAATTAATACTAGGAGTCATAGAGAAATCAATCAATCAATCAATCAATCAAAGCCTTAATCCCAAAAGTGGGGTCGGCTAACATGAACCAAATTTGATTATTCCGTGTAGTCATCAACATAAATCTTTCTCCTCCATCCCTTACGATCCAAAACTTCATCCTCACGTAAATCCATGCACTTCATATCCTTCCTCACTCCTTCCAACCAAGTCATCTTTGGTCTCCCTCTTCCTCGTTTAATCCCTCCATGGTCCCACTCTTCCACTCTTCGCACCGGTGCACCCTCGGGTCTCCGTCTTACATGTCCAAACCAACGCAGACGATTTTCCCTTAATTTATCTACAATGCCCGCCACACCTACTTTCTTGCGAATAACCTCATTTCTGATTCTATCTCTTAAAGTGTTTCCACACATCCACCTTAACATGCGCATTTCCGTAACCTCCATCTTTTTAATATGCTCTTTCTTAGAAGCCCAACATTCTGTACCATAGAGCAACACTGGTCTTATGGCAGTCCTGTAGAATTTTCCCTTCAACTTTAAGGGAATGCTGCGGTCGCATAACACTCCCGTGGCCGCTCTCCATTTAAGCCACCCATGACAGGAGTCATAGAGAAAAGAGTTAAAAAATATCGAGGTTGTAGCAGGTCAAATTGAGCATTTACATTTTGTTTGGATAGAAAAAAATGGAAGAAAAAGAAGGGAAGAGAAAGGGAGGAGACAAACTCTCTTGTTTGGGTAAAGGATTGGGGGAAGGAAGGGAAAGGAGAGGGAGGGATCCATTTTTCCTCTCTCTTTAATAAGCATAATACCTCTAAATTTGGAGATATTTGGAGGGAAAATAGAGCTCACCTCCCCCTCCCTTTCTTTTCCCTTCCTTTCCTCTTCTTTCCCTCCCCTCCCCTTCCTTTCCTTCCTTATTTGCTATCCAAACAAAGCGTTAGAGAGTAGATTTAGCATCAACAAAGGGCATGGATTTAGGATTACAGTGTTATGAAATTAGACAGGAGGGACTGAGGGAGCTAGCTATAATTGGGTGCTCCAAATAATTTAGGGATATATAAACAAAATAATGGAGACCTGATCAAGATATAACTCAGGATTAATGATGGTTGTGCCATTATATGAGAAGTCATGCTGCAAAAATTTATGGCTATCAGTCCTTACCCGAAAATTCACCAGAAGCGCCTTAATTATCTTCAAATAACACTATAAATGGAGCAGGGATCTTTGGGCTAATGACCCTGCGTAATTCTTTCAAAAAAAATACTTGGAAAGACCTAATATCTGATACAAAATCCCACTTTTTAGACAAAAGACTATGGTCCACTCTCCAAAGATAATAAAACCTTGATGATAAATCGCAAACAGAGAAAAATTTCGTACTTTGACCTCAATTTTTTCCAACTAAACCCCCTCCCCCCCAAAAAAAAGGAAAAAAAAAATTCCAATCATATCCTCAATTTTTTCAATAGACCAATGGGCTACACTGTCTTATGCATATACTGTGTTAGGAGAGTGAATGGGTTAAGGATATACTCATATTTCTTTGTGTTGTGAAGTAGCATATTTTACATGGCACAAACTTTTGAGGTGAGTCAAGAAGTTGAACTTGTCTAGATACCATATTGAAGCATTGCTGCAAAATGTTGTTATATAATGGTAAAGGATCCAAAGGCTCTTACACAAGTGTGCTTTGACATTTTGGTGGGTATCATTGCTTGAAAGTTGAAACGAGTGGCAGAAAAGAGAGCAGGGCGACAAAACTGTGTTTCTACGGGATCAGGCTATAAGTGTTTCTTCAGTCACTTACTTCATTGGAACTTTCAGAGGTTTCTCTTCAACCACATGTCAAGGTTTGATTGGCATACCCTAATGGATAGTTGACGTGGATACCCGGTCAATTGTGCCTAAAATACACCTTTTCACAGGCCCTGGGTCCTCAGACATATTTCTCCTTGTCAATAACATATTTAATATCAATAGAAAGACTAAGTTCCACAAGGATGTGGTACGAAGTTTAATAATCTTACAGGTGGAGCAAGGGCTGCATCAAGAATTGAGTTGATCCCTTTCTCTGGAGAGTGCAATATTCCCAGAAGTCTCAGGACTGCAAATGCTAATTGAGAAAGACATTGTGGTATTTCCCGCATGATGTTGGTTTTCACTGCTCCAGGATCCGCAACACTACAAAAGATTGAAAAAAAAAAAACATGACAGAGAGTGGTGATCAGAATTATGGACAGCTACACAGACAAGCTACACATGTATAACAGTAAGTTACAGCAGCTTAAAAACTCACAGAATGAGAGATCTATCCATTCTAAATCCTGATACCCATACACTCATGTATATATGTAAACAAAGGGGAACTGAAAATGTGGTCCAAGAAGTCATAAGAAAATGGCAAAGGATCTAACTTTAGTGATCAAATAAGGGTGTGCCCAATTGCCCATAACAATTAATAAACTAATGGAGCAAGTAAAAAAAAACTTTTTAAGAAAAAAAAGCAGATCAAAGTTCAGTTCCTGTGAATGGGAAGCTTTAAAAAGTCTTCCTAATTCACGTATAGTCAATGTTCTTGCTCCGCTGCAATGCATAAATAAGGGAAAGGCTATTCATAGTCATTCATCCTCCTACGTCCTACGACTCATCTCAACCAGCTCTACAACTCAGTTTTAGATTTTTGCAAGACCTTGAGAACTATATTTTCACAACAAAGAAAAGAAATTCAAGTACCATTTGACGAACAGAGCACAAAGATATCTATGCTTCTTTGACTAGATATAATAATCTTACTTGATAGATAGTTGAGAAACTTTGTCCTTGGAATATTGTCGATGAAGCTCATATGAGAAAAGCAGTATACACACTGCCAATAAATACCCAATACGTTGAAATTTAAACTGTCTAATGTAAATGTTTACCGACCAAACGATGTTGAGCAATGTTGACTTACATTTGGAGCACCCATATATCTGAGAAAATGGATATTGCTTGAAATTTGAAAAGGATTTGCCATAAACAAACTCCTCATCAACCTGCACATCATTTACTGAACCAACAAATGATGAGTACCAAAAAGTTTACACTCGATACTCATCCAGTAACTATCAAAATCTAAAGTAAACGAGCCTAAGAGCTGTAGGTGGATCAGTAAATAGAATTTTTTTTTTTTTGCATAGTATGAAAATTCTACACAACAAAGCCATATAAAAGTCCTATGCTAGCGTAGCAAACCAACACCACTTTTCCTTCAAAGAGCAACAATAAATTGTTCTGAAAAACTATTTAAATAAATGTAAGGCAAGCCAAACTCCTACATCATATTTTTTTTACTATGAAAATATGAACATGCTTACATGATTAAACACCAATCTGTTAAAGAGTATATAGAAGGTCCAACCTTAAGAATCCTTTTCGATTGGTAAATCTAATCAATACAAGGCTTACACAGGCATTGGGCATTATTCAAGTGAAAGTTGTTTATCCCATGGAGCCAGATACATACAAACATGATCATAACTTTCTAGTTATTTGGCCAGAAAGGCAATTCAAAAGAAGGATTTGATGATAATTGAACCCGTTTTTAAAGAAATTCACATATACGAGATAAAACGAAACTGTAAACGAGCCTCACTCATTGAAGGAGAAACCATTCAAATGACTATGATCAGATTAATATGATTACCCGTTCGATGTGTAAAAGATGATACACTGACTATACGTGATGGAATAGGACTGTTCATGAGTAACGGTAGTAAAACTTTCGTGAGACAGAATGCCCCTAAGTAGTTTGTCATCATCATCCTAAGAAATATTACAAACAGATACATATCAGTATTCAAGCATTGTCCAACTGATTAAGGAATTTCTAGAATGTTTTTAGGAAATGAAGCAGGAAACGGAAGTTTAACAACTCAGAGTGTGTTCTCTTCACCTGATTTTCTTTGGAATTAACTAATTTGAACTTATTAGAGCTTATCATACTTCTGAATTGAATTTGGGTAATTCTTATTATTCCTAAACTAGCACGTGCCTCTAAAAAACTAATGGATGAACTACATGCCTTCCTCGTTAAGTTCAGTAGTAGAAATTATGAATTTGTTATTAGGAGTGAAAAGCATGGAGTTGAATTAAAAATAACAAAAAGGTGGTAAAGAAATGACATGATTACTCATCAAAACCATCATCAGCGGGTCTGTATGATGTTGCCAATATCCCAGCATTGTTTATCAACAATTGGATTGAAGGATGCAGATTCATATCCAACAGCCACTGTGTCAAGGAATTCTTTAGCTTCATAATGGATGAGAAGGATGACAAGTCGACCTCAAATGCTTCAAGTTGAGCATCTTCATTCTGTTTACGAATCTCAGCCATAGTCTGTCCACACAGAATATGTTTGTTGAAAGATGAAAGAAGTGGGTTTAAGCACAAAATCTTCAAAATACACAATCAACCTACATTTTTAATAACCTAACCTTTGACAAGAGACGACCTGATCTTCCAACTGCACATATGAAGGAAATCATGCATCAAATATACACTAAACTGATCTAGCTCTTATGAAAACCAGCTAAGTAAGAAATCCTGTCATCCAGGAACAATGATGCTTATGAAACACTGCATAAAGCGGGGTTCCATGTATTCAAGGGGAAACTAAAGATTAGAATGAGAAAACAGAAACAAGAAAGAAAGACAGACAGAAGGAATACCCAAGATAACAAAAAAGCCTTGTTTTGATAGAGCTTCCGCGGCAGCAGCTCCAAGGCCTGATGTAGCCTGCAAAAACAGGCATAACTTGATACAAGGAAAGTAAAAAGAAAGCAAAAAAAAAAAAAAAAAAAAAAAAAACGAGAGAAAAGGAGAAGAAAGATTACACCAGTGACAATGCAGATGGGTCTGTTAGAAACAAGTTGTCTTGGGAAAGTGGTGGAGTGGTGACGCCCACTGAAGAGGCGCAAGTGAGAGAATACAAGATAAAGAGGCCACACCAAACTCATTCTCATAAATTCAATGGAGCATATGAATTTTATAACTCTGTATATCTCCTTCATCCCCATTCTCATTCTTTCACACACACACTGCGCAAAATTAATCAACATGAATTGAATAAATACTTATCTACCTGACTAATTACATAAATACAAATAAAACCCATTATTCCTATTCATTCATTCATTCATTGATATAATCAAGTGATCCTAATCAATTCACATTATGAACTCACCAAAGGTAAAAAAATTCAGCCCAAAAATTGACATCTTTCAATAGAAATTAGCTAATTTTATGATCAAAATTAAGGGCAAAGAGTAATTAATGAATGGGGATTAGTAATTATAAAGGAAAAAAACACACGATATTTAAGATTCGAACCTTAAACCTAATTAGCTTCCTCTCTGCAATTGGGTTGAGCTTTCAGAGACTCCCACAAAGCATAAAAAATAAGAGCTTTTCGTTTCTGTAAACTTTGTAAGTCTGTTGTTGTGTGATACAGGAAAAAACGAAAAGAAAAGAGGACGATGAAGAAGCCCAGCACTGACTTTTTCAGCTGTTAGGTTCTACACTTCTACATGCTACAAACCAAAAGTTTTTTGTTGTTGTTGTTGGGAAATTAATTTTGTGTGGAGCGATTATCATAAATAAATAATGCTATAGCATAAAGTAATTCCTTGTATACGTTTAAAACTATTTTTCACAATACCGTCCATGTAAGCTTGGATCCGAGCTTCGATTTTTTTTCAATATAGAACCATTAGCGTATCTATATAATGGTATTAGTGTTCTAAGGTTATTCTACATCTTAATAAAGTAGTTTACCGTTATCCCCATATTAAAATTATATTACTAATTTACTAAAACTAACCAAAGTAACTTTGTTAATGAAATTTCTTAATTTACCATTAATGAAGAAAGAAAGCTCAAAAGCAACTCAAGAAAGGAAAGCTTGGTTTCATTGGAGGAGGAGAACTCACTTACCTTCTAAGATGAAACATGTCCTTTATTTCTTAGGTTTTTCGTTTAAGAATTACTCCGTACAAAGTAGTATGTTTGGGATGGTCTAATGTGTCCATAAAATTAGCGCTTTTATGAGTTTGATTTACTTTATCAAAATACTTGGCTTACCCTTTACTTAAAAAGAAGAAAATAGTTATTGTAGCAGTAGTGTAAGAGGAAATGCATGTTGATCAGTCTGATTAACAAACAATGTAAATCAGGGGGCATATGGGTAATTTTATTTGTTTAACTAGGGATAATTTTGTAAGTTTCATCCATTTCTTCCTCTCTTTTCCATTCTTCCATTACAACAACCCACCTTCTTACTCCGTGAAATCTCTATTGTAGACCACTGCCACCACCACCTAAGATGGTTAAAATTGCTTACGCGAAGGAGATGCTACTCTAAGGGGTTGATATGACCCTAATTTACACCCTTTTGCAAGTAGGGTGTCTTTTTGTTATCGCTGCAAAACGACGTTAGAGTGGTTGTTGAGGAAGGAGGAAGAAGAGGGCCTTTTGGAGAGGAACAAGGGGTTGTGATTAGGGATGTCAATGGGGCGGGGTGGGGCGGATGTTGGCCTTCCCATCCCCATCCCCATCCCCATCCCCATCCCCATCTCTGGCGGGTACAATTCCAAAACTATCCCTGCCCCACCCCCCACTTGGCCATCCCCACCTAAGACCCGCCTAATCCTCACCTTCTAATACACAATCCAACATAATTAATATAGATTACAAGAAAAAAAAATTATTGTTAATAGGCACTTGCTAACGAGCGCCCCGGGGCGTTAGATAAGGATAAATTATATTGGTTGAAATGGTATTAAGTTAGGAATTCATGACAAAATCACGCGTCGTTCGGTGTAATTAATGTTAATTTTACTCTAATATTTGCACTTTAATTCTTTTATCTAACGCCCCGGGGGCGCTCATTAGCTTTTGCCTTGTTAATATTGCACACTCTTTTAGTTATAATATTAATGTATTACAATTATTATATCTACTATTTTATTTTACATAATTATTTTTTAATAAAATAGTATAAAAATATATAATTTTGTTTTTCAAAATATATAGATGTGGGTGTGAGGTGGGTACGAAAAGGGACGGGGCGGGGCGGGGATGGAACGGGTACAATGTAAAATCCACCCCAGCCCCATCACCCATGACAGGTATGATTTTTATCCCCATCCTCGTCCCACCACCTGCCAAAACCAAGACCCATCCCTACCCAAGTGGGGCGGGTCTTGACCCGCCCCACTGACATCCCTAGTTGTGATGGTGATGACAGCTGGGATGAACACGAGAAGACGGAGATGATTATGGTGGTTCGTAATTGACCGACGAGATGATAGGGGGATAATGATGGTAGTGCGGTGGACCGATGACCAATGGCCGGCGAGATGATAGGGAGTAGACGGAGATGGTGGTGGTTCGTCCTTCGTGAATGGTGATGCTAGATCTAAAACATAAAAAGTGTATTATATTGCAAAGCTAGCCCACAAAAGGGACTGATTTACAATATTTTGTCAATTGACTGGGGCGGCCTCGTAGTGGAATTACACTTACTCAGCATTATATTACTCTTATAACCCAAATTTGTTAGCAATAAGTCTACAAGGTTTAATTAAAAGGGAATTGATGTATAAAGATATGAGCATAAATCAAACATTAATAACTTCAACACATGATTCTGTCATACATTCCTAAACTAAAACGAAGTATCACTAAGAAAATGAATTTATTGTTACTAAAGTGGAATTTTGGACTCTGTATTAGAAGAGCATGTATAATGTATTTTTGCATAACAAAAGGTTTTGAATACCACCAGAGTGAAAGCATCGTTAAGCACCAAATTAGTATCAAGAGACAAAAACCAGAGTGATTTACTACTATAGCAACTAAATTGACTGATTTAATCGCAGGGTATATCTTGCAGGCAAACGCTCAAATGTTTTGGGATACTCAGTACTCGTACTAGACTAATAACAACCATAAGGTGAGGTAGCAAATAAGGATTTCTACAAGCAAAAACAACTTTGTAAATTATGCTGTACAGGTGAAGCAATATCATTGAATAATTGAAGTGTATGAATCAGATGTACAGCCGATGGTGTATTTCTCCCCACACCCAAACTAGTGACACTACCTCTCTGTTTAGTAATCGATTTAGCACAAGTCTTCCTTCATGTTCACCATTGTATATCAACAAATCTTTCATCAATCTATCTGCAGAGATAAGCACCCTGTATATGATCGACTTCATCTTACAGCTTCTGGTGCAGAATTGCAATAGGGTGTGTTCAAGCAGACCAATTTAGTGAACATGAGACATACACTAGCAAAACCTAATCCAATTATCATACCAAAACTACACTTCTGTCGATCCAACTTCACAGCTCTGGCGACTATGCTTCCGAAAATTGGTAGTAAACCCCCACATGCAATCACCATCAAGTGATCCAACCCCTTGTAGTCTATTCCAGTTATTATTGCTCCAATTGCCGACACTGGGCCCACCACCCCAATCAGTGTAGCTGCTGCAATAGACCCATGCCAACTATCTGTAGCCCCATATATGCAGCTTGCTGCTGCAGCCCCACGGATTAGCCCATGTAAAGACACGGGCAGCACTATATACTGGCCAAGCCCGTAAGCTTTTGGTGCTGCGACTCCCAGCGCTAGGCCTTCTGCTAAAGCATGGAACGCGATTGCTGTGCATGATAAAAATGACTGAATTGTCAGGGCACTCAATGAACAGCCACCAACAGCAAACAAGGAATTTGCTGAGTTTCTCTTTTTCCTAACCGCGTTCAAGATGCTGGATGTTAATACATGCACAACAATAGCTCCCAAGGCTAGCAGCAATATGAGCGGAAGAAGCCCCATTTTTGAATATAAAAGTAGCTGCAACGGTCGCCAGGCTCCCAGGATAAAGGCAATCCCACAAGCTATACCAGTCAACAGTGCATGTTGGAGATGAAAAGCAAAAGCAAATGCAACAAGGGCAATACCGCCAAGTAGTGGCCCCAGACCAAAAAGTAATGAGATGACAAACCCAGAAACATCTTCTGATCTGCAAGAACACACAAAATACAACCAACTTAAGAATCCTAGTGTGCAAAGTCCAACATATAAGCTTGGTAAAAAAAATACTCCCTCCGTTTTTTTTTATAGGCTAGAGATGAGATTGCACGGAGTTTTATTAAGATGTTAGTGGGGTAGATAAGGTTATTTATTTTATTGAAAAGTAAAGTGGTGTGTCATGTGAGAGGGAGTGGGGACCATCAGAGGAGTGAGAAATGATAGCAAGAAAGAGTGGGGACATTAGTGGGTAAAGATATATTATTAAATTGTAAGAAATTTCCAAAAATGGAATTCTAGCTTATAACAAATAAAAAATGGACGAAAATAGTAAATCTTGCTTATTTAAAAAGAAAGAAAGAAAGAAAGGAAAAAAAAAAAAAAAAAAAAAAAAAAAAACAGAGAGAGTACTAAACAACTTCACAATATTCTCCTTAGGGCAGACATGAAAGATACAGCAAAAGCTTCAAAAACTCCTGTAAAGATATAAAGTGTCTGAAAGTGCTCACTTGTAATTATTACTGAAATTTTGGAAGACATAGCCCAGTGCTTCCATAAATGCCACAGAGAGTGTAGCTGCTGATGCCACTTGAGATGAGGAGGCTTCCTTTAAACATCAGAAGACAAGTAAACAGTCAATTCCGTACAATTTATCTTGAAATTCAGGAATCCAAGTAAAGAAAACAAAAAGACAAAACCTTAAATGCATCTGGAAGAACTTCTGCAATAACCATCCAGATCATACATCCAGCAGCAAAGCCCGTACAGAAAGGTAAGAATTTGTTAAATGCATCAGCACACATAAATGCTGGCACTGCCACAATGGGCTGCAAATCAGACAGGTGTAAAAACAAATCAGTGTGCAGTTTTCATCCCTACAAGAAATACTCTTTGTCGTCACCTAAACTTGTATCCTCTAAGCAATCTGAATAGGTTAACAAAAACCAGAACCAACAGGCAACAAAAATCTTTAATTTTTAAGAAAATGGGTTGCATTGGGAGAAGTTTAAAGCAAAACCGAGCCCATTTAAATTATAGATCAATCTTGAAAAAAGAACAAATGCAAAAGCTGAGGGGCAGTAAGTTGTATAAACATAATATCCCAATGAGGCAACGTTTCACTCAATCCTTTGTGCTTGAATCTCGATCCAAGGCAACATCATAGAGCTGTCAAATCCTCTTTCTACCTTTGCTGGATAACTCCTATATCATCCCTCGACCTATTATTTTCAATACCTCCGTCATTTACTCAACTTTGTGCTCTATATAATCCATGAGGAAATAATTAGTCTGAGCACAAGGATTCTACAGCTCCACTAACAGGCATTGATACCTTACCTCAAAAAGATTTTTTAGGGATTGCAGAAAAGGGAAGGGGAAAAAAGGGAAACAAGAGATACCTAAACTGGTTTAAATGAAACAAACAAGCAATATATGTCATATTCTCAACAAATCCTAATTCTTTTTTACTAAAAAACAATTACAGATAAGGCTTGGTATACCTGGGGCAAGGATGTAAGCACGCTCCATAACATCGCATTTTGAGGAGACACCCCCCTTGAGGCAAGCATCATACTTACAGCCAATCCTTCAGGTATATTGTGAACAGCAATAGCTAAAGTCACTAAAAGACCCTGAGATAACCCTCTAGAACCAGCAAACGAGACGCCAACACCAGCACCCTCCCCAAAAGCATGCAGAGTCATAATACCGATCACAAGAACAACTTTTGTTGCATCAGCACCTTTTATGTCCAGCATGCTTACCTCACCATACTGATCAAGCACCTGGATGAAAGACACTTATAGCAATTAGAGCAACAAGCCATCAAACACATTATTAAATCCAAATAATGCATCCTGAATCCTAAAGCGAAAACTTTCACAAAATTCTAGGCAATAGAAAGTATAATTAGGAAGACCATCTAGTTTCACTTTTATATAAAGTTGAATCATCTATGTTTGGTAGAAAAAACTCAAGCTCCTTTCTTGAACTCCAAAAAGGTAGGGAAAGAGAGCAGTCATAAGCATGCACATTCACAAATGACACTCCCTTTTTTTTTTTTTAATGAATAGGTGCAAATACTAATTGTAAAACAATAGCTTAAAATGTCTTTTGTCTTCAGTTGAAAACTTAAAACTAGCACTAGTAGCCTACAAGGCATGCCACATTTTGATATGCAACTATGCAAGTGACTTTGCTTTGCTAACTTTGGTTTTTCTCAAAATACCATAACAGGTAACAATTCAATCCTCTCTCTGCCTGCTGACACTCTCAAGAATGCATATACCATTCTCTGATCTAGCTTCATCATGATAATATAAATCAAGAGGTTCAATGTCAACTCACTAACTTCTGCTAGGCAATCTCTAAAGTTTAGTGGTCACTATTATCTTTCTTTACTACCCAAGTATTTCTAGGTGTATGCCTTCCAAGATACCAGGATCACTCATTAGTAAGTGAATTTCAAATTGGATTCATTATGAGCTATCTTATTACTTCCATAAGAAAAACAAGGGATGGTAGGGCTGACTAGGCTATATTAATAACTTTATGGGATAACTAAAGTGGAAATATCGTGGTACATAGTACGTTTCACAAATTGTGGGGAATCCCAAAGAATCATAATTGTATCACTGATTGTTTGGTGAACAAAAGAATTATGTGGTACACTTCCCACATCCTAGAAAATGTTGTCTGGTTTTACTTCCCATGATTTTTCATGTCAATTATTTTAGCATTGGGTTTCATTTGTTATGTGACGAAGAAAGTATTAAACTGAATTGTGAGAAATATCACAGCCCAATATCAATTTCCTCTATCAGGATAATCCAGTAACATTCAAGGCCTCCCTACATCCTACCCCAATTTATCATTCTTACAAATGAACAAATAAATTTCTTGATCCCAATAGTATACATCTCTTATATAGTAGGTTACTAGTTGAAAAGAGAAGATTGGTGATAACTAAACAACACTGTAATCCTCTCCTGTTTCTCAGAAAGACCATGTTAATTGAGAAAAGATATCGAAGGTATATCCCCACAAAAATTTAAACCAGAATGTTTTTATTTATTTTTCTCATGTAGTGAAAGAATTCATGCAGATACAAGCTAGACAGGAAAAAGAAGAGTACAAGTCATGAAGATAATGACAACATTAAAATAACAATAACAAGTGGCTAATGAACTTTATCCAGAGAAATGAAAGGTCTCACCTTCTTACAGAGGGAAATAAAAATTCCACCAGACAATATCCCAATGACAACCCAATTTCCATGACCATACTCCTGGCCTTCCTGTATAAGGTCAAAGCTTGCAGCTAACATGACTCCAGCAGCCATTCCACTGCATAAACCCTCCCAGCGGGGATCAAGCTCCACAAAAAAGAACGGAATAGCCCCAAAACCACTGGCAGCGGCCATTGCTAGCGTAAACAATGCAACGGTTGTGACAGAAACTCTGCTGCTTCCACCTTTCCCGTCATTAGGATTGGTAGAAGTGGTCTCTGAACTAAAAACATCTTTAGCACCGGTGCCTTCCGTAACATCATTTCTTAATTCCTTTAATGGCGCAACTATTATCCTCTGACTATCAACCTTACTAGATTCTGCCTTAACACAAACACCGAGGACCGCAAAGATTAAAAACAGTAAGAGGACCTGCTTAAACATTGACTTCATCCTGGCACAAGTCCTCGAAAAGATAAAGCTCGAAATTCACAAGTTCATGCCGGTATGAGGCGGAAAAAGTGCTGAATCAATATAATGAGTTTTTGGGCATCCATAATAAACAACAAACTAAAGAAAGCTCTCATCTTGAAGATCAATCATAGTGGACGTATGAATTGAAAAACCTAATAGCAAAAGGGACCCATCAGAATCACATTTTATAACAAATTGTTACTAAATGAACACAAATTGAAATTACAAAAATAATGCAGTTTATTAAAGTTAGAGCCTTGAATTAAAAGCAATCATCTTTAGAACCCTAATATTACGTATTGATACTAAATCAACTGCGATCAACCCAGAATCCCCAGGTCATAAAGACAGAATAACAAGAATCTGCAAAACCCAGCAACAATTTTAAAATATGAAAAAGAAGATCTTAAAACTGAATACCCCCAACCAAATAATATATAAAAAAAAAATGCAATTAAACACAAATTAGAATTACAATGATAATAATAAGTATAAATAAATACGTAAGAATGATGAGAATCACCTGAGAAAAGAGAAAAACTTGGAGACCCAGATAGAGGGGAAAGGGATGAAGAAGCGGGCTTTGTCAATGAAACTTCAGTTAACGCGTACATTCAAAGGAATAAACCCATTGGGAATTCACAAAATGATTATGATTTTATTACAGGCTGAAGTTCCTTATTTATTTAATTCAAAAAAGAAAAGAAAAGAAAAGAAAAAGGAAGAATATAAAATAGCACGTTGGATTTGAAAGACCCAGAAAACCAGCAACTGATGTCTCTCTGGGGTAAACGTAAAAGACAGAAATTGGGAGATGGACTCTTTCTTATTTCTATGGTCACCACTTTCGGTTCTTTTCTTTTCTTTTTTTACTCGTACGCCCTATAATCCTATCTATATCAATTTGATACTATCACTCATGTTTTCATAATAAATTCAAATTTACGTACGCTAATTCCCTGTTTCTCACCGTGAGAAACAAGGAATGTTTCTCATGGGGGCATAACAAACATTTCCCCGCTGTTTAGTCACTTGCTGGACATGTTGATGTGTCTTCATTAATACTACGTGTCTGAATTTGTTTGGCAACTGTGATATGGGATGAGAAGTGAAATTGACGCCGTTAACTCTCAACGTAGTATTGATTGTCATAATTTTCAAAGGTGAAGAAGGCAGTCGTGTACTCTGGTTGTAGAAGGCACGAATTTGGCTGGAGAAGGCACGAATTGGGTGATTCATATGGGTTGCAGTTGAATTCTGGGCGAACACAAGCCGAATAAACGCCAAATTTTGAGTTATCAAATAATCAATTAGCCATTTCAACATCAAACCAATTCTAATAGTGGGAGTGAGACTAATCCAATTAATTTAATAATTACTCAGATTTCGTGAATTGTTGTCTCATCACAGAGGGAATTACGAATTCAATTTCAAAACAAAGGGAATTATGAATTCAATTTCATGAATTGTTGTCTCATCACATAATTCAAAACCCTAGATCTGAAAATTTACAAATGCTGGAAGCAAGTACGAAGAAAGAGATGAGTAGAAAACTTTACTTAGCTTTTACTTCAATGGTATTAGCCACCTAGAATACCCGAGTTTTTCGTCGTGTCTGTAATCTCCACGACTTTCTTACAACATAAATCGCCATTGATAGAGAGGAGAGAGAAAACTTAACGGCTAAAGGATGAGAGCTGTGAAATCGTTTGTTGGGTAACGACATTAGTCACACTTATTGCCACATAGGCTATCCCCACGAAATCCCACTCAGCATCTCATAATGTAGTAAACATGTGAATAATTTCAAAATTGCCATCGTGAGAAACGAAATTGTTCCTCACCGTGAGCAATGGGGGCTCCCTCATTTACGTATGCAATCAGATTTGTATTTAATTACTTTCTTTTTTAATGAATACGAGTATCAAATATCAATATTTAAGTAGTGCATTTTATATTTTCTAAACAATCCCAAAACTTGATATGAGATAATAATATACAATTGCAAAAACTTGATTTCTATAATTTGGATAAAAATTGAAATCCAATACATTCCAAAACTACTCCGTCATTAGTAATTTGGATCAGATTTGACTGAAATTTTTGAATAGTTAAATTTTTAGATTGGATTGGATCGGATTAGATTGGATTGAATGGGTTTGTATCCAATAAACCAAATAATATTTAGAACTTTGGAATTTTTATGTAAGCTACTTGAATTGAATAAAATAGAAAACAAAATGAGCTAACCTAGCTAAAGTATTTTGACATCCCCATATAGGCCAAATTGTATATTATTTTTAATTGATTTATTAAAAAAAAATTGAATATTTGACCCGAAATAAATGGAACATTATTTTGACTATGAATTTGGATTGGATCAAACTATTGAAATCTAATTCGAACTAGATCAATTATATTTTGTAAGAGTTCGAATTTTTCAAAGCCAAATTGGAATCGGATTGGACCAAGTCCAATACACACCACACACCGAATGAAAACCCCTACTTGATATGTATTTTTATATGAGATAAACCAAATGCCCCTTAAGTGAAGAATCGAACAGTAAGTAAGGGGACATGGTAGATTTGATCGCTTCACCAGCTATTCAAGTCAATTGAGTTCAATACAAATCAATCAATTGTGCCAAGTCTTCCTCACTAGCCTACAAACTCAGTACTACATAGTAGCATGTAGCATTGTCATTTGTGTGTGTGTTTATTTTTACTACTCATAACCTTACGTGATTATTGGTCAACTAAAGCCTACCGTGTATACAAACTTGAGTTGTATACATGGTAGGCTTTATGCATATGCTTAATTTTTGAAGTTTGAAGAGTTAAGCTAAAATACAGTCTCTCAACTTTAGTATTTGGAGCAATTTGGTCCCTTACCTTTCAACTGAAACAAATTGGTCCCTCTATCACTCTTACCTGACTTTTCTGGCGGGAAAAAGATGAGTCACCATAGTTTAGGGACTAAATTGCCCATGTGGCAAAAATTTAAATAATTTTTTTTACAAAGTTTAGGGATCTTCTGGGTATGAGTTGACATTTAATTAATAGAGAAAAATAGTTTAGGGACTACTAGACTTAGGTGGTGTATGTCATGATTACATATTAAAGTTTAGGGATTAAGGGGGACACGTGGTGCAACGAATAACCACATAATCAAAACGAAGCGTTTGGGGTTCTCCATTTCCCAAATACGAGTGAGTTCTTTGGCGGAATAATCACAGGGACACTACTACGTATATAATATCCCTCTAGAAGGTTACCAAAAAAAACCCACAATTCAAACTCAATTACTCCATTTTTACTAATGTCTGGCTGGAAATTTGGTGAACCCTTGGAGTAGAAGAAGGTGAAGATAGCGAAACTCACAATGACACCTTTGACCACTTCCACTAGATCCACGGCTAAGTCTAGACATTTCTTGTCATCAACAAACATATTATTATTGTTTAAATCTTCTAAAATTGAACAACTACTAATTACCTTAATTTCTAATTTTATTGTAGATACTTTGGCATGAACTTCCTTCTTCACTGCAGCAGTTGTAGTTTTTTTTTTTTTTTTTTTAAAGGATTTTTGCTTAATTTTCTGATGGTTTTAGTGGCTACAAACAACATTTTATGTAGCCTCTTTTGAAATGTTTAAGGCTAGTTTTTTTTTACTATTTTGGATTTTATTTTTTTTTTAACATTCCTTCGGAATTAAATGCAAACCCCCTAAACTTCAAGCTGCCATTAAACATGCAGGCCCCTAATATTTAGCAGAAAATATGGGTAGTTTCTAAACTTTGGCTGACTAAGTGCAAGAAGTCCCTAAACTTTGGCTTAGTTTGGCTTGGAAATCCCTAAAGTTTGCTGAATAGGAAGTTCCTCCACTAGAAATGGTGAGGCAAGGGTGGTAGAGGGGCCAATTTGCTTCATTTGAGAAATGAGGGACCAAATGTGCAACTAATGGCAAAATTGAGGGACCGTATTTTAGCTTAACTCGAAGTTTGAAGAATCTTGTCACCTATAAACTTGGGTTGCATTTTCTTAATGCTGGCAATATTCAACTAATATTTTTAGCCATCAAACTCTAGGCTATAGATGACATGAACAAAACCGAAACACAAATTTAGAAGTAGAATTATGAATGTAGTCGATCAAAAAGAATTATGATTGTAGTACGCTATAATACCATTACATGGTTGTTGACTTTAGGTAGTTTCTCTTAGAACTTGACAAAAAAAATTGGAGATTGTAGGCGGGTATCAAATCAAACATATTAATATAAATTAGGAGAAATGGTTCAATTGGAACCCCCCAAAAGACCATGAATATTAATTATGTTCTACTTTCTCTAACCTTTGTTTATTGTTTCTTCTTCTATACATCATTCCTAATTACTGGGTACAAGAATGGCACCATCTATTCTAGATGAATCAACTTCTGAAAGACAAACAAAAAAAAGGAATAGAAGACAGTGCCAATAATTCCATGTTAGTACACAAGTCTACAAAACTAGCGTGGTGTAATGGTGGGCAGAACCGTGGTAGTAAGATCACTGCCTGATACATCGGAGGACATTCTTGCAAATTTGGAGACATTGGTCAAGGACGTGGTTGTGGTGGAAGAAGAGCTGCGGAATTGCAAAGAGGAGGTATCAGACATGATCATACTGTCAGGAACCAATTGGAGTAGATTTTCGAGCTCCCTCACCACATCCAACATGGAAGGTCTCATCTCTGGCTTATCTTGACAACACCTCAAAGCTAACGCTATAAATCTTTCTACACATTCAGAAGGATAGTCTCCCATTTTGCTGTCAATAATGTCAAATAAAGACCCTGACTTCTGTGCTGCATTAACCTATGTCCAATAAATATTTATCAGAACCTTATACTTTCTTTATATACAATTGATCATACTGTGATAGTCAATAACTTACTATGGAGCAGTACACTAAAACATTCAAGTTTGCAGGAAGAATAATGTAAAGCATAAACATGCTAAAACAAATGAATGAGCCCATTAGAGGAATAACATGCATCATAAATACAAGGGTGAAATTACCTCACGGACAAGATTTTTTCCATGTGATATTGGTGGTACTCCTGTGAGAAGCTCCAGAAATACAACTCCCAGGCTGTACACATCGCTTTTATCTGTCAGTTGATGGGTCAAGAAGTATTCTGGGTCAAGGTATCCCTGCATATGCAGTAATAAGAAATATTCAGCATTCAGAATAGATTAGCAGCAACAAAATTGATTAATTCACAGAGTTCTGTTCTACACCACTTTCCCCCATCCCCCCTGTTATCATCTTACCGGCTCCTACGTTTTATTTACTTATTTATTTATTTTTACCATGCAGCAACTGCCAATTATATGCTGGAAACAAGCAATTTGCATACATACAGGGCAATCTCATCAATGCAATGAGCATGACTTCTAGTTCAAAGACAAGGTGTATTTTGTTTCTAATTCTTAAGCTGTATTGTATCTAGTGAATGTTGGTTTACATTTTAGTTCCCCCATTTCCAAAAACATAAATAGAGAACAAACAACAATTAGAATCCAGTAAGAACAGTTTTGAAAGTTGACTATGGTGTCTGCCACACCTATTTGATGAATAAGTACTGTAAATTTTTGTTGCAAATTTCTGAAAAAAAAGGGAGATAAATTGAAGGCCCTATGCGAGGTTCTAACACAGTATGATATAGCTAAGTAAAGCAGCAAGTGATGCAATGCTAAGATCAACCAAGTTTCAATTCCCCTCTGTTTAAGAGCGACAAATTCAACTACATCCCCAGCAATATCATATTTATACGAGCTGAGTAGGCTACAAAAGTCCCACATACATACTAGATTACAAAAACATCTCCAAACATGCCACACAAAAAATGATAACAATATTAACTGAAATTCACTTACAGGTGTTCCCTTTACGATAGTGGATATATGATGAGGTACACTGCCTTCATCATCCATTACAGGAGCCAGATGTGAAAGTCCAAAATCAGCAACTTTGGTAGTAAGATTGGCATCCAGAAGTATGTTACTGGCTTTAATATCCCTGTGAAATATTGGTGGGTTTGCTTCTGTATGCAAGTAAAGAACGCCCCTGGCTGCTCCTAATGCAATCTGTAACCTCATGACAAAGTTGAGGGTCCTCTCACTTTTACCTGTCCCAATAGAAGCAGGTTATGGACATTCAGCTCAGAATTACAACACAAAGTTATCTATGAACATCAAACACAGGATCTAGAAATTATTTTGCAAATTTTATGCATTATATAATCTGACAGATGGAATTAGAGACAGAATAACTTCCACAAATTGTCTTTACTATGGGCACAGCAAACTAAAGTTTCTAGAAGCTCAAGCGTCATATTCTTACCTGAAAGCCAGTCCCTTAAAGTGCCATTTGGCATATACTCATAGACAAGCACCTGCATGTATAATCAAAATGATAGCTTAGGAGGTATATCCGTATAGAGATTCTTTTCCAAGAGGCATACACAGAAAAAAAAAATAATAATAATGTTTGATGTAATGGTGATGCATGTAGAAAAAAATCAATTTCATAAATTTTTTCCCAAGCAAACAACTTTTGTCTACAGCAGTTTACCAGTGTTGGTCAGTTACAGATATAGGACTGATTGAAGATTGAGCTGATTAAGTGATTAGAAAGTAAGATCAGTAATTCACTAGTTACAGTTTCAGGCTCAGTAGTTTACTGGTTGGACTACTGATCTAGTTCAAGTTCCAAAACAGTGTTTCAGGAATAGCTCAAAACGGTTCATTGGCTGCATTACTCGAGGAAGAGTGAAACTGCAGAAGTAAGGATGCCGACACAAAAGGCATTGAGCGTGTGTTAAGAATTGTATCTGATAAGAATCACTAGTTGTTTGGTTAACACTAGACAGGTATAATACAGAGTGAAATGAACTTCCTTAAAAGTAGCTACCTAAAAATGGAAATTGTTTGAATTCCTGAGAATTTCAGCTTTCCTGAAAATGGAGGAAGTTCCTTACATGGTCCCCCTTAAGTTAGTGAAAATTTCCATTGGAAGTTCAACTTCTTCCATTAATCAATTCAATATTTTGCTTCCAAGAAATAAAACATATCCATAAGAAATAGCAAATTTCTAGGGGAGAGTAACTTCTTTCATCCATCCAATGAAACTAATGGTTTATCCGGAGTGTACTCAGAATCCCAACATCCCTCAGTACTTTCAAGTTTCAACTAGACAAGGGGGAAATAAATGTCACTAAAAGGAAAAAGAAAACTTACTTGTTCACCATCTTCACTACAGTATCCAACCAATGAAACCAAATTACGGTGATGTAGCCTTGATAAAAATTGTATTTCTGTAAGAAATTCATGTTTTCCTTGCAGTGATCCATCTTCTGCTCGCTTAACAGCCACAACTGCACCGCCATTGGCTAAAATGCCTTTATAAACCTTTCCATATCCTCCTCGACCAACTTGAGCTGAGCTGTTAAAATTATTGGTGGCATGTGACAATTCTCGGAAGGTAAACTCTTTGACACCATCGATTTTCATGGAAATCTTTGAGGCTGCATTGTATCAATTACTATATTAACAGAATTTTCCAAAAAGGAGCATTCACATTGATTACTAGTGGAATCTACAATGAACTTACACATGTTCTTTCTAGATAATGGCCGGCTTTTGTTTTTCCTTCTAATAATGAGAATTGTGGCAAGAACGGATGCAATTGTAACACACGTAATCACCCCTCCCATAATGGCAGCCAAAACACTCTTACTAATGTCTTTCTTACTAGTCTCAAGATTCACTACAAGAAAATATCCAAAAAAATGTCAAACTTAGAGACAGAAAGTCATCCTAGAATTCACAGCCTTAGTTGTCAAAGAAAAACTACTCAATCCAGATTGAAGATGTGAATGAGAATATTAAAATAACAAATAAATTGAATCCTCCGACTGATTAAAGTTTGGGTACATACCATAGCTGTAAGGACCCAAAAGTGTGAAGTTCAGAAGCTCATATGGCCCAAATATATCACTTCCAGGAAAATTCCATGTTGTGTAAATATGTCTAATATGGTGAATCTCACTTTCATTGAAAGTATGATTATTGCCAAGAACCGGGAAAAGTTTCAAGTACATCCGCAGACGAGGCCCCTCTTCCCATGCATATGAATCAATTAAAAGCTGATAGTGGTGCATTTTCAAGTTGTGGGTGATGTAAGACTCAAAAGAAAATTTGTAAGGAGGGAAATAAGTAAAACTTGGACTCTTTAATCTGTATCCTATCCTGATAGGAGCTGCACAAAAGCACTCTGGAGCTTCTGGAACAGGTTCAAAATATTGTTCAACAGGGCATGTGTTATAGCAAGCTGTCGGAGTTGTTCGGCCATCATATGTTCCGTTTCCACCATCATCAGAATCACAGAAAAGGTGTATGTTCTGTATGTTTGCACGATTGCACACGGGATTTCCCCGAAGCCTGGAGAGAAACTCACATAATAATTAAAACTGAGTGTTTCCATGTATTTAACTGGGGCAGAGAAGGCAAGAAAAGACTAGTCAAAATTATATTTAGCTCAGAATTGATGAGATGGGTTGAGTGTGTGACAGAATTGGTAACATATCTTCATTACCAGACTAGAATTTTTGCTTCATTGATTTTAATCAACACTCATATCCACACATCCAGGGTGGTAATTAGAGGTAATGAAAGTGTATGAAGAAAAACACATACTTGGTAGTTGGTAGTGCTGATGCATTATTATAAAAACTCGTATAAAAGATTCAAAGTAAATCAAACATAGCCTAGCTATTTTCTTAAAGCCTTATAAAATATAAGCTGAAATGAGAATCAGAACACAATTTACATGTTCAAGCAATTTGCAAAACAGAAAATGACTCCACACATGCCATTATATTCTACTAATCTACAGACCATAACAATTGAAATTTATCAAGACAAAATGCACACACCTTAAGGTCACATTCTGTGGAGGATTCAGATCCCCAGAAATGTTGGAGAGCAAATTGTATCGAAGATCACTGCAATTCAAAAGGTAGTAGAGATTTATGAGTATCATTCATCTATATAGACAGTAAATACATGTGAAGGTGGGATTCAGGCTTATGTAATGCATTGCCAATCTACAGTCGAGGTCTTACACAGAGAGTCTAGCAGTAGCATTGAAGGACTTGTTGTGCCAAATGCCAGTAGGGATAGAGCCATTGATAGAATTGTTTAAAAGCCACCTGTTAAAATAAATTATACTTTCAGGTATAAAGCACTGTACCTGATTTATGATCAAATATCTCTAAAAGGCAGAGTACACTTTATAGCAGAAATATACAAGTCATCAGATAGTATTTCCTCATTCAGACAGTAGACCATGGAAGTACATTAAAAACTTACAACATCTGCAGATCTGGAAGAAGGGAGAAACTTTCTGGAATTGATCCATTCAGGTTGTTATGCGATAAATTACTGTAAATAGAACAAGAAAGTAATTAATGTGTGTTCCTGAGAAATAATTGAGTAGTGTTAATAATACATTAAAATAATTATCTACATACATTGTAGTGACATTGTCTGATAGCTTGTTTGAAGGAATTGGTCCCGTTAACTTGTTCCAACCCAAATCTCTAAAATTCAGATTGAGAAACAAGTTAAGAAAAAAAGGTCAATAGATGTACATGTAAAAGACCACATTGAGTGTTGAAAGAATAAGCAAAGCAGAAGAGCCAAGCTGGAACTTACATAAAACTAAGATATGGCATCCGGCTAAGATCAGGAACTGCTCCACCCAAGCTACAGTTTCTCAGACTTCTATTGATCAATAAACAGAGCAAATTTCTAGAGTCAAGCTCTCAAAGTAAAATGCAGATGGTTGGTTCATCTCTTCTACTTTGATTTTAAGCACTATTAATGTGTTAGAACTTAGAAGAAAGCCAAATATAGGTGAAATTTCTTTAATGTACTAAATCTTTGTTAAGTGGAATAAAAAATTACTAACATGTAAGTCTTGTGGGTTTCTCCACCCTTTGCCATAGGATGGAGCCTCATACAGGATTTTATATGTAGGATCATTGAAGACTTAATAAGCAAAAAGTCAATAGAAATATCAACAATTTGACCCTAGATTGCTGTGGCGTAGATTTAAGGCATTAGCTAATAACAATCCACTTAAACCTTCCACACAGCTGCACAACAAAGTCAATAGAAATATCAACAATTTTCATCTAGTGAGGGTTGCTGAACTTTTTGCTGATTTTCCACAACAACCAGTACAACATAAAGAGAGAATACATAATTCAACTTAAGCATTGTTGATGAGAAAACATCATACTGTGTGTGTCAAAGCTGAAAAGCACTTACAACTTTACCAATCTGGACAGATTTTGATATGATTCTGGAATCTCAGCACCATCAAAATGGTTATTGTCGAGTTGGCTGCAAATGGTAATTGGAAAAACAGACTTTAGTGATCATATAGGTCGCATTTGTACACTATAGAAAAGTGAAAGTGAGGTCATCAACAAATACTAAGACTTCATTGATCGCTTAACAGCCTTCTGATAATAACATAAATAATAACAGCAGCTTAATCATGGTTGCATGAACTTAAATGAGATGCTCAAATCTTCATGCTATCAAAATAAAAAATAATTAGTTAAAATAGTCATGGATATTTGTGAAGTGTCAGAAGTTTAATGACATTCTAGAATAGGTGGTATCACAAAGTTGAAAAGGGAAAGCACTGTCAGCAGAACTCAGGGGAGAGTCAAAAGTACACCCAAAAAAAAAAAAAAGGTGATAAGAACTTCATGAGAGCACTATATTAGGAAATGTATTCCATTTAGCCATTTAATTAAGATGATAGATCTTGAGGATAAAGTGGCTCAAGGTTCATAGCCTTACACATTAGACATTTGATCATTAGATGGAAACCAGTGATGTCCTTGTCTATTATTAAACATGCACATGAAATTTCAATTGCATTTATCAGAAGTTTGAGGATACTGTCCCAAATAACCAACAACTAGTTACAAAGACAAGACAGCACAAGAAAAAAAAAAGCAACTATAAACAATATCAGTGGCTTAGTGCAGGGATAACATACAGTATCTCCAGATGTGCTAAAGCTGAGTACTCAGGAGGGAGGTTTCCAGACAAGTTATTGTTATCCAACAACCTGCAAAAAGGTCAATGCATACCTTTTAATGATTTGCAATCTTTTAATATAGTAATATATAGATATTAAAAAAACAGTAAAACCTTTGATTTTACAAGCATTACTGATATCTACTCACAAGTGAGCAATTTTTGGTAATTGGGAAAACTCAGGAGGAAGGTGGCCGCTAAATGAGTTATTGTTCAAATGGCTGCAAATACAAATGTGATCAGAATATTTAATAGTTAACAATATAACCATAAAGGAAAATTCAATTAGCATCAAGCATAAAGCTGAAAGGTCAACTCACAAGTGTTTAGCATTGACCATGTTGGCTAAGGACTTGGGCACTGCGCCAGATAAATTATTTTCATCTAGTTGGAGTCTGTCCAGATTTACCAGAAAGCCAAGTTCATCTGGAATAGAACCTGAAAATTGGTTTCCATTCAAAAGCCTGAATCACAGAAATAATACATTACATTAATACTTGGTATTTAACAGTTATCAGAGTCTTGTATACAACAATTTTAGTCACCCCGAAACACTTAAAAGTCACCCTTTAACGGGTAAGTTGGGTTTTATGAGAGCTTTATGAGAAACTATAATGAAGGTTTAGAACTTACAAATGTGTCAAAGATGAGAGATTTCCTATCTCCTTAGGAATGGTGCCAGTTAATTTATTCCACATGAGATCTCTTAATTGATTGAAAACAAAAGACGGTATAAGTAAGAGATTAACTTAAAAGTAGTCAATATATCGTTGAATAAAATTAGTCGCAGACTCACAGTATCTGCATATGAGTGAAGTTGCCAACTTCAGGTGCCAAGATTCCTGAGAGATTCATGTTCAGTAGTTGACTGCAAGCATTATTTTACCAGTCTTAGCACAGAAAGGATTTATTATAAGTAAGATAGATACAAGGAATCAAATTAATGAATTACATACATCTCTTGGACATGAAAAAATCCGTCTGTCTGAAGTTTACGGAAGCATAAAACACCATTCCAGTGAGAAGTACAGGGATCTCCCTTTTTCCAGTTAACAAGGTGTTTCATAGGATCAATCAGTTTGCTTTTGATCGACTTTAAGGCCGCAACTGCATGGGTTACATTACAGAAGCAAATGTTAATACATGACTCTGATTTTAAAAATAGAATATAAAGAAAAAGGTACCTTCATGAGGATGAGTAGATTGTGCAGAGGCATAAATTGGATTGAAAATACACAATATGACGAAGAATTGAATCGCAAGTCTCATTCCGAGCAAAAACATTTCACAAGAAAAGGATTCTGAATCAGATAATATCTGAAATTTCTCTTACAAACACACAGACAGAAAAGCAATGCAAGGAAGGGTCATCCTTGGCTTGAAATTTTCAAAGCTCACTGTCCCTGTCCATGTCCCAATCAATCAATGTCTGATATATATACGTGAGTCCCAAAATCAATATCCGAAACTGATGCGTTCAATTTATGATGAAATTTCTAAAGTTGAACTTTCTACTGTATCTCATGAATACTAGTATAAATATTTGAATCAAAAAATGAAGAGAGAGATGATGGGTTGATGAGATTAGGTGGTGAAAGAGAAAATAAAAATGAAATCCCAGAAGCATCGTTTGCTTTCCGAAACAAGTAATAGTATAAAACTAATACACTCACAAACTATAATTAAGTAATAAAAGATAAAGAGTAGTTGATACCAATATTAATTAATTTTCTATTAATAAGTAAATCCAAGATAAGATGGCTGACATTCATTTCTTGCTTCTTCCTAACTACTTACGTACTTCATAACAATCAATTAACAACACTACCTGCAGGTAAGGTTCTTACAGTCAGTCACATAGTCAATAAATATAATTAATTTCTCTTCTTTTTATTTAATACTCAATTTTTCAATCATTACTGACCCTTCTGCCAGACTGCCAGTTGCCCCTGCATGCATTTTGTCCTTTTCCGTACAAGCCAATTCAGCCGCCACTTATGAACGCCACCTTTTTTTTTTTATATATTCTCTGGGAAAAACAAAGCTAGATTTTCCCAGCAAAGATATTAAAGTTATGTCTTGAAGACCATGTACGTCAGAACACGACATCTGATTTGGAACGGAAGGAGTAGTTGGTTATGAACCGATAAGTGGGAACAGCCGTACATACATCAACAATCAACATCTAACATCAACGTATCTAGTACTCGGTAGGATATTTATCTGTAGTCATAAATACTACAGAGGATGATGCTACATGAGTGAGGTGGTGAACAGTAACACCCTAAGCTTTCTTTCATAATCATCAGTTGTCAATCCCTAAGATTCCATCTCAACCCAACATTCTCATCAAGTCATTATCATATACAGAAAATATTTGGCTCAACATTAATCAGCCACTAAGCTAGCTCTACTGTAATTTTATGACCCGGAGCAAACCCAGCTCACAAACGACGATATTAGTGCTAAACAATTCGAAAGAAACACATACACAGATACTGCCAGTAACTCAAAATATATACTTGCTATATGTATATACTATATAAGTTCATATTCTACCTCTTTACAAACGTTGCTCAAAACTGATCTGATGATATACCTACCATTTTTTACTAATAGCCAAAAGGGGTAAGGAACAAAAGAGACGTGCCTTTCCTTGCACTGTCAGATCAAACCACATCTTATGAGAATATGCAACTTAACTTACTAATCCATATTACAAAATTGACCCGATCTTTCTAGTCTTTTTCTTGGCAGGGGCATCCTTATTCTCTGCTTTTCTCTTCAGGTCCGACTTCAAAGCCTTGGATTTGTTCACAAGAGTCTTACCATTTCCCTGCTCATTTTTGTCACCACCAATGTTAGTTAATTGTTTGGCTTCATCTTCAGCTTTAGCTTTCAATCTCTCTACAACAAAATACTTCAACCTCCGTAAGGTGGATTCACTCTGCAAAGTGCCGATCAAACATCACCATCAATTCCATGAAAACTATCCATTTAAAGAGATAAATTGCCCTTATTTCTCCCCATGAATCATTGTCAATTACCTGAGCATCTATGTCAAGGTCCACCTCTTCTTCTGTTACTTGGAAGGACGGATTTCCCTGAGCAACAATCTCCAAAGCTTTTGTTAAATCATCCGCAGATAGCTTTGTCAGAGCTCTTCCAAGTTCTCTTTTCTGCATTGTTGACATTCTCCTGAAATACCATGTTCTCATCGTTAAGTTAACATATCAATCCAAATAAGGAAATCAACAGAACATAACCAACTCTTCACTGATGCAAACACGTGAAATTTATGCCACACGTGAGAGGGAAGGGACAACCATGGCTGAACAAATGAGAGTACAGGACTAAACAACCACATAGTACAGGTTCATAAATTGACTGACCTGCACCTTTGGAGCATGAGTTCTCTAAGTTCATTTAGGCGCTTATCAACCTTGTAAAGCTGCACACACAGAAAAGTGGGAAAAAGAGCAAAATACAGCACATTAATTATCAAAATTTGAGTCTGGTGAACAAGTACATGCATGTAAGTGAGATAACTACAAGAGCTTCCCACCTCACAGCTTACGTCCTTTGCCATCTGAGCATGATAAGTCTGTTTCAAACCTGCCTCTTCATCTGTTCTTTCTTCCTGTACAAGCAAAATCGGAAACATATATCAATCAATTAATCGGAAACATACACCGATTAAAATGATTATATGTAACAGCTTAAAAAAAGTTAATGGGCTGTGAATGAAGCAAGTGGTAACTCAAACAAGAAGCTACAACTTTACCTCTTGCATGATTTTTGGCAAAAGTACGAGCCACTTTCCCTCAAATTTTGCCAGTAGAGTTTTGGCTGTCACATGAGCATCACTCCTTTCATCATTACATTTCATAGCATTCTTCAAAACCCACCTCACATCAGCATAAATCTCTCGAACATGCTTGTAGCCATTATCACCCTTGGCTTCCATTCGCTTTTTTATAGAGTTGAAGTCCCTGGGCTTTCCAATAACTGACTAAAAAAAGGAAATGACATGAACAGACACCGGTAAGTCAGGACCTGTCCTTCAAATTAAGTATTTCTATACAACTTGTCTAAGATATTTAGCAAGAAAAACAGAAATGTCAGGAATCCAATTTTCAGTTCTATACCTCAGAGGAATCATGTAAACCTAGATCATTCACATCTACAGAATCCAGAGAAGAGCGTACATCTTTCTTTTGAGTAATCTGGAAAGAAAAACACAGGATCCGTGAGGTAGAAAACTATATACTAGTATATAATACAATAGTTTGCAAGCATGTGCAAGTGAAAAGGTTTAACAGCAAGAAATGCCACTAGAGTATGGTTTATCTGCAATAGAATTTACATAGTAGAAAAGACCTAAAGCACAAGTATCCCTGCAGATTTTGAGGCTGAGAGTTAACTGGGGTTGGTAGCATAAGTAGACAAGCACACTTATGGAAAATTAAATACACTGTATGATTTACTTATGCTTATGTTTCTCCTAATGTAAAACAAATAAACAAAACGACGAATGAATTTTCTAGCAGCTGAATCACAGCATGCATATCAAGCCTTTACATAAAGAGAATACTAAATCAAAATCCAGTTTATTACAAAGACCTAAATGGAGCATTAATTGAACAGGTAATATTAAACTTCACAATACCAATCTAAAAAAGGGAGCTCGGTTATTCACATGATGATGGTGGACATTAAGCAAGATACCTGATTCAAAATAACACCAAATTGCCTGATGAGGTCCTGCATTCTCTTAGCTTTGGAATCGGGATGGTTTAGCCTAGTCGTAACATGTCTCCCTTTATCTTTATAATCCCTTGATAGATTGTTTCTAGAGTCTATAATTTGCTTTTTACTGTTGTTGGAGTAGAATTGTTCAATCTCATTTATTTTTTGCTCTAGCTGCAAGTAATTCTCAGTGTTATTTTAGAAGCATATTGCAAGCAAATAATATAATTACACATAAAAAATAAAGTTGAATATCAAACAAAATATACAGAATTTAACAAGTAAGATTCGCGATCAACTGCCTACAATTAATGACATGAAAGAACTAATGGAATAATAATGAAGCGGAAATTAGACAAAGCAAAATGAATACGAGTACAATATTTATTAGTAAATGAAAGAATTAACCTTGTCAACTTGAAAAGAAACCTGATTCACATGATTTTTGAAATCTTTGAGTTGATCATCATTTTGTACAACATTCACATTTGCAGGAACCTGAGACCCAGAATTGTCCATTCATGCAATTGATCATAGTAAGTAAAAATAACAAGTTTATTTAATTTCCGATAAACATGGAAACCAAAATTAAACTAAAATCATGAATCATAAGGGAAAAGTGAACAATAGCATATCAAGAAGGTGAACTGCAAACGATAAGTAGATTAAAACTTAAAAGAAAACCAAAAAGTTAGAATCATTGGAGACTATCAAAGAATCAAAAGCAAGAAGATGTACACAGAACAAAAAATTCAAAGAAATTACCGAACAAATTGTACCTTGAAAGTAGCGGGGGGTTCCATATGAATCAATTAAAAAGAAGATGAGATAATACTGTAATTGAGATTGGAAGATCAAAGATTGAAGAACATTAAACCCAAAATTCTGGTTTTTAATTTAGAATTTCTACCCCTTTCCTCGAGATACCATCATCATCACAGATGTTTCTTTCTTTTATTTATTTATTTATTTATATATATATATATATATTTTTTTTTCCAAAAGTTAAAGAATGATAAACCCTATTTTACTACGAAATAACAAATTGTTCTCCTCATCCTCACCTTATAGCTTATTATACTCTTACAATGGAGTAAATATCTTTTTTTTTCCAAACCATGGAGTAAATATCTTTATTACAATGTGTTGCATTTAATTTAATTAGTATACTCATCATAATCTCTAAACACAATACTCCCTCCATTTCATATTGTTAATCCCATTTGAAATCTTTTAACTCTTAAAAATTAGAGGGAATCTTCTAAATTTCTCTCTATATATAATAACAAACATAGTCATGTGAGATCTAATTTTATTCGTCTCGATGAGTACTTTATTAATATCTAATTTTTATAATTTTTGCTAGTATGAGATTTAAAATATTTGCAATCAAAGATTTTCATCGATATACGTAAATGGGACTAACATTATGAAACGGAGGGAGTAGTAATTTTTTTGAAAGAACATGACTTTAGATTAGCGAATTTAATTACATAAATGTAAATATGTAATAACGAAAAACTTTATTTGACTTTTAGGCTTTTCTTGAAAAAAAAAATAAAAAATAAAAATCTATTGTTCATTGTTGTTTGGTTAAGAATTTTGAAGCAAAAAGAGTTTTTAGAGTAAAAAAGAAATGTTTAACCATTTCAAAAAACTTTTAAGGTATTTGGTAAAGAGATATTTAAAACAGTGTTCTTAAATATAATAAGTCAATAAAGACATGGTTGACCATTTTAGTCTTTGTCCCCTTTTGTTAGCACCATATGACTCATAAAACTCTCACAAAAAGTGGGGCTCATGGTGCAAAAAAAAAAAAAAAAAAAAAAAAAGACTGGAGGAGTGCTTACTAAGCACCTTTACATAAAAAGCTAATTGCAACCTGTTAGATAAAATAGCTAATGCAAACAATTACCGGCCAAGAGTTATGCAGGAGAGGGACTACAATTGATATTGATTGTTCGGATTCACCATTCAAGATGATGAAATTATCACAAGAATTCTCTTCATCCCAAAATTACAAGACAACGATGCACCCACTCATACATTTGTACGAGACAATGAATAAAAAAAATGTGTCAAATTGCTATATTTATGTATTTGGATTTTTTAACCTTTCCCTAGTTAGTTCTTGTTTGAATTTGTTAAATTGTTTTCATTAATTGTCAGTATTAAATATTGTATGACTTTAAACAAAAAAATTAGTGTACTCGCAGTTAAAAAAATAAAAAAAATACTGTATTAAAAGCTGGTGTTTGAAGTCTTAAAAAATGGCGTTGATGTAATGTGGGAGATTATAGCGTCATCCTAATTGTAGGTTCAATGTCGAAGACTCGTGATTACGTTTCTCACTTTCTCCACAGCCCAATTGCCCCCAACCAAATGCATACTATGGCCTATGGGATGGTTGTTGCATACATGAAGTTAGTCCTGGAACTTCCTTTCTAATCTTTGATATACACATTTGTAATCTCGTACAGAACCATAACCAAAACTTGACACGAAAGAAGAACAGAACATTTTTACACATCGATCACCACCACAACCTAGTTCAACAAAGTGCTATCATATCACTGCTCATTGTCTCACATTTCACCTTCATCCATGAACTATTACTTGGGGTGCCAGAACATTCCCTTGATTCCCTCTGGATCTGGTTCAAATCCTAAATTTTGATAGAAGTCAACAACTGCAATGAACATATATATGTCAATGTCAGAATTCATTTATTTAGCTATAAAAAAAGTCAGATACAAGCATACAACACGAACAATTTTCCGAAGAAGACTTGAAAAGGGAAAGAACAAATTATCCTTGTTTCACATGACATCTTCATGTGAAACCACTTTCATAGACGCTTAGCTTGTCATTGTGGATAGTAAATGCATATCTTTTCAGTGTTTGTGTAATAAAAATCTTACCTTTACTATCTGCAAAGAGAGAAATGTTGCCAATATCCCTCTGTAACAGAGCCCTTATCATCTTCTCCACAAGAGCCTTTCCAAGCCCTTGACCCTACATCAGAACCAGACAGATGGTGTACTGTTATGCACCTAATATACAGTGTCCAGCTTCCGTCAGGAAACACACACACACACAAACAAGCAGTGACACAACAAATTTGTCTGCCACACATCAAGGAAGGTTATGCAAAATGGTTCAGGCTCAAGGAAACTCAAGTGCTATTTGATAACCATAACCACCCCGCCCTAGCCTTACAGATAAAGAGATTAAGCTTTTTGCAATGAAAATGCATGATCTGATAAAGTGATAAGTAAACACATAGACCTGTAACTCTGAATCTTGCACATATTAGAACACTAACTTGCAGCAAAGCTAAATGTCCAGATAAATTGCATGCATAAACCCACATTAGGCTGACATTCTGAGACTTCTCTGAGGACCTCATATGCAAATGGCAAGACAAGCTATACTCCAGTAACACAAACAACTAATTCAGTAGCATACTATAAAAAAATAAATAAAAAAATAAAAAAGGCACAAACTTTATTGCACAAGCTAATGACGCTATACATGATCCTACTTCTACGTTCTGCAAATACATGCTTAAGCCAATATAAAATCGTAGTGAATTTCCCTAGTCAAATGTTCAAATTTTATCCTAATTTTGATTACAATATATAACTACGAAGTATAAATTTTAATTAACTAGTTGGAAAATTGCAACCTAAAATCAACAAGTTTAGTTTTGGTCACCTACAGAATTTTTTTCAAACAAAAAAAATAAAATAAAATTTGAGCAAACAATAGTCAAAGATGAATTTTGCAGAACGCCAGAACTCAAGAAGTTAACCATGACAGTTGACTTGTATTCAAGTTTGATACAGCTCATACAAAATTGCTTACATTCACAGTTTTGCTCTTTTAGTCATATAAGACGGGAGAGGGATATGTTAGCAAACTATGCACAGCTTCATCCTCTTGATGATTCGGTTACACATACAGTATATAGCTTGAGAATTTTACAGAGGTAACCTGTGATGTAGCTAGCCAAGTCAGAAACATTTGTTATCTACAAAAATCTCCCCTTGTCGTTGGTGATCAATATGTTATAGACAATAAGAAAGCACCTAGCTTCACTAAGAAAATTGAACACCCTTCCAACTCAACCTTCCCCATAGTAGTCTAAATGCATGCAGATAACCACATTAATAAATAAATCTCAATTAATCTCCAGTTAAAAGATAACCTGGTAAGATGGATCAACAAGAACATCCCAAATTGTAGCATTGAAGGCATGATCAGATGTAGCACGAGCCATTCCAATGAGCGTCTTGTAGTCATCACCTTCTGTTAGATAACTTTGCACAATAGAATAAGATGTCCATCATTTACTTATACAAAGAAGTGGGATAGAGTAAGGGTATTGGGGGAATTATGCACAATCTCCACCCAATATATAGCCAACTTTAGGCAGGGTCACATTGTTAGAAATTTGAGATGCATCTACAAATTACCTGCATCAGGTGATTTACGAACAGAATGCAGTGTGGCAACCATGTAACTATTTTTCAAAGCTGCACCAAGTTTTGAGAGTGGCCTACGGGGCCAACCTACCTGTCGAGGTGATAGAGTATGGTCAAGCAGTGAGTTTAATCAATAGATAGTTTAATGTTAGCCAGACAAAACATACTCACTCCCTGACAATGACTACTTTTCTTTTGTGTTTAGCTATAATCCATCCCTCTTGGAAATTTTTAAGAAAAGCCCCACAATCACCTTATCACATAATGCCTGGAGGTCATACAAATCAACATCTCCACCAGAAGAAAAGATTATTTGTTCAACAGACCCATCTGTTTGAGATTTTTCAGCAAGCACAAATTCTTCCGGCAAAGGCTCTTCCTCTTCTTCAGTAGGAATTGTTGGTTCAATAACTTGTGTTGTATTGTTTTTCAAGATTCTGTAACAGCAAGCATGTTATCTACTATTCAGATTCCATTAAAGAAGACATAACTTAAGCATTAAGGGAGTAGGTATCACACCATCTCCAATCACTCAGCAATACAAATTACTCCCTCTATCCCCAAATAGAAGTCTCATTTCGTCCACAAATCATGTCCTTATTTAAAAATCTCAATTCACCTTTATCTATTCACTTAAAATCGACAAAGCCCTACTATCATCTTTTTCTATCCATATTTGACCAACTAAGCCCCCCTATCTATCCACCTATAACCAACCAAGCCTCACTATTATACACCTTTCTAACAATGTGGGCAAAAGGCAAATGAAACTGTTATTTGGGGACCGGAGGGGTATAGTTTAAAGAAATTCCAATCTGAAGGCGTTCATTACAAGTTGCAATTTTATGCAAAAACTAAATTTTATGCGTGTATATAATAAATTGACGAGACATATATGCTCCTAATATCTTGTTATTTTGGATGGTTATCAACGTGCTTTTAGGGTATATGCTACTTGTAAAAGTATTAAGTTGAAAAGGGAGAAACATTGTAGTAGATTAGGAGTATTATCTAAGAAGGAAATGTGCATGAGGGTTTCCTTAATTGGAGTTATTCCAAAGTGACCTCACTTACTTGAGTGTTTGTACAACACAGGTGTTCCCTCATCTAATTAGGTGTTAAGAGAAGGTCTTTCCTCTTTCTCTATTAATAAAAAACTCAACATTTTTTAAAAACAAACACTAGACCCAAGAGTAAGAAGCTGGTAAAAAGTGCTAATAATGGAACAATAATATGGTTCCATAAGAGTCTTAGAGCACAATAGTAGAACCTAGGGACATAGATTTTCTTCATGGGCCTCCCTCATCTTCTACTGTCGCGCATCGGCGTCATTTAAACCAACCTTAGTGCATATGCATTATTATCTATATCCAATATAGATACAGTTGCTATGATCCTACTCCAAAGAAATACTAGTAATTCATTTAATCCTTTCGTAGTCTGATCAAACATTCAACATTAAAGTACATCATAATCTGTGTTTCTAATTGTAAGGGCTTCAGAAGGAATGAAATTGAAAAGGGAAAGAACATACCCAGATCGAATGGATTCCCAAAAACTAGCCTTGAGCTTGAGGCTACAAAATCTAAGCTTTTTGGTTCCTGCAGTTTGAGATAAACAATTAATTAGTTGAATAACTTAAATTAATCAACCAAATAGTTGGAGAAATAACCTGTAGTAGAGAATCCATAATAATAAATGGGATTGGGATTGAGACTGAGACTGAGACTGAGATGAGAGAAGAAGATTTGTTGAGATTGATTAAGAGCAGGAGCCCTGCAACAAAATTGAAGTAAAACGGAAACCTCCGCAAATTAGATGATGTACTCTACAAAATAGAAAAGAAAAGAGGGAGCAAAGGAAAACGCATAATACCGACGAGAAGAAAGAGAAAGGGCAATTGAAGAAGAAGCGTGCATAATTGCTGAATTGTTGATTGTTGAATGTTGAAGAGGAAAATTACAGTGACTACAGATCGAGCTACTGCGGTAGTGTCTGTGTGTCTGTGTACCACATCGCGCACGCTTTCCTTCATTCAATCCTGTACTCACCCTTCCTCAATTCTACATTACTCAACCAGGAGTCCAGGACCCTACAAGTTTTTTCTTTTTTTTTTTCTTTCAAAATTGCCCTTTTTGCAAAACCCTTTAGAATGTGATAATAAGGCTACGTTTTTTTGGACTTATTTTCATTTCACTTCCATTTAGCATTTCAGTTAATTTCAATTGAGAATGAGGGATAACTCAATTAGTTAGAGTGTCCCTCCCGAATCCAAAAATCTTGGAATCAATTCTCAATTCAGTTTTATCATTTCAATTAAAATAGTCCAAAAGAACAAGGTTTAAGAATTGGAGTTAGGTAAATTGAAATTCTCCTTATCTAAAGTTTCTCATATGTATTGGTATATAACATATAAACACTTAGCAACCACAAAATAAAGCTTAAAAGTTATTATTTAAACTAATATAGCTTTTTTTTTTTTTTTTTTTTTTTTTTTTTTTTTTTTTTTTTTGGGTTCCTGTATCTATGAAATTAATAAAGATTATTGAAAAGCTCGATATTCATTTTAAGATCTTATTTAAGTTGAGATGTGTTTTACGATTACCTATAAGCTTATTTTGCCACCACCGATATGAGTTAATTTGTGATGATTGTTTTCCAAGGGTAACGCAAACCTTCTATCACCCTATTGGAAAGGTGGAATTATATTTCAAGAATAACTATTCATATTTCTAAGGAATAATTTGGAAGAATACATGAGTTTAGGGGTTTTCATCCTTTTTTTTGGGGTTGTTAAATACTATCCTCGAATTTTTAGGTAATGCCCACAAATTAAAATTTATTTTACTCCCTCCGTGTTTTTTTAAGTAACACACTTTGACTGACACGTAGTTTTAGGAGATTTTATTGACTTTAATAAAATAAGATGTTAGTGGGGTAGGTTGGAGGAGTGAGAAATGATAAAGTAAAAGAATGTGAGAGGAAGTGGGGACCATGAAAGGAGTGAGAAATGATAAAATAAGAGATAGTAGGGTGAAAATATATTATTAAAATGTAAGGAATTTCTAAAAGAGGAAGTGTGTCACTTAAAAAAAACGGTCGTTTAAGGAAAGTGTGTCACTTAAAAAAAACACGGAGGGAGTAAAATTTACCCTCAGATAAACAAAAATTTTTACCTTCATCCTCATTCCCTATTCTCTCTTAAAAACATTTATCTCTCTAAATCGCCACCAGCACCTCCTCCTCCTCCTCCTTTAACCACCCAACACCACCTCCTCCTACAACCAAAACTACTCGTAATACCCAATTTCTGCAGAAACAATGAGGAAGGACAGGCGGTCACCGGAGAAGAATTTTTTTTATTATTTTCTAGAAATGGGTTGAAATGCCCAACTTTTTCGATGAATCTAGGCTGAAACGCCTAGATTTTTCGAATAACCGCCTGGTTGTTCGAAATTTCTGGGCATTTCATCTCAACCGCCTAGAAATTTCGAACAACCAAACGGTTATTCGAAAGATCTAGGCGTTTCCGCTTAGGTTCTTCAAAAAATTTGGGCGTTTTTTCTTCGGTTTCAAATTTGCTTGCCTGCCGTTACAAATAGGCTTGGGTGTGTGTGGTCTGCCCCCATGATACTACCATAAAAATTAATTTTGATACCCATGTATGCTCTGATTCTGCCGGAGGTATTAGTGCAGTAGCAAGGGATAGCAATGGGCAATTAGAGTTTGTGATTATTATTTTTGTTGTTGTTGTTTAATTTATACGAGTATTATTGTTTTTATTATTAGAGTTTATGATTATTATTGCTGTTGTTGTTTATTACAGTATTATTTGTTTGATTTTGATAATTACAGTGGTTGGTGGTTGAACGTGATCGTTGGTGGCCGCCGGTGAATACTAAAGAGAATGGTTAAATTTTTTGTTTAGGGTAAAAGTGTTATGTACAATTAATTAATTTTATAATAAGGGTACGTAATTTTAGGTTATTTTGTGGGCGTCAGTTAGAGATTTAAGGGCGACGTTTCGCTTTTCACTTTTTTTTTTTTTTTTTTTTTTCCTAAGCTCAATATGTTTCTCTAATTAATAATAACAATTAAAAAAGTCGTATGTGACCAGAGCCATTCAAATTTGCCTAGTGAGCTATCATGTGATCGAGCTCAAGAGTAACATTCTTCGCTTTGCAATACAACTCCAACAGATTATGTGATGAACATTTTGCTCTCAATTGAACATACAATACAATATAGTATAAAGGAATATAAACCCAAAATGTCTCATATATAATTGTATGTTCTTTTATTATAATTTTATGATCTTTTAGCATCATATTTACAATCATGCATGCGTCATATATTCATGTGTCTAAGGGTCTGTTATCCTCAGATTATTTTCAGTTCACTTCAGCTCAGTTCTTAATTTCCTTCTCTCATAAAATATTTAGTTCAGTTCAGTGCAGTTTAGCTCAATTCAATCAATCAGAACAGGCCCTAAGTGTAAGATCTTAGCGTTAGCAAATTACAACTTCATATGGGATATGACAAACATTAACTTGTAATTCTCATCTCAGCATATACTTTGGCAATTAAAATGAAAAATGGAAATAGCCTAATAGACTTATAGACATGACAATTAACAAGGCGCTATAAGTTGACGAGTAAACCCAAAATAAAAGTAAGAATCTTGGTCTTGGACATTAGTAGAGTACTTAGCTTGTTAATTCTAATTAGATGAGAGGCAATAGAGGCATTTATTGGGATCCAAAAAAGGTAGAGAAGAAGGGAAGGCGTGAGATTAAGGAAGGAATTTTTTGGATCATCCCTAAAAATGAAGCAAAAAAAGAAGAAAAATGGTTGTTTGGTGATCCAGTCAACAACAAAAGAATAAAAATAATTATCCATAAAGATTAAAGGGACATTGCATGTGTACTTTCCCATTCCCATACCCTTAAATATTAAGACATCCCCACACACACACCCAATTATTCACTTTCACTATTATTTTCTTGAGTTCCGGAGCTCCCTCTCCCTACCTTCGCACCTTTGTCCCCACTCCCCATTCCTTGCCTTTTTCCTTTTCCTAACATCATTTGAAAAAAAAAATATACAAATGATTTGTAGAGTAATGATATATCAATAATCCCTATTAGAATTTTTGTCTGATTGATTTTATATACAACATACAAGATTTGATTATTATTTCATTTTCCGTGCTAGATGATAAATTATCAATTATTTTTAGGAGAAAATAGGACAACATCCGAGCAGACTGTTACATAATTCTCCGTATGTTTTAAAGATGATTTATAATTGATGACATATTGTCGTAGTGTTCACACTTTAAGCTTTCTCCATATACCTGTAAAATGGAATATGTAAAGACGATTTAAAACCGATGATATACTGTCGTAGGGGCACAAACTCTAAGCTCTAGCTAAAAGTA
The DNA here is from genome assembly GCF_948465745.1 of Chenopodium album. Taxonomy (NCBI): domain Eukaryota; kingdom Viridiplantae; phylum Streptophyta; class Magnoliopsida; order Caryophyllales; family Amaranthaceae; genus Chenopodium; species Chenopodium album. The sequence continues at coordinate 55,639,843 of NC_137845.1, read as the reverse complement.
AAATTTGAATGTAAAATTTGAAAGTGATTTGAGAGAAAGAAGCATGTGGTGGGGAGGGTGATAAATGAGGCAATAAATAGGATAATAATGGGGATGTAATTGTGAGACAAAAAGCTTCCAAAGTGAAATCAAAAAAAGAGAAAGAGAAAGCAAAAGCAACATTCCACCCTAGAACGACAGTCAGTTAGACAGAGACTCAAGATTGAAGAATACAAACAAAGATTTTCCCATCATTTCCTCTTTCTTTTCAATACTACAATTTAGCCTAAAGAATTAGAAGAAGAAGAAGAAGAAGAAGATAATGAGTGAGAAATGATTGAGGAAGGAAAACAAAGAGAGGATTATTACTTGTATTAAAGACAGAAAAAACTCAAAAATGGTAGCAGAAGACAAACACCAACTCTCTACTCATCCTTTACCTGATTCCAAGCTCTGCACTACTTTGAATAACCGGTAATTTTGATCTCAACAATAATATTATTACTGTATTCATGGTCATGACCTGTATGTGTATTGTGTATGTTATGATTACAACATTCATGATATTCTTTCATTGTTGCTAGCAGCATCTTTCAGGACGTTGCTGGGGACATTACTGTTGTCGTCGATGGCGAATCCTTTCTACTGCACAAGGTCAATTCTCCTAGTATCACTTCTTTTGTTTCAGCTTGCTATCTATCTAGGAATATTACTATCTGTCAAATGTCAATTACTGTATTCATGTACCGATGACTGTACTGTTTGTCTGTTTGGTTTGTGGATTTATATTATAGTTTCCCCTGGTCACTCGAAGTGGCAAAATCAGAAAAATGATTGCAGACGCCAAGGACTCCAAGTTGGAGCTTCACAACCTACCAGGGGGTTCTCAAGCATTCGAGCTCGCTGCCAAGTTCTGCTACGGCATGAACTTTGAGATTACAGCAGGCAACGTGGCCTACTTGCGCTGTGCTGCTGAGTACTTGGAAATGACAGAAGACTATCAGCAAGAGAACCTCATTGTAAGAACAGAAGCTTATCTTGATGAGGTGGTTGTTCAGAGTATTGAGAAATGCGTTGAACTTCTCTCTGCTTGCGATTCCCTACCTATTTCCATGGTTGAAGAGGTGGGAATTCCAAGCAGATGCGTGAATGCCATTGCTGCCAACGCGTGCAGAGAGCAGCTGGCTTCGGGTTTTTCACATGTAAGTTGCCATGAGGATGATTCGGCAGAATTAAAAGAAGCTGCAGGCTACATTGAATGGTGGGTTGAAGATCTGTCTGTACTCAGGATAGATTTCTATCAGCAGGTCATCTCAGCTATGGCGAAAGCAGGTGTTGATACTTGCAGTATCATCGCGTCTTTGATGCATTATGCACAAGTATGGTTAAAGGGCATTGGAAAACTTCAGATATGGAATCCAGCAAGGTTAAGACCACATTGTGGCACACAAGAGCATGACCAGAAGGTGATTATTGAGGCCCTTGTCGATCTTCTTCCAACAGAGAAATCGAAATCTTCACCAATTCCCCTTAGTTTCCTGTTTGGTTTGTTAAGGATGGCAATCATAGTGGATGCCAACATCTCCTGCAGGGTTGAGCTTGAGAGGCAGGTTGGTTGTCGGCTAGAAATGGTTTCTCTTGATGATCTGCTTATCCCGTCTGTTCACAAGGGAGATTCCTTGTTTGATGTTGACACAGTCTGCAGAATTCTGGCTAACTTCCTTCAGCGGATGGAGGACGAAGAAACTACTGAAGATCAAAGTGGGTATGAATCACAAGGTTTTGGCTCTCCCACTCATGGTTCTCTATTGAAGGTTGGACGCCTTATTGATGCATATCTAGCAGAAATTGCCCCTGATCCTTACCTGTCATTGCAAAAGTTCACTGCTATTATTGAGGCTTTGCCGGATTATGCCCGAGTCATTGATGATGGGCTTTACAGAGCACTTGACATCTATCTCAAGGTACTTTAATTAGATTGCAAAACTGATACATATATATATATATTTTTTATTATTTTTTTCACCTCTGGACCTGCCAATTAATAATTTGCTTGTGCAGGCTCACCCTATGATATCTGAAGATGAACGCAATAAGTTGTGCAAATACATTGACTGCCGAAAGCTCTCAAATGAAGCTTGTAACCATGCTGCACAAAATGATCGGCTCCCAGTTCAAATGACAGTGAGAGTTCTCTATTTTGAGCAGCTTCGATTGAAGAATAGCATGTCCGGAAGTTCAGGAGATGCACTGTTCTCCCAAAAAATTAGCAGCGGCATCCCAAGTGCTGCAATGTCCCCCAGAGATACGTATGCATCCTTAAGGAGGGAGAATCGAGAACTGAAGCTTGAGATCTCAAGGTTGAGAATGAGGCTCAATGATTTGGAGAAGGAGCAGACTTGCATGAAACAAGAGATGTTGGACAAGTCGGGAACTGGTAGGACATTCTTAACTTCACTTTCAAAAGGAATAGGGAAGATTGGGATTTTTAGCACTCCAATGGGAAACAAGCGGCAAAAATCAGGAAGGAAAGGAAAAACTGCACGTAGTCGAAGGCACTCGGTTTCTTAGGATAATCAGATGGATTCAGAAGCTGCCTCCGGGTGGAATACAGTGAACAGAAGATAAAGCCATGGAACTCGAGAAAACGTCAAGATATATCAGGTCAAAATATATAGTACTATAATTTAGCATATCTGATAAATACTTGGGCACTTTACCTACTTAATGCAGCTTCTGTATCCAAAATGCTAAGGCTTTGGCATCCTAATAAACACCAACAGACCTTGGTCATCCAAACACATGAGCTTGTATGGTGTATACACCAACAAATTTGTAATTGTCATGATTTACAGAAGGGAAAGCATGCTCAAGTATCTTTTCTTGTCTACTTCAAGTGTTCGAGCCTTGCAGACAAATCGGTATTTGAACATACTTTCCTGCTTCTGAAAGAGAAATTTGAGGCACATAATTTTCAACAAATCAGTAAAATTTTAATACTAAAGTATTGTATTGTATGTTGAATGCTCCAATTAATATCTTGCTTCTTATATGTGCTTAAGCATCATCCATAGACTAATAAAATGGATTATTCTGACAAGCAAACAAATTCAATTAATTGCCTTGAACTCAATCTTTGCTTTAATGAAGTTGCAAAGTACTGTTCTAGAAATTATTACATTCTCCAAAGTAACATTAACACAGTGAGCCGCTTGGAACGCCTCAACAAGATACCCTCAAAACAAGATGAATGTGTCTATTAAACTGTTTTAACAATATACAAAAATATACGAAGTACTAGTTTTAACAAAATGCACCTCTAAAACAAACAGTTTTAACAAAGTGTAAAAAGAACGCTTCCATGCCTCTATCTCCCTGACCAACATCTCACTGTATACTCCACTCCTTTACATATAATCTCACGTCCATGACTCTATGTCCCTGACGATCATCTCTTACTCCCTCACCACCTTCTCGACTAAATAACCCTGCAATATTTTTTAAGACAAACAACCCATCTCCAAGCGATCTCACATCATCCAACTCCGAAGTAGATCTAATAACCCCATTCCACATCATCCTCCGCTCACGCCCATTCTCCACCTTCCCCACATCCCCCCCCCCAACTTCTAAGGTATAGCAAAACTTTTTTGCTACCTCCTCATCACCAATCAACAAAACACACACTAGATAACCATTGTTGACTTCTTCACAGTGAACATAAAACCGACATATGTTACCATCTATCCTCATGATGTAAATCGCTGGTTCAGCCACTAGCATTTCAAAATTAACAAAACACATCAGTGTGTCTGTTATGGAAACTGTCTTAGTGACCAAGTAATGACCTCGTTCCATGTGGTCCACCATATCATCCAAGCCAATACTCATTTTACATCCCCTCTGGAATGGGCAAGTGTAGAGTTTGGGATTGTCTTTTCCCTGTAACAGAAAAAAGCAGAGTTTAAATTTGTTCGTGCTAGTCTGGGAAATGTAGCTGAAACGATAAGATTACAATGTCAAAATTCCTCTAACTATACACTACAATAGACATAAGTATTAAAGGGCTTAATAACCTGAAGAGTCTGAGCATCTCTATTCTGACGAGGAGGAGAAGGTATATTCTCTGAATGTATGTCATCTGCTACTCCATCATCGTCTACATTCAAACACAGGTTGTTAGTTGTTGATATTGAACTCCCATTAAAAGCTTTTTTCTGATTTATAAATTACATTACCTTGATGATTTCCAGAAGCATCATCTCTTACTTGTTCAGATCTAGCATGTCTCCTCCCTGAACGTTGTTGTCTTTGAATAACCAGAGTCTCAGCATCATCTCTTCTCTGACGAGGAGAAGGTATATTCTCTGAATGTATGTCATCTGCTCCTCCATCATTGTCTACATTCAAACACAGGTTGTTAGTTGTTCATATTGAACCCCCATTAAAAGTTTTTTTCTGATTTATAAATTACATTACCTCGATTGTTTCCAGAAGCATCATCACTTCCTTGTTCAATTTGTTGTTGATCTTCCCCACCCTCACGATCTTGACCAGAAGAAGATCTATTACCTCCTTGTTGTCTCCTCTGTCTCTTACCACGTCGTTGTCTCCCCTCAACTTGAATCTTATTTAGTCTATATCGCTGATTTGTCAATCGTTGAATTCGGTAGAAAGACCCAATGTCTTGCAATAAAGTATTGCAGACCTGTACTTGAGACTCTTGTTGATGGCTATACGCATTATTAAATTGTTGCAGGGAATGTAGTCTGATCCCCTTATTCTCTTCCATACTAAAAACTGTAATAAAAAAAAAAAAAAAAAAAGAAGCGTATAAAAAGCCTAGACACACAACCAAACTTAATCTAACAGCCTTTTAAGCATAAATCATTGGAAAAAGCCATACATGTGCAAAAAAATTCAAGTATCCCAAACAAAGATGTCAATAAAATAACACAAGATATTCATCAATACATAAAAAGAATATCCAATTCAACAGTTAGCAAGAGAATGCCATATAGTCATACTAGCTTTTTATGCACGCGATGCGTGCGTGACATCGCGTGCATAATTACTTATATAAATAATAATATGATAAAACATATGTACTTAATTATAGTATCAAATATTCAAATGTAACCATCAAATATATTTCAACAACCAAATTTCTTTTGCATTCGATGGACTTTAAGCTATAGATTGAAGTAATAATCATATTGTTTCCTAATTTCTGTTACTATACTTTTCTTCAAGTACTGATCCCCAACGTTTCTAGACTTGATACTTCACATCACCATAAATAAAATCAATTGGACCACAAAAAAGCAAACAAATTTTAAAGAGGCCTTATCTGCACACCATTCAAACCAAATCATTCCTCATTACATTTGTTAGACTTAACATACCCATAACATTTGAATTAATTCTGTGGAATACTAAAAAGAAATCAATAGATCATACACTTAAATTGAATAATCACCAAATAGTAAAAGATTGCACAGCTTCAACCTTAATTCCAAAAGGCTAGAGTACACATCAATCTTCAATCAATTAGTTTTATCATGCTTGTCTAATGTCAATAATTGATTACGTGAGTTTTAATGATAATAATAAGATGCCAATAACTAATACTTCCTCTGCTCCGGAAAAATTGCAACTGAACAGTAACGCACAGGGTCATGTGACAAAGTTACCCATGTAATTAGAATGCAAATGAAGAGAGAGAATTTGCTAATTACCACTGATTAAACCCAAACACATCATCATCATTATCAAACCTAAACATCTTGAAACACATCATCATCAAACCTAAACATCTTGAAACACATCATCATCAAACCCAATCAACATATTCAACATAACCCAGAAAATCAACCCAACAAATAAAAATCAACCCAGAAAATTCAAGTGGAATGAGAAAAAAATGGAATTTACAATAAAAATAATTACATTAATACACAAATTGACATACTCTAAAGTACAACAATCCACCAATAATTATAATATCAGATACAACAATATCAAATTTACCAAAAAAAGAACAATTAAACATGTGTTTTACAACCAAATGAATCTTGAAGAACAACTTATTATCATCTTGAAGAACACCCAAGATACGGATCTATTGGACAACATCATCAACATCAATTTCGTTTTCAAAATCAGAAAATAAAACCCCCAAATTTCGTTTTCAAAATCAGAAAATACAACCCAGAAAACTCATACCTTAGATCGAATTTCGCGATGAATTTGTGCGCTTTTGGTAAGAGATTCGTTGCAAATCAGTAAAAGAATTCAATTTCGAATAGTAATTGTGCGAATTTGGTGTAGATTTGTGCGAATTTGGTGTTCGTGAGGTTGAGAGGAATCCAGAAGGTTTGACTGATTATTTTGAGAAATTAGGGTGTTATTTTTTTTTTTGGTTTAATGGTTGTAGAAAGATAGTGTAGTTGGGGATTAATAATTTTGGAGATACAATTTAATGTAATAGAGTAATATAGTGTTTGATTAATCTAACATTAATTAATTATGTTATTAATTGTTTAAACTCATTGTTTGGGACTGAGATATAAATGTTTAAGGTAGAGTTGATCAAAAGGGCGGGACGGGTTAGACTTATGTATATAAAGTCATGTCCAAACCCGCCCAAAATTGCGGGTTTGTGGACTAGTGCGGGTTTTTGCAGGCTGGGTTCGGGCTCTAAACCAAAAATGCGTTTTTTGAGTTGTCCAAATCTCACTTTTTTGGCACAAGATAGGTCGGGCTAGTGATGATTAACTCTAGTTTAAGCATAAGGATGTACCTTGGAATGAACATGAACGTGGAAGTAATAAGCGTATTGGTTGAGTTCCTTCATGAATGCTAAGATTTGTAAAGAGTAGTTGCATATGTATCGAAGTTGTTCTGATAAGTTATGCCATGTTTTAGAGACAAGAGGGGGCCGAGTTACTAGTAGGAATGTGACAATAATTGAAGTTGTTGCTTTCTTTCTACATATTTTGTTCATGATCTTAAGAAAAGAACTATTGGTGCCGTGTCCACTTGTTCGGGTGAAACAATAAGCCGACAGTTCCATACCGTGCTCAAAGTTGTAATGAAGATTGTAATCCCCGTATTTTTAAATATTTTATAAATGAAATTTTATTTTATTTATAATATTTATTTGTATTTTTCCGTAATTTAATTTTAAAAGTTTCAAATTATTAATTTGGGTCAAAAAAATTATTTTAGCACAAATTATTTTATGAACCTATATCCTACCATCCATGATCATAAAAACAAAGCCTAACCCATTTGTTTATTTAATTGGCCCATTATTTTCATGAGGCCTAATTCTACCCTACAATTCTCTCCTATAAATACCCCATGAATCCCCAAAAATTTCCCACACAAAAAGGTTAGTTTTATTTTCTTTCTCCTTTGTTTTATTAATTTGTGTAATTATAATTATTGATTTATGGGTTTTGATTTTATTGTTTGAAATTAATTTAATTAGTATCAAATTGTATTTTGATGATTAAACTTTATAATTTCAGATTTTATAAATGTCATAATTTTCAGATTTTGTAAATTTTATAACCTAGGGTTTTTAATTATTGAAAATCATGATTTTAGGGTTTTTATGAACAATTGATTTAGGGCTTTTATAGTAATGATGTTTTGAAATTTTGGTGATTATAACTAATGATAAGTTTAACTTAATTCCAGATTATTTTGAACACGTAAATTCGTGTTTTAATTTTTAGATTTCCGTTCGTTAATATTAATCCCGTTTTAATCCCGATCAGGTTCTGAACTCATCCGATTTTGATAAAAAAAAAGTAGTGTTTCATGTGGAAACAACGATTTAAGAAAGACTCACTACCTATGGTACTGAGCACCATCCTCTCGTGGCCAAATTCAGCCTCTAAATATGATTTTCGGGCAGTTTTTGATTTTTAACGAAGTTTTTATGCTTAAAATTTTATCCTTGAGTTTGATTAATAAAATTAACTATGTTTAAAGTTAATTAAGCATAAATATGTGTTTTATTAAAGTTTTGAAGGGTTTTAATTAATCTAAAGTGCTGGAAATAGTTTCTAAGTACTACTTTTGATATTTTATAAAGAGGGTTTAATCACCCATTAAAAAGGGAGATTATTAGGGGTTTTTAAATAATTTTCAGATTTTTATTAAACTTTAAACTTGCTGTAATTTCATGTATAAGAGTGTATTTTAAGGTTTTTATGAAGAAAATTTAAAGAACTATATATAAGCCTTTAATTTTAACTAAAGGGAAGGTTTTAAAGTGTTGTTTAATTGGATTTTGAAGGTTTTTAAGTAAGTATTGCTGTAAATTTGATTGCTTGGGTATTGATTGAGGTCTTATTGTTTGGTTTAGGAGAGGACTTTATAGAAGGTGATTTCTAGTTAGTAAAGTGGCATACCAATTCGTTTATTCAAGGTACGTATAAGATACAAAACCTTGCCTTTAGAAGCATGTTTAGGGATGAATCGAGAACTTAGTATCATGTTTAGAGAAGACTGGGCTTAATTGTTTGGTTATACATTGTGATTTCCATATGCTGGGTATTATGCTACTTTGCAAGTATTGTTCATGCCTCAATTTTGTAAGATACGCTTCGAGGCAAATGTACGCGAATATGTGGAAGGATTTAATTATTACTCGTTCATGATTATTGATATAGAATGAGTAAAGGAAGAATTTAAGTCTTATAAGACGAGGTTAAGATTTTGGGGTGCGTTATGCACTCAAGGTGTTTATACACCGAGGTAGTTAAAGGAATCAATAATAAATATTGATTGTCACTAATAAATCAAGAATTGAAATTGGAAACTTGCTTTACTTGATTGAATTGATATTGGATCGATTGTATTGTTTTGTATACGAGTCATCACCAAGTCTAAACTTGTAAATCACGTAAAGTGCAAGATGGATGAGCAATAAAACTCTGGATTTGTGCACATCTGGAGTAATGACAATCAGGGGTTGGGGTACACGGGGTATTAGCCGTGCACTTTTCTAGAGGTCGTCTGATCTACGAGTCTCTTATTTCAAATACTTTTCAAAAACTAGGAGTTAGATGAGATCTCATACTAGCTACGGTCACGGAGTCGCGCCCGTGGTCGTTGGATGTTTATTGATGTTTCCGAAAGGAGGCATGGGGTTTTCTTTTGTTGATGTTCCAAATGGAGCATGGGATGGACAACCTTGTCTATTGCTTAATCCGATAAATAAAATGAAATAATCTATCTACTATTAAATAGTGAAGTCTTAGTAAAACTGTCAGTTGAGTCGTGTGTTGAGTCTATAATTTAATTGCGTGTGATGATTGAATATTAGTAGCATGCTAGGGATTTCTTTTTAATTTTCGCAGCTTGTATGTACTCAGCGTTGCTGATTGCGTGTTTTGTGTGTCTTTCTTTGGTCATGGCCTTTGCCTTTCAATGACTCTGTGACGATCCAATTTTTACACTTGTAATATTGGGGAGCAGATTAACCACAGGTCTTTGCATATTCAGCATTCGCATCACGGTGGTGGGATTTTGAGTGGAGTTTTGGTTACTTTTCACAACTTATGTTACTACATACTTTGCAGTTATTTAAACTCGATTTCATTCTATACTAATCTTACTAGTTTGGGTTTTGAATAAGGGCCTTAATGGTTCCAAGTTGTAAGACTTAATTTGATTTTGATTATTGGTTTTGAAACTTATTTATAACTGAATTAGTTTTTCCGCTGCTTATTTCTGATATAGCCTTAACGTTTGAACACGTGGCGGTAGCACGTCAGTAATTCTCTTGGATATTATTCAGGGTACTCACAGGTTTAAAGAGAGAATTATTGGGGTGTTACAAAGATAAACAAGCTTTATAATTAAGCAAGTAGGTTCTAGTGTGACGTATGATGGAGACAATAAGTGGAAGTGGTTCAAGGAGTCACTTGGGGCACTTGATGGGACGCTTATTAAGATGACAATTTCAGTTGGAGATCCTCCAAGATTTCAAGAAAGGAAAGGAGATATTACTTAAAATGTACTAGTTACATGTGATCCATGTCTCTGATTCAATTATGTTTTGCCGAATTAGGAGGTATCGGCTTTGATCCTCACATTCTAGGGGATGCCCTTCAATTACAAGTGTAGACACCTACATTTGTCCCTCTTTTTAGGCTGATGATCGTAACATAACGCGACGCAATTGGTCCAACCCTTAAAAAGCAATTACCTAAAATACCATAAAAGTAATGAATTTGTAGAGAATATTTTATTAAACGTGCCCCCGATAGTCCAAGTGCATTTCCAAATAGCCTAAATGTAGACACCTATTTTTAGGTGTCTACCCATCGGGCTCAATGACGAAACCAGGCAGTTGAACATGTGCCAACGTGTAGCGAGTCCCAACGGAATGTTGGAAGCTCCCTCGAAACCATACCTTGACACAACTGAAACTCCTAGAACCTGACCTAGGTTCCTTGGCTCAACTCCAAAAACTCAAACTTGAAAAATCCCAAAAAGTCACTGAAAAGCCCTAATCCTGATCCGAAAAATACTCAAACAAAAAGAAAGTCTTAACGGCCACTGCGGCCTCAAAAAAACCTTCGCAACGGTATATCGAAAGCTCAATTTTGAGCTTCGTACACCGATTTGGAGCCAAAGCATCGACCAGCTCCCCTAAACAACCGAAAACCAAAATTCAAAACAAATGAAGAAACAAACACCAAAAATCTCTCCATAGGACCAGGCACCTCTGAAAAATCTTTGCAACAACATACGACATGCTCAATTTCAAGCTACATGCCGGATGTTTACCTCGAGAAACCAAACAACCTTCACGGACGGCTTAAACCGAAAATCAGGTCAAACAAAGACCAAAATCAAAAAACCAGTTCCATAGGTTCGTGCATCTCGAAAAGAGCTTCGCAACTGTATATCACACGCCCAAATCAGAGCTACGTACAAAAAGTTATGACCTGAAAACCAAAGCCGACCTACGCTTATACGCGGGGTCTGCGTATATACGCAGTTCAAGGTATGTGTCTATATGCAAAACTGCGTATAGCTCAAGGTCGGCGCCGAAATAGCCGGAAAATTGCAGTTCGCGCGCGTTAGCAGGACGTGCGTGCAACGCAGAAATGGTTTTTGCCGACTTTAAACGGCTATAAATACCCACTTTGCTTGGCCATTTAGGGATGTTGGTCTCCAAGCATTAATATTTTAGAGAGAAACACACTTCCAACTTCACCAAATCAATTCAAATCAACCTTTTGTAAATTTCTTCAATCAAAAGTCCAAAAATCGCTTCCAAATCAACCAAGGTTTCTAGAACCTTGTCCTATACACATTCAAAAACCACCAAAAACTCATTCAAACACACCCAAAAACCTCAAAAACACATTTTCTTTTTCAAACTCATTCAAAAGTCACAAAACTTAGTCATCGTTGCTCCCAAAACCGATTAGGGCTCAAGACACATTCCAAGGGACTCCGAAGCGCCCAAAGCACCTCGTTCAACACCGTTACAGTAAATCGAGAGACCGAAAACTCTAATCTCATTTTATCATGTTGCAATGTAGTTTTTTTAAGGTTTTTCCTATTTATTCCAATGATTTCGTGTTTCAAATAACTTTGCTTCACAAATAGGAATTTAAATACAACGAAATGTGAAATGGTTTCTAGCTTCCATAACCTTTTTAATATTTGAAATCGAATTTTCATTAACTCAAAATATTTATAAAACGGGTTTCAAAACCTTTGTTTATGCATTAAGAGTTTATTAATTATTTATTTCGCTTTCCTTACATGTTTATCGCTTTCTTAATTAAAATTACATTTCTAATCAAGTTATCACCCCTAATTACGTGTTTATCACATAAAGTCTTTTAATCAAAATATTGCAATGCTACCACAAATGAATAAATCGATGGAAAACCAAGGCTCTAAGTAAGTGTTTTATCCCAAACTCGAATCTCTAGGCTTGTAGACCAGTAACATGAAGTCATTTCAACAAGTCACAACCGTGAGATAACCGAAATTCGAAAATATGATAAAAAGGATTTCGACCTAAAAACGGAAATGGGAAAATCCTTAAACATTTAATAAATTTGTCTGAAAGGGCTAGCGACCTTTCACTGCACACACCCTCACAATCTTCTAAAAAGCGAAAAGGCCAACACGACCCCCAAAATTTTCCACCTCCCACACTAAGTCGTACCAAAAATTTAATATAATTTTCCATAATTTTTCATTATTTTAAAGTATTTTTAAGTAATTTTCTTTTTTTTTTAGCATTTAAAAAAAAATCATTTTCATAAATTAAATAAATAGTTTTCAAAAATAAAATCTATTTCATTAATAATTATTTAAAAAATACGACGAAGGCTAAATTTGTAAAATCGCACGATGAAGACTAGATTCGCTGAACGTTCTAGAAGCTTCCGGAGCAATTCAAACGAATCTAAGTCAGTTACATGTAGATGCAATCGACTTGGAAAACGTGCATATTTGTTTTGATGCATACTAATGCAGATCAACTTGCGTCTAGACATGGGACCTGCGTCTAGACACATGTCAGTTAACAGATGCAATAACTGCTCGAGGTGGATAAGGATCAGGTCGAACCTGCTCAAATTAAGAAGCAAGCCTGACCTGTGTCGGGGCCAAAAACCTGCGCGTCAACGTAGGCTGGACCTGCGCTTAGACGCAGACCCTCGAACAGACGTAACTCCTGCGTCGACTGACAGGCTAAAGTCGTATCACCTAATCAAAAGTAATTACCTAAGTCCTCTAACTAAAGTAGATAGGGAAGTAGGGTCGAATCCACAGGGAAACTAGTCTTTCTATTCCTAATTAATTAATAGCAATCTAAATTATTAGTAACAATTTGTTGTGATTTAAAGATTATACTACGAATAATATAAGTAGGGAGAATAAAATAAGAGGAATCAATGAATTAAAGACCTAGGGCATAGGTTCACCGATAAATAATATTCCAGTGTAAAACATAATAACCAATCATTAATGCATCAATTAACCAGATAATAAAGGGCTTTCGCTACGTATTACAATCACAGAATTAATCTACCGGTATTAAATCTCATCTCTCGAATCTCGACTTAACCATTTATAGATTAACCTGCCTATTGAAACTAGACCTAAACATCAATTCTCATCTCTCGAATCTCGGATCAATATTGTCAAACTCATGCATAAAAGATCAGGCCTAATCTAGTCACAGAGCATTAAATCAATCAATAGGAAATTAATTAAGCATTGATAATTAACAACAATAAATTACCCCTTCATATTATTCATGGATCCCCACAAACCCTAGATTGAAAACTACTCACGCATAATTAAATCTAAACTAATCAAAGCAATAAAATAAAACATGATAGAAGGAATAAAATAAATAACTGAGATTAAGAGAAAAGAAATCGTTACCAAAGTAATCCGAATAAAGAGTTGAGTAAAGAACAAAGTATATAGTGTAGAGAGAGAAAGTCTAAGAGAAAGAATTACAAAAGTAAAGAGAGAATAAGGAAGTGTAAAGAGAATCCTAAACTTGCTTAACAAAAACATATTTATAATAAGCAAGAATCCTAAACTAAAACAAACTAAACGATGCTTAAAAGATCTATCAGAGACACGCGCCCGACCGGGCGCCACACCGCCCGACCGGGAGCGCCTTTTTGATCGGGCGAAGGGCTGTTGCGATATAAGTCTTCTTTGTCCGATCAGGCGCGCCATCAGACGGACCATCGGGCGGACCACCGGGCGGACTGTTGTTTCGCCCTGCCCGGCCGGGCGCGCCTTCGGGCAGAGCACCTTGTCCGGGCGGCTCTATAGAGGTTCGCCCCGCCCGGCCGAGCGCGCCTTCGGGCGGAGCACCTGGTCCGGGCGGCTTCTCTTGGGCCACCAAAACCTCGATTGGGCCTCTTTTCCTCGGCCCAATCCGAGTTTCCTCCTTGGATCTTCATACTCGAGCCCTTAATCACCGATTTGATACCTCCAATCGGTCTTGGGCTATCGAACGTGGTCGCGGTCTTTCAATACTTTTAGATGCTCCTCGAAAAACCCGAGAAAACGCTCCAAGTACGCAAATTCCCACAAAACTCAAGCAAAACTACCAAATCACTGGAAAACACAAATTAGTAATAAAAGTGGCTCGTAGGAGCCAAAAACACTACTAATTACGACCAAGGGACGGGGATAAATATATATATAAAATGAACACATCATCGACCCGGTCGGGTCGGGCGGATCTTTGCCCGGTCGGGCGATTTTGTGGCCTTAAAATATTTCCCTCTTGCGCCCGGTCGGGCGCCATCTCGCCCGGTCGGGCGAAATTCGTCATATACGGACCTCTTCACGCGCCCGATCGGGCAGGGGTTCGCCCGGCCGGGCGAACTTAAGGCCGGAATATTTATTCTTCTCGCGCCCGGTCGGGCGCGACTCCGCCTGGTCGGGCGGATCTTCCGTAACACGTTCTGGGGGCTCTTTAACACTAATAATAAGGGACACCTCCCCAGGATCAAATTTCCTCGATTCCCCACTCGACTGAGTTACTACTCGATCAGGTGAGACTCTCATTGAAGGATCAATTATCGCAACCTGTTCACCTTGCTCCTCATCCTCATCATCAAAACCAAGTCCTTCACAATATAGAGCTCACTCTATTGCATCTACTTCTTCCTTCCAAGTCTTCTTTCTACCTGTAGGAGATGCAACACAAGATACCACTACCAAGGGATCTTTAATGAGAGCTTGGGGCTCATTAGAACAATTATTTCTAACCACATCAATGATTAAACATTTTTCCTCTATCGTGGGGCTTTTAGGGGCATTATTCAAGTTAAAAACAATATTATCATTCCCTAGTGAAAATGTCAATTTACCACCTTGTACATCTATAATTGCTCCCGCGGTATTAAGGAAAGGTCTACCCAAAATGATTGGGGTTTGCAAATCCTCAGCCATATCAAGAACAACAAAATCAACAGGTATAAAAAATTTACCTACTCTAACAGGAACATCCTCTAAGACACCTAAAGGATACTTAAAAGAATGATCGGCCATTTGCAGAGTAATATTAGTAGATTTTAATTTACCCATTTTAAGCTTGGAACACACAGATAATGGCATGACACTAACACTAGCACCCAGATCACATAATGCATTATCAATCTTAAGATTGCCAATATGACAAGGGATAGAAAAACTATCCGGATCTTTTAGTTTAGGTGGAGATTTATTTTATAGTATGGCACTACAATCTGCAGTAAAAGCAAGAGTCTCTACCTCACTAATAGACCTTTTCCTAGTCAATATTTCTTTCAAAAACTTTGCATATGCAGGTATTTGTGTAATTAATTCTGTGAAAGGGATCGTTACCTGCAAATCTTTCACCACCTCCAGAAACTTACCAAACTGTGCATCCGATTTAGTCTTCAAATGTCGATTTGGGAATGGTAGTTTGATAACTGGTGGTGCTTCCCTACTCTTCCCCTGGGGTGCATCCTTCCCTGAGGTTGTACCCTGCAATGAATCATCAGAAATATTAGTACTACCCTTTAGCCCTGTAGGGCTAGGATTAATATCCTTTGGTATTAAGGGATCAGGATTAGCAATTTCTGTTATAACAGGGTCATCATCGTGTGAACCACTCTTGAGGGTGATTGCGAACGCCTGATCTGTGGGTTATACTGGTTGTGATGGTAGGGCTCCCTGTTGGCGGGCTTGCAGAGTAGAGGAAATCTGCGCAATTTGATTATCTAAGATTTTATTATGAGCTAAAATTGAATCAATTTGAGCATCCCTACTCTCCATATGCTTTTGCATATTTTCTATCATCGCTTTAATTTCTGTTAAGGCTGGGTCGGAGGGTGGAGGAATTTGTGGTTAAGAATTCTGGCTAGAATTAGGATGGTAATGTTTCTGCTGTGGTAGTGGTGCCTGTTGCGGTTGTTGTGGAGGTGAAGGATTTTGTACATTGGTGCTCCGGTAGGAAAGGTATGGATGATCCCGATACCCAGGATTATAGGTGTTGGAGTATGGGTTATTTTGCTTATAGGTTTGAAAGGCGTTAACCTGCTCCATGGAACTCCTACACTCCTGCTCCCAATGACCTACAATTCCACAATTTTCACAGAAAGCATCATTAGCATTATTATTAATTGCAGAAATATTAGCTACATTAGAAAAATTAGCAGTACTCAAATTATCTAATCTCTGATAAATAGAGGTTAATTGAGCTTGCAAAAAGGATACGGAGTCAGCACTTTGTTTCCCTTTGTTAGCAAAACCTTTAGGATTCCCATATTGGGAATTGTGAATTGTCATCTCTTCGATAACTTGACCTGCATTATCAACATTTAAATTCATAAATCTCCCATTAGCTGCAGAATCTAAAATTGCTCGAGATGAATTTCCAATCCCATTGTAAAAAGCTTGTATCAATTGCCACTGCGCTAAGTTATGATGGGGACACTCTCTCTGCAGATCCTAGAATCTCTCCCAAGCCTCATATAGTGGCTCATCTGGCTCTTGGGCAAAGTTCTGAATAGCGCCCCTTAATAAGGCTGTCCTTTCTGCAGGGTAGTATTTATTATAAAAATTTAACATAAGACTCTCCCAGTTAGTAATACCAAGTGCATTTCTATTTAAACCATTAAACCATAATTTAGCTTTTCCACATAGAGAAAAAGGAAAGAGAATCTCCCTGATTTGGTCTTGTGTGACCCCAGCTTGCCTTATAGTATTGCAATATTGACAGTAGTCTGCAACATGAAGATTTGGGTCTTCACCCTTAGCTCCACTAAATTGCTTCCTTTCTATCATCGTAATAAACTGGGGTTTTATTTCAAATTGAACTCCTTCAAGAGCTGAAGTAGGAATAAGGTGAGGAAAATCCGTCAAAGACGGCTGCGAATAATCGCTGAGCTTTTTAGGTGTTGTCATGTCTGATTCTAGTTCTGAAGAAAATTCTGAATCACTAGAATCAGATTGAGGGTCTCTAGGGTTATCACCACCAGAACTCGTCAGTATTTGCCTGTATAGATTCTTTTGCCTATGAAAAGAACGCTCGATCTCAGGATCGAATGGAATGTAACCTAATCTGGAACACCTGGTCGGCAGCCGCCGTGGCTGCGCCACCCAGCCGCGGTTACCGACCTTTAATAATATTTTTTTTGTGTTTTCAATTTAATTAAAATAACATTTATCCTAATTAAATTAAATTAGTCCATAAGATTAAAATTAAAACACATTCAACTTTAAAATTAGGGTTCATCATAAAATTAATCCCAATTTAATTCTAACTTTTAAAATTAAATCTATGATCATACATAAAACATTTTTATGCATAAATCAATTCAATTAAAATTATGAAACAAATTTAAAACGTAATCAACCAAAATAAGCATCAAAATTTATAATTTTAAGGCTAATAAGGTTCGAATGAAAATGAAAATTGCATGCGGAAGATCCAAAGGGATGGACTTTCAATATCATTGAATTATGAATCCATTGATATATGTAATTATCATTCTAATTTGAATTTTTGACTAAGTCACCATTTAGAGAAATGACGATGTGAACTCAAGGTCGAATACATATCGATGTAAGAAAACCAAAGGTTCAAAGACTAGAGATGGACAATGAAACTTCATTTGTGATACGATCCCTACTTGTGCTTGGTTGAAGCATAAGAGTGAAGATTTTAAAAAGTTCAAAAATTTCAGTATGAAGTTCAGTTCCAACTTGACAAGATAATGATTACACTACAATATGATTGTAATTGTGAAAATTTAAGTCAAGACATGTACTTGGCAACACATTTGAAATATTGCGATATGATCGTAATAATGAGAATTTAAGCCAAGACCTTGATAAACATCCAAGAGTTGTGAAAACGTTTTACAACAAATTCCAAAAGCAAACCTTGTGAAGTGTTTATGGAGGAAGCTATCAATCTATATGAGATATATTTTGATAATGGATGTAAATTACCTATCTTCCAACCATTGTTCAAAGGATATACTTTTAAGATAAGCTACAAAACTAAACAAAAATTACATAAGTCAAATCAGAATGTAGCAAAGGCTTCATATGTGATATGGATTAGAAAAGTTCTTATATAGTCTTTCTACAAAGTAAGGAATAAAAGTTGTATTAAAACGTTTAATGCACACTCGATTCCTATATACAGCAAGGGGTACTACTACACAAACCATACTTAGCACAAAATGTTTGTTGCTCAAGTAGGTGCCCTTATGGAAATTGTTCCAAAAGGTCAAGTGGGAGTAGTGTAAATCTCAAAAGAGTTCGAGAAAAGCAACAAACAAACATGGTTCAAAACCATGGTTGGTTCACCCTATGCTAAATATGCCTCCTCAAAAGGCAAGTGGGAGTATAAGAATCTTGAAAAGTTCGAGAGCCTTGAAAGAGTTCAAGAAAAGTGATTTCGAAAATCTCAAAGAAATTTGAGAAGTTATCGAATAAAAGCAACAATATGAGCATGATTCACCTCATGTTACAAATGACAACGCGTGGTCTCATTAAGTGTAATGGGATTAATAACCATGTGTCGAAGGTAGTACATTCCAAGTGCACATCCTCTATTGTCGTTTCTCATTGAAAACTAAACAAAGTTGTATGAATTTCAATTGTTGCATAAAAAAAAAACCCATAATGATGACTAGCATATGTAAAACTTAGTCAAAGAAATATGATTTCATATTGACTAAGAGTTCTAAAACATTTATTTTGGATTATGATGATTATGCAAGTAATAAAGATGATTTGACAAGTTATAACTCCAAGTGGTTTAAAACCATGAATCTGAAATAGATCCTAAGTCTGTAAGCAAGTGTATGACAATTGAGTAATTTGCCTAAATTGGGTGAAACCCAATATAAGCAAAGCAGACAAGAAAGAAAAACGTTTTCTAACTAAAGCAAAGACTTGTTAAGGGATTCAACAAATTCTTAGTATGACTATGATTGCGATGAAACCTTTACATTAGTCATGTTGCAAAGATCTATTAAAGATATTTTAGTGATTTTTACCTTATAAGATTTGGTAGATGGATTTCAAAACACTTTTTTGAAATTGTTCATGAAATAAGATTTGTATATGATACAATCAAAAGTTTGGAGATCCAATAATCCTAGGGATGCATAGAAGATCCATAATGTATTGTAGTTAGCATCAGGGAGTTATTGTTCCTAATTTTGTGAGTTAATCAAATCGTTTGATGTTCTCGTAAAATGAAGAAAAGGTCTTGTGTGTACAAGATGTTTAGTGGGAGCTATGAAGTCTTCTTGGTCTAGTACAAAGAGCAATTAATGAAGGATCAAGTAATGGCTATTGCATTTTGTATGAAAACCTTGAAGAAGAAGATGAGTACATTTGGGATTCAAGATCTATAGAGATAGATCTCGAAGGATGTTTGAGTTTTGATTAAGAAACTTATATTGATAAGATTCTTAATAAGTTCAACATTATATTGAAAAGAGTTTCAATCCCTTGTGACATGGCACGTTGCTTAATGATTCAATACCTTGAGAAAGGATTGATGAAATTAAGACTTTGAGTGATGATCCTTATGCAATTTGCAAAGGATGCATCATGCATACCATGGACTATACTCGTCTATTTGATTCACGTGTTTTAAACAAGTGATGATAGATTTCAGTCGAAATCCAATGTAACGTTGGAATACAAATTAGAAATTCCTAAGTTCATTCCTTGCGAAAGGGCGAAGGAAAATTATTAGTGTATGGAGATAAAAATGATTATAAGATTTAGAAATTGCAAAGTTCATGTTTATGAGAATGTCTCATGAACTCTACTTACTGAACCCCTTCCATGACCAAGGTATGAGAGTCATACTAAGGTTTTTGGATTGAAGCAAGTTATGTAATTTTAGTTGTGTATGTTTTGAGAAAGCATATTACAAAAGTAAATACATTAGCTTGCAGAATTATGTTTATCAATTGAAACAAAGTTTCAATCTTATTTAATCGTGGTTTCAAGATTAAATAAAATGTCCAAAATAATTATGAATTGATGGGATCACTAGGTTGATGACCTTTTGAATGAAACCCCACAGGTGAACTAAATTCATATATTATTTAAGTTCCTAGTTCGGAATCATTAAACTAGACATAAATGATTTCCAATAATGGACTAGCATGTTAAGATTGATTGGATAGCGCAGTTTCATGGGCTATAGGAGCGTAGTGATGCTCGGTCAATCACATGGATATGCATGAATGATGCATGATCGAACTATAGACCTACTTTGAAGTTCAAGTATAGAGCTTCCGGATATATTAGTGGATTCCTTTGACATGAGTGGAACATTGATCTCATTCAATGATTGTTTTAACTGTGGTACATTCAAACGTCTGGCCGTAACTGGAGATTATAAAGGATGTTTCCCGGTTACTTCATGAGTTGAGTGGGAGCTTTGGTTTCCACAAGACTGGATAGAGTCTACCTATTTAATTAGGAATGTGTCTTGGCCCCTTGAAGATGGAGAATTCAGAAAATGCATGGCCATGCTCAAATGGATTACATTGTAACCATTTGTTTTGTAATTCTAACTCAGATTTCAAGAAAGATTTGTAGATTAATATGATCACGACATAAGATGCAATCATATTATCAAATCGACACACATTGACTTAAGGAATTTGAATATTGCGCACTTGTCTCAGACAAGTGGGAGATTGAAGGAATTATGTCTTCGATAAGTGCAATTACTAGATATATCAAGGATCACTATTATGGAGATAATAAGTTCATTATATTGGGGCGTCATCCTCTGTTGCTAGACTATGAGAGATGATCTTTGGGCTAGTCAAATGGTCCAAAGCCCTTTAGAATGGATCCTATATTGGTCACACACAAGGGTATTGGGTTAAGCAAGTAAGAGGCCCATTAATGGGCCTCATGAGCAATTAACTAATCATGAATTGGAATGGGCTAGCATAGTTAGATTGGAATTAGGTTTTGGGCTTTTGACATGGGCTCTTATTTAGAGATGAGATCTATAAATAAGATCCATGACTAGGGTTTGCAGTAAGCAGTCATAATTCACACACTGTGAATTTTGACATCAATGCAACCAATCCCAAAACCCTAATCCTCTCTCCAACTCACGGCCCTCATCCTCCCCTCACGTCCGTACGGCCGGCCACCCCTTGGTGGCGCGTGTGGTGGTTATCGTGGTGGTTCTTGGTTAGCATGTCTCTCCTCTCCGTTGAAGGTTGATTGAAGCGTTCAGTCACGACTAACTAGCATTAGTGGAGGTCTTAATCTGTGCCCGTGGACCAAGTAGAGGAATCACGCTTGGGGTTCTTTATCTCCCTTTGTTCTTGCTCGATCGCACGTGGAATCACTCTTCAAAGGTACAATTATTTGTGCTTTATGTGTTATGCATTAGATCCTTGGATTAGGTACTGTATGAATATGATTCATGTTTATTTCCGCTGCGTAGTACCTATAAACTCCTACAAACTGCCCCAAAGAACTTACGTTCTCTGGGACGAAAGGAAATAATCTAGACTACAAAAACAATCAGAAATAAAAAATAAAACCGTTGTTCCCCGGCAACGGCGCCAAAATTTGACAGGCTAAAGTCGTATCACCTAATCAAAAGTAATAACCTAAGTCCTCTAACTAAAGTAGATAGGGAAGTAGGGTCGAATCCACAGGGAAACTAGTCTTTCTATTCCTAATTAATTAATAGCAATCTAAATTATTAGTAACAATTTGTTGTGATTTAAAGATTATACTACGAATAATATAAGTAGGGAGAATAAAATAAGAGGAATCAATGAATTAAAGACCTAGGGCATAGGTTCACCAATAAATAATATTCCAGTGTAAAACATAATAACCAATCATTAATGCATCAATTAACCAGATAATAAAGGGTTTTCGCTACGTATTACAATCACAGAATTAATCTACCGGTATTAAATCTCATCTCTCGAATCTCGACTTAACCATTTATAGATTAACCTGCCTATTGAAACTAGACCTAAACATCAATTCTCATCTCTCGAATCTCGGATCAATATTGTCAAACTCATGCATAAAAGATCAGGCCTAATCTAGTCACAGAGCATTAAATCAATCAATAGGAAATTAATTAAGCATTGATAATTAACAACAATAAATTACCCCTTCATATTATTCATGGATCCCCACAAACCCTAGATTGAAAACTACTCACGCATAATTAAATCTAAACTAATCAAAGCAATAAAATAAAACATGATAGAAGGAATAAAATAAATAACTGAGATTAAGAGAAAAGAAATCGTTACCAAAGTAATCCGAATAAAGAGTTGAGTAAAGAATAAAGTATATAGTGTAGAGAGAGAAAGTCTAAGAGAAAGAATTACAAAAGTAAAGAGAGAATAAGGAAGTGTAAAGAGAATCCTAAACTTGCTTAACAAAAACATATTTATAATAAGCAAGAATCCTAAACTAAAACAAACTAAACGATGCTTAAAAGATCTATCAGAGACACGCGCCCGACCGGGCGCCACACCGCCCGACCGGGAGCGCCTTTTTGATCGGGCGAAGGGCTGTTGCGATATAAGTCTTCTTTGTCCGATCAGGCGGACCATCGGGCGGACCACCGGGCGGACTGTTGTTTCGCCCCGCCCGGCCGGGCGCGCCTTCGGGCGCGCCTTCGGGCGGAGCACCTTGTCCGGGCGGCTCTATAGAGGTTCGCCCCGCCCGGCCGGGCGCGCCTTCGGGCGGAGCACCTAGTCCGGGCGGCTTCTCTTGGGCCACCAAAACCTCGATTGGGCCTCTTTTCCTCGGCCCAATCCGAGTTTCCTCCTTGGATCTTCATACTCGAGCCCTTAATCACCGATTTGATACCTCCAATCGGTCTTGGGCTATCGAACGTGGTCGCGGTCTTTCAATACTTTTAGATGCTCCTCGAAAAACCCGGGAAAACGCTCCAAGTACGCAAATTCCCACAAAACTCAAGCAAAACTACCAAATCACTGGAAAACACAAATTAGTAATAAAAGTGGCTCGTAGGAGCCAAAAACACTACTAATTACGACCAAGTGACGGGGATAAATATATATATATAAAATGAACACATCATCGACACGCAGGTTTTTGTCCCTAGCTTCTATAAATACGATCCGATCCTTCAACAAATTTTCAACTCTTAACAACGCGTTACTCTGCCAAATTCTCGACTCAAAACTCTCATCAAACACTTATTCTCAAACACTTTAAACACATTTCTTTTTAATTTTTTTTTAAAGATTTTAAGGTATTAAGGTATTGTTTATAAAGGGTTGTTGGTAAGACAGTGCGCGCAAGGTATGAAATATGAGGCCTAACTCATAATTCCTTCTCTTTTCCTCCTCTCCCTTCTACTCCTATATTCTTCACTTAATTTATAATATCGCCTTTTTGTATGTAACATGGAATAAATAATGGCTTGAGTTTTAATTAACATGTCTCTAACTTTTAAATAAACTAGTTGTTGGTGCGCGCGCTACGCGCGCGCCCTTCCAACGCTACTATATGTAATTTAGTTAATGTAATTGTGTGTCATTATCTCGGAAGTTATAAAAATGCACGTCAATTTGATTTATGTTAATTGGATATGTTTGACCGACTATAGTGCTTAGGTTCGTTAATAAATGGTAACAACAACCTATTGCTTGATGATTTTTTTTTTTTTTTTTTTTTTTTTTTTTGTGGTAAGAAGAAGGGGACTCATTTGAGGGGGGAAATAAGGGAAATCCCTCAAATACGTCCCATGAGATTTGATTTCTAAATCTCAGGGATACGAGGTGAGAGCAATGTCACTACTCCATCACCTCAACCTCGCAACCTATTGCTTGATGGCGTTAGTAATATTGTATTTATTATGTTATTATCTCTAAATACTGTACATTTTTATAAAAATTGTACATTGCACATGTTAGTTTATACAATGATAATTTTATTTATTTTATACTCTAAAAAGGGTGTGCACCATCTCTTTCTTTCCCCAAATCTCTCTTTTGAATTCTACTTTTTGAAAACAAATTAAATGTGACACATAAAGTCTTTACCCACTTAACCCCTTCATTATTTGATCATTCATCTATGTGTCTCTCAAATATATTTCGTAGCAAGTTATTCACAGCACGATAACATTCATCTCATTTCCTAGACCTTTCCGAAGATTTTTCTAGCATTGACTATTAACAATGAATAAACGAACATCAACATCGAGTCAATTTGAAAAATATAGGCGAATAAACAAACTAAAGTTTTGAAACCATGAGTCATTTCTCTAACATAATCAACACAAAATACATTGTATATACTCCATTAACAAAATCAATGTTACAGTAAATGTTTGAAAAATCTGGTGAATAATCTGACACAATCAAGTACTTATGTCGAACCACCTCTACGGCTCTCTACCGCGTTGTGCCATTGATGACTCTTGCACTCTTCTTTGCGTAATGGCTCCCAACAATCTGCCAACAAGCACAAAGAAATAAAAATTGCACCATGATACGAAGAAATTAAAATATCAACACGATACGAGCGAAGAAATCAAAATCAAATCTTTTTATTTAAAATTTCAATTAAGTTTACACCTCATCTATTGGATTATGTTGTTGTATATGACTGACTAAAGTCTAATGAGATCTTAAGCCAGTATTTCTAGGGGAAAAAAAAAAACACAACCCCCCTACCTCACTCTCTATACCTCTTCTTTTGTACCTTCACCATTGCCATTTCTAGAAACTACTCCCTCAAGATGCTCATCTAACAATGGATATTAATCCCTCCGTCCCCAAATACAGTTCTCATCTTTCTTTTTAGGCGCTCTAAATTGATGTTCTCATTTTATATAATCTGTTTGGTCACTATAAAAATACCAAATTACCCTCTTTTTTTGCCTTCACACACTTAGCGACCTCAAATATTTTCATATTTTCTCTAAATATTTGTTCCCCCACCCACAAGCATGTACTTTATTATGTTATATTTAATTATTGTTTGTGATCTACTAACATTTCCTATATTTATGTTTTTGTTTTTTTGCTTTATGTACTTTCTCCTCCCATTTCTTAATACCTTTGATTTTTGACATATGAGAACAATATTTGGGGACGGGGGAAGTACAAAAAATCAGCCTTCATTTATGCAAGTGTTAATTTTAGCTTACCCTTACCACTTGCTTCCCCTACTGCCTCTATTTTCCTTTCTCTCTTACGGTTTCTATCACTCAACCTTTTATGATTTTGTGAATTTTTATAATCTTTTAGTACTTTCCTCTATTTCTTCATCATGTTAAGATTAACCTCCTCTAGTGCTCACTGTTTCTTTCTTCTATCTTCTATTAGTGATACAATTTCCCTATCTCCCTCCACTCTTTTCGGTCTCTCATCTACACCTCCTTTCCTCCTCCTATCCATCAATTTATCTATTAATCTTTTCAAGCCCTCATTTTTTCACCCCCTTTCTATTTTACCTTACTCATATTTATGGTTTTTGTAATTTTTAGTAAGTCTCTACCTACTTGCTCCCTCCCTCGGTGTCCCACTTTCCTTTCCTACCCCCTTCACTAAAACCCCCCTTCACTAAAACTCACTGCTATCTCTTTCAAACTCTTCTTTTCACTCCACTCGTCTTTTATGATTTTTCACAAATTTTATGTCTTATTAAAGGTATGTTTCAACAAAGAAAATCATCCAGAGAGTTTTAAATTGACCTTTATGATTTTGCAAATTTTAGAAAGTATTATATTACTTGCTACTCCTCCCACCCCCCCTCCTCCTCCCTTCTCATTTCCTTTTTCTCTATAGGCTCTATCTCCTTGTGTTACTCGTTTTTTTATGGATCGTGAATTTTAGAAGGCCTTTTTCTACTTGATATCCATCAATCTATCTATTTATCTTTCCAGACCCTTGTTTTCTCACTCCCTTTCTCTCTCCCCACTCATATTTTCTGATTTTTGTAATTTTAGTAATCCCTTCCTACTTTCTCACTCCTTCACTGTACCACTTTCCCTTCCTTCCCTCTTCCCTAAAACTCACTGCTATCTCCCCAGATCTCTCTCAAACTCTTTTTTTCCGCTCCACTCGTCGTCTTGTGTTTTTTGGTTATGGTTTAACAAAGAAAATAATCCAGAGAGTTGGTAACTTGGTGGACAGGGCCAAGTCGGGCCGTGCTGAGCCTATACTGGCCCTTTGGTCACTTCTAGGTGAAATGCAGGGAAACAATAGTTGAAAGCCCTGCACTACCATTTAACATTATCAATAATCAATTAGTAGGATGCCTCAACATAGAACAAAGTTCATAATCCTATAACAACAGTTGTTTTGATTCTGCAATTTTCTTCTATCATCAATATTCAGTTTTTTTGGTCCTAAAGTTTCTTTACCAAAGTAACTTCCCTACACAACCCACATTTTTCTAGAGAATCCCAGCTAATATGTCTTCCACAAAGTGTTATAAACTGAGAATCACCCTCAGTTGTTCTCGGAAAATGGCAAGGCAAATCATGTTTTATACATCTACTCATTATCTTATAAGCTAGACTCTAATCAATGTGGCTTGTCCTGTTATCCACCACTAATGAATTTTAGAATGAATTTCTAGGCTTGCATTCTACGAAGTAATTTCTAATAATGCTTGAACCTCTCATACCTGATCACTTTGATGTGCACTTGCTATGTTCTCATCGAGTAGTGTCACCAAAGACATATTCAGCTCATTATGCTTAACCATCTCCAGCAACTGCACGACAAAGACAATGACATATGAATCCGTATGACCAAATTAAAGAGTTTACATTCAAGGCCCCAGGGCTTCATTCAGAAATGTGTTAGAAGTATAGTACATACAGTTGAGTTTACATCCTTGGAAGTGAAGATCTTTGTAAGACTTTGCTTTGCTTTAACAAGCTCACTCTGCATTTTATCATACGCTTCTGCATACCTGCAAAGGACCTAAATACATGAGTTAAACGTGCAAAAGAAAAAGACGATCGAAAAATCATCTAAGATTAATAATAACAGACCTGTTGCTTCTGAAAGAGCCTTCTGCAATGCCTCCAAGTCTCCAACTCAATCAATCTGTCCTCCATTTCCTGCAGAAGTAAGATTAGTTTATCATACTTTAATTTGATGTCAATTACAGTATCTTTGGTAGATATGGTTAAAAAAGAAGCACCTCAGTTTTAGCCATAGCAAAACGAAGCTGCCCCAATTCGGACTGTAATTTTCTAAAAAATTCATCATTCAATCTGCAAATTCCACAAAACGTTATAATATGGAAGTATGCCTCAATGGGTTTTGAGCTCAAGATGCTCACTTCAAACATCCTCAAAACAGCAAATTAATCCATTTCTCTATATGTATTTTGATATTACATACAAAGTTCCTAGCTATGACTAAAAATGTGATAGTTTTTCCGAACATTCTAATATAGTATGTGTGACAATTTATTCATAATGTAAGGAGTATTTCTGTAATTCACAAGTGATTTCCTTGAGATGAAAACATAAACATACATTCACTTCTCCTATCATCCCCATTCTCCAATTGTACAAGCAACTTGGAAAAATACTAAAACTCCAAATCCAAATATTTACAGCTTGATCTTATCACCCCCCAGGGAACAAAAACCTACGCCGACAATATTATAGCACAGGTAACACTTTGTCTTCAGGTCAAGAGACACAGAGAACAAAAGTGAGGGTGATAGTCCAAGCAGTCAAGTTCTTATGCAACACAAATTCCAAGAAATTAGGCTATGTTATTCTCACCTTATTTAAGGACATTGTTACTTAATTCTTATTAGAATCAGACCAAATAGACGTGATCAGAAAAATTCAAATCAGACCAGATTAGGTCTTTTTTTAAAAAAAATCTCAATGTCAAATATCTCTAATTCTATATTAATAAAGTTTTTGAGGATTAAATATTGGAAATCTACACATTAAGATAAAACTAATAAGATCACACTAAGAGATCAGACCAGGCCTTAGGAATTGAGATCATAACACTTTATTAGTGAACAAAACATAGCCCTAATGCCCTATACAACATGAGCACCTGAGACAAAGATCCATTATGACTCACAAAAATGAGATCCCGCTAAATAAGTCATTAAAACAAGAATATCAAGTTTCAAATTATATTAATCAGAGCCCATGAAGACTTACAGAGGCAATAAAGACTTTGGCTGCATCCAGAAATTATTATCTTTCCACTAACAAAAGAACCAATATACACTCTGTCAAGTTTGAGATCTTT
This sequence comes from Chenopodium album, assembly GCF_948465745.1. NCBI lineage: Eukaryota > Viridiplantae > Streptophyta > Magnoliopsida > Caryophyllales > Amaranthaceae > Chenopodium > Chenopodium album. Next base: position 55,611,551 of record NC_137845.1, on the reverse strand, counting down.
ACACTCTCTTGCTAAAGCATGGTTGTCAGCTGAGTGAGGCTGCAAACAATTTAAAAGGATGTCAGTTGACATTAATTCAATCCCTTCAACAAAGATGTGGTCAACAAAACAGACAAAAAATCCTAAATAAACATTCAATGATATCATTTACCTTTGTAACAAAAATTGCAGTGGGGTTTGTATCTCTTACAAACATACTATACAATTTAGTCATTACCCAATAATCGGCTAATCAGGACAATATCTACATATAAGCTGTATTTATTAGTTTATTACCTTTTCATGATACAAACCACTCTGCAATTCTGCTGCCCGATAATCAATAAAAAGAATAAGTTGTACTAATTGTCTAACACTAAGGTAACTATTTCTATTTTTATTATTTGCCTAATTGGTTTGGCAAATAGACAATTTCCAGAAATAATGGCAATGTATATCATAACAAAGCTTGAGCATAAAACTTCAACATCATTATAGTAGTCATGATTTTGATGAAGCTGCTGAGGTCATAAGAAGTAAATTCAGCACACTTGAACAAACTATGCAATATCTATAGCATAATACTAATTTTCCACGTCAGGTGCACAATTACCCCTTCATTCAATCCCTATCTAAAGGTGGCCGGTAGAAGGTGGCTACTGAGGAATAATGTCTAGGTTAAGGGGGAAAGGAGCCTTGAACCCAGGACGACCTAAGTTGTGAGTTGATTGAAACCACGGGGTTCAATCACTTGATCTCTACTCAACTCTTGACTAATAGCTTAATACTACGCTCTAGGAAATTGCTAGCCCTAATAAATCAGACATTCATAAATCAATCTAGGTCTAGGCTCCAGAGTTCATGCATATACATATAATAGCAGCAGCATATATACTTGACATCCAAGGCATCATTCTCATAATAAAGCATACATTTTTATTGAGCCAAAACAAAAATTTGCTGTTATTTGCAACCAATAATCCAAATTATACAACCCAAATCAAGTTTCTTTCTATTTTCCCCCAAAATCCCAGAACCTAAAAATAAAAAGAAAAAGGGTATACATTCTCCAAATTGGAAACCAACATGTTGACTGGTCATCTATTTAAGCAAAGAAACCCATGGCCAGAAACAGATAGCCCATAGTCGTATGTCATTCCCAACATCACCAAAATGCGCAATGAAAATCCAAACATACCTCGGTTAGCTGAACCTGCCAGGATACTCCTATCAGGTCCATATCAGCAACATCCAGAGTCCTTGAATCCTCAACTTTGACAAGAGGTGTTAAAGAGCAATTATAATGCAAAATCTAATTGCGTATCCATAGAGAAAAAGGTCCTGTTTACTCCCAGTATATTGCAGCTTCTCTCCAATATCTTCAGAAGCTTCATCCTGACCAACAACAACATGAAATAAAGTTATAGGCATATATTAAGAAATTCAACTGTAATAGCTGAATTTACCAGAGTAATTTGGGAACTTCCACAGAATTTCCTAGTTTAGCCATTTTTATTCCTTCATCTAGAGTCATGGAATTGTTTATAATTATACTATAGCCTAAAACCAAGAGTTAATCAAAGAAATAAGAACATCCTACACAACAAAATCCTATGAAGTTCGGAATCTACTTTCTATAAAGGTGTATATGACTGGGAAATAGGAAGGATTTCCTGTTGGGTACATTGGCGGAGAGTTCCCAACCTCCTTAACAAAATAAAAATGCATTATTAACTCTTCTCTACACAAGAAATCTTCACCTGAGTTGATTTTGGCAGTTCATTCTGACCAGCTGATGGCATAGTTAACATAGGAATTTGATACCCAAGACCTGGCTAGTTTTGAGTCAGCATATTGGTGCCATTTAATCCAGGTTGTTGCATATTAACGTTTGGTTTTGAAGCTCCATTAGCTGATTGAGCAGCTGCAGCCATAAGAAGACTCGGTTGCTGTGCCAGCATAGTAATTTGCTGTTGATGGAGAGCAAATGGCAATACCATGTTTGACTGCATGTCAACCATATAAAACATTATTCCTGAATTTAGAGTCAAACATATAAAAATCGATACTTGACACACATTGCAATTCCTAAAGACAATCCAACTTAACCAAATACAAGTATAAAGTCATAAAATTGTTTATAATTATACTATAACCTAAAACCAAGAGTTAATCAAAGAAATAAGAACATCCTTCACAACACAATTTTACGAAGTTCGGAATTTAATTCCTACAAAGGTGAATATAACTAAGACATATGCATAAATAAATTCCCACTACAAACCTTTCCTATATCTCAACATACAAGCAAATATTATAATCAACACTTAATTTAAAATAAAATCCCATATATTCATCAAAGTTTCAGATTTCATTTTTACCTCAAATAATTAAACAAATATAAGTTTCAAATTTCATTTTTACCTGATTATTAGTAGGATTAATAGTGGAGATTAGAGGACCATTAGCTTTCCAATTTCCGCTCACATAATCAGAAATTCATAGTTTCCTACTCTTTCTACACGAACCCCATCCCTGCAATTTTGTAGAAAAACCCAGTTTAAAATTAAACACATTTCTTAGCAACATTTTTTTCCCAAACATCCGAAAATTACGCAGTGTTAGCATAACCATAACCAATACCAAGGCGACGCATTCGACAAAGCGTGAACTTCTGCTAAAATACACTACTTCTTTACATCCTCCAACCTTCATTTTTTGGAGCTCCTCTTCAACTAAAATTCAAAGATTATCAACAGTCCTAACACACTATACTTCTTCATTCAATCAGCTCAGCTAATATATACTACCAAATTCAAAATTTATGCACAAATTAATAACATTCCCAAATTAAAATTTCAAAAAACACTATAACAAAATAACAAATTCAATAGAAAATGAACAAGATAGAGAGATTACTAACAGATGAGCAACGAAAGAGTTCTTGAGGGAATCCCAGCGAAAGGGCAAACACCAAACTCAAATTTCAAGTGTTGCACCTAAAAGCAAACGGGCGAGGTAGGGGCGGCCGCCATGCCCAGGGAAAAAAAGGACCAATATCATAGTTACATTCTAGTATTAAAGGGCTCTGCAACCCAATAGCAACCAAACTTAATTAAATTATCGAATTAGCCTCGAAAAATCACATGAATTTAGGTAGAAAAGGTCCAATTTCATAGTTCCATCCTATCATTAAAGGAAAATTTGATTCAAATATCAAATAATGCTCGAAAAATCACATAATTTTCTTCTCTACCAACAAAATTGCTCTTTATGATTTTTCTTATTATAACGAAGAGTTCAATAATCAACTATAGAATAACCCTAAATTGACTATACTCGACAATAAAATTAACAATAAACCCTAGATAGTGAAATTGATTTTTAATGAATACGAAAATAAATAACATCTTACCTCAGAAGCTGCTTCAATGGAGGATAGAGATGTCAGAAGTCGACTCAATGGAGATAGAAGAGTGTGGAGTGCGCTTCAATGGATCAGACTACCAGGAAATGGCGATGCGAGAAATTGGGGAGGAGAGAGAGTGGCGGAGAGGGTAGACTATGGGTTATGGTGGAGGAGATGGTGGGAGTGGGAGGAGAGAGAATTGGTAACTGGGTGAAAGAGCGTGAAAGAGAAATAGGGGAAAATGAATGGAAGCGAGGAAAATAGGGAGAAAGTAAATTTGGTTAACTAGCTAGATTATGAGCTGCCATGTTTCCCTCACACTTGACATGTGACCATTTGAGGCTCTTGAAAGACGAACCCTGCATCATAGCATCACACAAAACCGCATCCGACTCTGTGAGATACGTTGCTCCCTTTGACAGTCTGTTCACAGCAACTTGGCAATCCGACTCAACAATAACATCCTCACATCCGAACTGACGTCCCAATTTGATGGCTAATTCAATTGCTTTTGCTTCAGCTACTTCCACCTGCCACCATGCCTTAATTCTCTTCGTTGCAGCACAAATTACACAGCCTCTTGAGTCACGAGCAATCGCACCCAAGCCAACCCAGCCTTCAACCGCAAGTGAAGCATCACAATTAATTTTTACAAAATGATCAGGGGGGAATCCAAATATTCGGGCTGGAGCTTTGAGGGGCTGCAGGGGTTTTATAAATGGCCTTAGCATAGTTGTTGTTCTCCTCCACCCACCTTAAAACACGTGCAATCAGCAGATTGAAGGGGGTGCTCTTATTTTGGAAAACCTTCAAGTTTCGATCTTGCCATATTGCCCACATCAAATAAACTCCCCTCACCACCATATCAGCTTGCATCTCCCTCCAGCTTTCAATAAAATCAATCACAGGCAGATTCAGCCCGCGAGTGGTTAAGCATCACACTACACTCTAGCTTACACCACAAATCCTGCACTTTTTCGCATTCAAAGAAGGCATGCCTCCATGATTCAGCAGCCTTGTCGCACCATGGGCACTTATCCTCTTCAGTAAGGTGACGATGCTTGAGAAGGCTTCGGACCGGAAGTGTTTCAGTGCCAAAACGCCATAAGAAGTTGCGAGCTTTTGGGCACACATTCATCTTCCAAATATCCACCCAGGCACGGTGGAAGTCATCTAGATTACAACCCTTGCCAATCATATATGCAGACTTTACTGTATATAAACCGTTCTTAGAAAAAGCCCAAGTGAGCTCATCACGAGGGATCCTAGAACTCAGAGGGATAGCCATTATGCACTTGATATCTCGGTCATTAAAATGTTCACAGACCAGATTATAATTCCATTCCATACTATCAAACAAACTAATCCACTCACCTTGGATAGATTATCCGAGGGATCACTTGTAGCAAAACGGTTGTCATCATCAATTAGCCAAGGGTCTGACCATATATTTATCTTCTCACCGTTGCCAACTCTCCACAACACACCTTCCTTCACCAAAGCTTTCGAGCCCTAAATGCTACGCCACGAGAAACTACCCCCGTATCCTAAATAAGAATCCAGAAAATCAGAGTGGGGGTAGTACTTGGCTTTCATTACACGGCTAAGGAGAGAGTTCGTATTGCTTGCTAGTCTCTAGGCTTGTCTTCCAAGGAGGGCGACATTGAAAACCGATAAGTCACGAAACCCCATTCCTCCAAGACATTTTAGAGTGCAAAGAGAGTCCCAACTATGCCAATGTATACGCCTGTTGTTTTCACTTTGGCCCCACCAGAAATTTGCCATGGCCGAGTGAATTTTCCTAATCACCTCATAAGGAAATTTATACACGCCCATGAGATAGGTCGGGATGGCTTGAATTATTGATTTTAGCAATATTTCCTTCCCGGCTTGAGACAATAGCTTCTCTTTCCAACCCTGTAATTTCTTCCATATACGATCAAGCAGGGCTTCAAAAGTACTCCTCTTCGATCTCCCCAAAATGTTCGGAATGCCAAGATATTTATCATGTCGCTCTACTTGCTTCATGTTCAGAATGCTCAGAATTTCCTCTTTTTGCTCCGCTCTTACCCCTCTACTAAAGGACACTTCCGATTTATCATAATTGATTTTTTGCCCGGATGCTGCTTCATACTGGTTGAGAACATCAACAATGGTTAAGCATTCCTTTCGGTTCACCCTTGTAAAGAGGAGGCTGTCATCTGCAAATAAGAGATGGGAAATTTTCGGGCCACTCCGGCTAGCCTTAGCCCCGTGAATTTCTCCCATAATTGCCTTATTCTGAATCATCTGTGAAAAAGCGTCGGCCACAATAATAAATAAATAAGGAGATAGAGGATGAAATGCAACTTAAATGAAACTCAAACTCTCCCAATTTTGCCAAACTTATGAATAAGAATTTTCATTAACTTTAGACTCATAACACTATTCCTTTCATGTTTGACAAGTTCCCTCTTTTTAATGGGTAGGGATAACCCTCTCTTTTTCTCTTTTTTATTTTCTTTTTGGGTCTTTATGTGTTGTCACAACCATTGTGTTCTAAGTAAGACCGGAATTTGCATGCATTCACATTAAAAGAAGATAATTATGGATAATTGGATTAGGTCCCTTAATATGACTTAATTCAAGCGGTCACCAAATTGTTTGCTTTAATGTGCATTAATAAATAACTCGCCTAGTCCCTTGTTTGTATGCGACATAGGATTTAATATTGAAATATCCTTGTTGCTCAATGTTAAGGTGATCATATTGCATATGAGACCGACTAGAGGCCGTTAAATGCGCGGGGGGGGGGGGGTGTACACTACTTCGCCTTTACCCTCATCCCTAAATCCATGATCTGCTGCACGACCTGACTCTGGAGTCATTTGCCTTCGGGCTTGACATATGGGTTCTGTGACTCCCCAAAAGAGCACGGTGGCAACTTCTCTATTTGAATTCGAGTGATTCTAAATCCCTTAGCCAAGCATACTCACAATATGCTAAATGCAAATATTCAATATCTTGTGCCCCACATTCGTAGGCCTCGAGGGTCTCCCCCTCGACCAAACCCGGGCCTACAGTTTGACGACTCCGCTGGGACACGATTCCTAGGGTTTTCATTCCTACAGGATGAATGGATGAAACTTGAAACCGTCTCACAATATCATCATCATTATTGTGAACATGTGTGCTAGGCATGATGCATGAGCATGCGTTGCCCATGTGTGGGTATTCACACTAGGTCTTTAATACAATCTCATATGAAGAAATCGATATTAAGCCCTCTGGAAGAGGATTGGCAAGAACGATAGAGTATGTGTCTGTGTAGTAGCAGTCATCCCTTGATATAAATGGGTGCATGTAGATCCTAGCGCATGCAGTGATTGCGGCGGAAAGTTGAACTGCGGAGTTCTTAGGCTGAGCCCAATGAATGTTATCATCAGTCGTAACAGTATGATAGGATACCATGTATAGGTTTTCGATAATCGGATGAAAACCAATGAAGGAATCTTGTTTCATCAAAAAGTGATAGCGCTCGCTATCGCATAACTCCGTTTTAGTGCTATTTGGGTTGATACCAAATCTTCCATAGAGCGAATTCATAAGGATTTTATAAACAAATGACAAAGCTTCATTTCCATCTTTCTTTGCCTGTAATCGACTATCGAAGTGAGAATTCACATATTCTATGAAAGGGCTTTCCTTCTTCTCGAAGAGGTACCCCCACTGACTGGAATCACAGTGTAGCCTATATGTCTCTCTGGTAAAATGAAAGACAGATAGCTCCAGTTAAAGCAAACCCATTAAGCCAAACTCTATAGCTTACAAAGGATAGCTTACGGAGAGAATCCTAGGGGAAGGGGAAGAGATTTTAGGAAAGGGGACAAGGAGGGAGGGAAAAGGATCATATTAAAAAGCAAAGACGCGTCAATATGAGTTCAAAAATTCAAGAACCTTGTGCTTTTTAAAGCTTTTTTCTTAACTTTGAACTGCTTCAACAACATATGAAATATGAAATTCATTAAAAAAAAAAAAGTATCGATGATCAAATTTCAAGCTTTTAGGGCCTTTGGCACCTATAAATTAGATATCCTAAGATCATCCCAAAATTTGCTCCAAACAACCGTGTTTACATCAAAAAAAAAATATAGATATATATATGTAGGACACTCATCATAGTGTTATTTTGAAATTCAGCCTATCCATACACACACTGAGGACAAAGATATAAAATGCCAAAGAATCTCACCAGAAGTTTCTCAGCTTCCTCATGCTTGCCTTTCAGTCTTAGCTGCATAGCTTTAGCAGCGAGTTGATTAGCACTCAGAGGTTGCTTCTCCTCATCTGATCTCTTTATTACTGAGTCAGAATCTGCCTCTCGAATATTATCAGATTTTGAGGTCGAGGCATCCTGAGTCTTACCTTCAGAATTTTTGTGCTGGTTCATGAATTCACTCATAAAATTTCCATAATCAGAAAAGCTATTTAGGCTAGAAAGTGCATTTGAGACCACGACAGCATCCTCACTTCTCATTTTTTGACCTTTTCTTCTACCCCAGGATAATGAATCATGATTTTTAGGTGCTTTCATTTCAGGACGGTGGATAGACATGTTCCTCATATTTCCAGGTCCAATATCCTGTAAAACAAAAATTGGATGTTAAGTTATGTGAATTTTCAAATATGGGACAACTTTATTAAACTAGACACAACTTTTATCAAGTCCGAAGCCCAGAATGCCCAAGGTACATCTATTACATAATGACTAGGACCAGAAGAGTTGTTCGTCTCATTATAACCGTATAAATTATTGACAAGTCAAGACGGTATTACAATCCAACAGTGACATGATAGATTATGTCACTAGTAATACTTCCTCTATTATAAATACTTGCAACGGTTTAACTTCTGAGCATAACAATGCACTTCTTCAATCAATATCTCTAATTATGCAATTGAAAATAAAAATTAAATTTGATAATTTGAAAAAAAAAATTGAGACTAGTCCAGTAACATTTTTTATATTCTCATTTCCCTTTTTATTAGTTGTTTCACTTTGACTGGGGTACATTTGCTAACGTAGAACTTTGACCACTAATATCTTTAATGATTTTTTAATAATTATAAAAAAATAATATTAGAAAATGTGGTTCAACTATTAAATAACGGAGGGAGTATATATAAAGTAGTACAAAAAATTGGGTCATAGTATATGAATTGTGCCACCAACATAAGCAAGACCAATTTGAAGTGAACTGACAGCAACAAACACAGTACAGTGGTATGACTAACAAAATATATAAAGAAACTCGTAAGGCAATTGAGTTAGTCAGTGACGTGTAAATTAACAACTCACCTTTTCAGTACCCCTTTTACTTTCATTGTTTGAGCCTGATTTAGCTTCCCCACCTGCTTCCATCCTTCGAGAATTTATAGCATGCAAATGAGCATGAGGAGCAGCAGCACACTGTGAGATGCCACAAACACTGCAAGATGACCAAGAGATCCCCACCTTTCTTGAACAACCTGAAAAGTAGTTGAAAAGTGACTACATTTTTTTTTTTTCTTTTTCTACCACTTACTGGCAAAAAAAAACTACATTTCACTTCCCGCTTCTTTTTCTCATCCCCCGTTTTGCTTTCACTGTACCGTTACAAGCATGACCCACTTTCCTTCACCAAAGTTCATTTTAATTTCACAATTGCCATCCTATACATTTCTAAACCCATAGTAACTATGCGCCAATAGTTATCCATGCAAGATAGCATGAAAAGTCTAAAATAGGATCGTATCTCCTGCAGTCCCAAGTTCAAACACCTCCATTTTCTTTCCATATCGATTGCGTCTACTCATCAAGTATCCATCTAGGTAATCATCAATCGATACCCATTTAACTGATTCCTCCGAGTTTGCCATACCTAGCAGTTGCGGCCCAAACTTGAACAGTGTGAAGAATGCCGCAGACCAGTCATTAAGAACAGTCTACAAATTACAAATCAATACAAAGAAATTCAGATTTTCTTATCAAAAATGTCCAAAGCAAGCAGTCAGACCAGAGAAAACATGACAGAAAACCAAGTACTAGAAGTGACCAGAGGGCTGGTTCATGGTGGATCAGCCCAGGCTCACACAGGTCAGTCCACCGAGTGAGGTAGGTCAAGGAATAAAATCCGAGCCCACCAATGCGGTAAACTGGACCAAACTAGTCCACACAACTGGTTCGTCCCTGACCACTGGCTATGATATAAATAAAAAACTAATGTTGAGCTCACAATACCTTAGAAGCGGTTATATTTGTTGGATTAAACATTCTGAAGCAGTCTTTTGCTGGAGCTGACTCATCTCCATATATCTGCAAAGTTGTAGGGAGATTGTAAAACTTCAGCATGAAGCAACTACAAATAAATACGTAAAGCAAGCATCTCACAGACCTCAAAAGTGAAAGCCATGGGAACTTTTGCAACATCGTATATATAGTCTGTTGCAGTGCCATGTGCAAGATACCTAGAAAAAAACAGATGATAAGCTCCAAGACATTAATGCCCATTCAGAACAAATGAACAAACTGCAAATTCTTCTCTCTTTTTGTCTTGAATGCTATGAAATATAATCCATCTAGACCTATGAACAAAAATTTCTAACTCCTATTTAATTCTCCTCTCCTTCCTCATTTTTGGGAGAAGCTATGAAATAAAGTTATTATCTTAAGGCTTAATGAATAAAAGGCCTACAGACATATGTGCTTCCACATATTTGACAGAAATTAAGTGTATCTGAATTCAGTGGATAGAATCAATGTGCATTAAAAGAAATTAAAGTGACCTCTACAAAAGCTATAGATAAATATCAGTACAATTAATCTTAGCTTTGGAAAAATAAACTAACCCAACAGAGCCTCCCCCCGAACCAGTCATGCAATGACCTTGGAAGTGCCGATAATTCAAATCATTAACCATTGCTTTCATTTTAACTGAAGAAGATCCATCTGGGGTAGTATTTCTGTGATCATATGGCATGAATAAAGCCTGATAAACACAAAATATTGGTTAGGAAAACTGAGGCAGACATAAATAAATAATAGCTACTAACAACAATCATATGTAAACAAGATTCTTAAAAATCAGATGATAGTTAAAAATGTAAATTATTGTCTTTCACATGTTTTGCAACATTTTACAAAACCACATATTGTGTGATTCTGTCAGTCTGTAGTTGTTTCTTTAAAATAGTACTCTATTATAGTAATGGAGATGAAATTGTCACAGGCACTTGATAATTAAGGTTCCAACTTGCAATTAGAATAAACCATTCCGATGTCAACCATATATGGCTTGTTCTACCCTTAAAGGCTGATTAAGAACTACTAGATGCAAATACACCAAAACAAGAATATTTTGTTCCATTCAAGCTTGTCAACTGCATTAGAATTCACTCGTTTCTCAAATCAGTATTTTAAACACCTTAATTACATATAGGCAAAGCCATTTGGAGAACCTAAAGTAAGAAGCATAATACAATATGGTCAATCAAAATCTAAGAAGCATAATACAATATGGTCAATCAAAATCAAAGTGCTCACAATACTTGTCCCTCAAACCTCATGTAGTAGCCCCTCCCATGGCCAACAGAATTTATCATCCCATAAGGGGGGATGACAGGGGCATGAAGATTACTCCTAATTTCTATAATCTTTTTACCTGACGCAACAGAACAGTCTTCTAAAATCATCATATTCTATACCTTAACGGCTCAACCTAGAAATGTAAACAGAGCACCATCTCCTACTCAAACACAAACCTGCTGTACTTAGAATGAGTATGTACAGCTAGTTTTTAAGACGTAAACTGCCACACCTACACACTATTCTCAATGGAGGGACCAGAATTTTACGAAAAGTAGCCAGCCAATAAGCTGACTGCTAACACATTGAATACAAGCAATTACACACTGAAATTCTAAGCGGTAAAATTGATATAGGGGAAAAAGCCCACTAGCTTTCCAGTTGTCCTTGACCCTTACAGGAATTCATCAGTAAATGTTTGTATTTACTTAATTTACAGAGTATATTAAGAACCAAACACATCAAACATATATAAATATTTCATTACCTGCATTCCAGAATGCACATTAACCCATAGATGTGGCTCAAAAGACAAAACAAGTTTCCGCATAATTTGGCTCTCAGGCTCGCTAAAAGGAGCACTTCCAGGATTTTCTTCATAAGGATCATAATCCTATCATATAAAACCAATAACACAAGGTAAACTAGTTAAAGAAAACTCAAGTGGTCAAGTGATACAGAGGTAGTTTAACTACATAGATAAACAAAGATCTAAATAAAGAGCATTCAATAATTGTCTTCAAATAGATATGGCAACAGTTCAATCATACCCCCATTTCATGTACATTGGAGCGAGAGATTTACATGCAGTAGATGCCCGGATATTTTCCACAAATACATAAACCTTACTCAGACGCTCAGTCGTGGTTCACGCTGTTTTCTACTGACGCAACAATAATATTTTCCAACCTAAACCTCTCAGGATTTAAAAAGGTTAAAGTCAATCTTCACCTCGGCACCTCACCCTCTAAGAAGAGCAACTCATCTACCCTAACTGATGGGTGCTCTGACATCTCATAACCTTCAATTAAGGTATTAAATTTCAGCCGCATTGCTGCATTAAAGGACTTTTAGCTTACCGCAGCCACAATATTAGGCCACAACAGCCGCAAATCATCCACATTACCCGTGAAAAATGGTTCTGTGAACATTACAGCAGTCGCAACAGCATTCAAGATTTCAACCATAGGGTCAGATCACCACAGTTCAATCAATCATCCCATAATTGACATAGAATCGATTAAAATCTTTCTTTTTTCGAGGGCAGTAATTCCAAAAACAGCTCTTCCCTCATATTTAAGCACTGTCAGAATCGAGATCTAAAAATTTCTCACTGTGAGATGAAGTTTTGTCTGTGTGAATGCAAATAAGAAGTCTTTGGCTCTTTGTGAAAGAAAAGTGATGCATTCCTAAGGAGTAAGGACTCTAAGAATCTTCTTTTCTTAGATTTCGTAATTGTTTGTGTAACTTGTACATATGTAATTGTTGCTCTTCCTTTTATTACTTGATTCACTTATTTGTATTGTAGCAACTTATTGATTTAATATTAAGGTTAATTTATTATTTGACATTGAATCACATAATGCAAATAAATGATGGATAATTTGGCTATGACTTCCAACAAATCTAATATATATATATATATAAAGGGGAGTTTTTTTCCGAGTTTTTAGAGAGCCACGTAGGATATAATTTTCTTAGCAAGCCGTGTAGGATTATAAATTTAAGTTGTAGCCAATTAAATAAAAGATTATTAATTTCTTTTAGAATTAAATAATTCAAATGTCACGTAAGCAAAATTGGCGAATGAGATTTTTAAGTTTAAATTAATAAAATATAAAATATTATCTTATAATATTAGGAAATTTATCTAAATATATAACAAATTTTGGCACATATAAATACCAAAAAAAAATGTTTTAAAAAATTCAAACAAACCGTGCATCGCACGAGTTTCATCTAGTTAGATTTTAGTTTTGTGAGATTAAAATTGTAAATCACTATTATATCACTTGCTTTGATTGATTTCATTACGTGACAAAGGACCAGTGGAGACCATCTAAGTGTGTACCCTAAAAAGTTGTTTAACAAAAGTTGTAAGAGGACCCATGATTAAGATCAAACCCCTTGTGTCTTCCTATAGAGATAGTGTAAGTCATGTAAAAGTGGTTTATGAGTTTCTCCCAAACCCAATTGGCAACTCCAAAACTAGTTTTAAATCCAAAAGAGGATCCATCTCCTTCTATAATAAAACCCGATAAAATACAAGTTTATCAATATGATAAACAAAATTTGTTTATCAAATGGCAAAATTGTAAATAAATCAACAACTTTTTATTAAATATGGGTCCCACTGTTGTTGATATATTTACAAAAATGCCATGATGACCGGGCATTTATGTTGTTTTATTTACCATTTTGCCATTTGATAAACAAATTTTGTTTATCAAATTGATTAACTTGGACTTCCTCATAAAACCCCCAAGCCATAAAACACACGTTAGGCCCCGGTCTAGGGCATTCTGTGAAGGGGATGGGAGATTTTCCACCCCTTACAGTGTAAAAAAAAAAGCAAAAAAAAAAAAAAAAAAAAAAAAAAAAAGAGTTTACTTGGAAATGTTGAACTCTCCTCTCACATAAGACCTACTAACCTTCACCCAAATCTGTTACTTGGAAAGGCCACAAAAATCACATGGGCTAAATTAAATCTTGTTGCCCTTTTTAATTTCCTGAAAATTGACAAGGAATGACAATGATTCAGCACAAAGAGGGATACTAACCTTTTCTTTTTTGCCCCAATCTACACTCCAGTTGCGGTTGAGATCAACCCCTCTTCCTGTCACCCGAACAAGTTCAGCGTTAAGGGATACATCATAATAGTCATCAGATTTAAATTTCATATAAGATACACAAGCCATGTACATACCATTTCTCCTTTCACAAAGATCTCCTGCCTCCACACGTTTTCGGCCATTTAAATTTTCCATTGGCACAACCTAATGAATAAATGATTAAAGATATAAGAATTTTTAAAAACCTTCTCTACATGATGACATGAAAGCCAAAATTAAGCAAAAAGGAAATTAAATGAGTCGATTTATTTAATATTGACAACCACAATAATCTGGAAGTTTGCCTGCTTTATACAGAGTACATGAATTAGATTCAGGTCATCCCATTTGTAATAACAGCTTAAGCTCAACCACTGAGGTTAACTTGTTGGGTTTTCAAAGAATCTTTTCTTTGGAAAGAATAAGATTGCACAGTCGAAGTTTTTCAGGTTGAGAGCGAATTGAGCTTATGGTAGCAAACTAGGACACTAGGAGCCTTAACAGCTACAGCCATAGCATATTTCCAGCTCCAAATTAATGATCCTCGAATCTAAGTTCACTTTGTACAGTATCATAAGCTCATCTAAGCATCAATGTTAAACACTACAGAATAAACTTGACTTTAAATAGTGAGACACTCAGCCTACTCACATGAAACCACAAACTCATACCACAAACATATCAAGCACGAAAAATGATGTTTCTCCATATAGGAAGATACAAGGCCGATTGGCATTCTAGTTTGAAGACAAATCTGGAAAACACAGAAATGGCTAAAATAAGAGAATTATAAATTAAAAAGTCCAGTTGTTTAAGGTTTCATTAAAAATCTGACTTTTACAGCTTTGGTACAGAGAACTTTGAGGATATTTGACTATTAAGCTTAGGAAGAATCTACATATTAAATGCTATAAATTAGAGCTATATTAGTCCAGCTTGGATATTTAGTTGCTGCATCCATGTTAACATGACAAGAAGTAGTCAATCAATAACATGGCACATATCTATGCCCAACACTTAACTTTATAAATAGAAATGTGCCATGTTATTGATTGACTGCTTCTTGTCATGTTTTTAGTATGTGCCACGGTGAAGTATGGACCATAGAACGCCACAAGAGAGAGTGAGGGAAGAGAAGTGAGGCTTTGGAAAGTGCAATATAGCGATGTAGAGGTTCTTGTAAGTGGTAATTGATGCCTGTGTCTACAAGACTCCAAGGAAATAAATTGACACCAAATCATGTTACTTTCATGGGATTTGGGCCCTTATTTCCTAATCAAGTAGTGATTTTTTTATAATATTTATGTTTAAATCATATTTGGTAATAACTATTCAGCAGTTAACATGAGAGTCATCAATCACCACAGGCCCACAGCCCATGCATTCTAAAAATGTTAAGATTTGTCAATCTGGACACTCAGATATGTACTTGTATCCAGCATACATACAGCCATACATGAGTCTAAGTAACATATGTTAACAGAAATGCCAATGCATTGAAGCATAATTGACCTGGGGAGTTTACTCGTTTAGAAGCGAATTATTTCGAATATTTGAGTTGAGACAGTTGCTGAGAATCACCATTTCCTTCTCTACCATATTTAATACTCCTTAATATAAAATTACAGTAACTTGAAAGTTTGTAAGGAGAAAGATACCTTGATAATAAGCTTGTCAAGTGTGTTGTTCATGGACTTCAGGTCCATTTTGGGAAGAAACTCTTCCTCACTCAAAATAGATAGGATTCGCAAGGCAAGCTCAGATGTAATGAGCTACCTCCCATGCTGCCCAAAAGTCTGGAAGACAAGGAATCATCTGTCAAAAACAGCACCATCACCAATCTTAAATCATATGCATACTATACACCGATATCATTCGAATCGAATCTCCATTCCACAAACATTGAATTGTTGAGTACAAAGTGATCAGTAACAACAAATGGGGGAAGAGAAGTACAAATAACTTATATGATGATGTCAATCAAGTCTGCATCAAATTATACAACATTAGGTCCAAGTGACCTGAACAACAAATTGGGGGGGGGGGGGGGGGGGGGGGGGGGGGGTGGGGGGAACAGGAATAAAATTAACTTAAACAACGTCAATTATTGAGTCTCCATTCCCACATGTATCCATCAAACTACACAACACTTGCACTTCATTTCTTTACGGTGATTGCCGTTCCCACAACTAGAGATTCTTCAGTGATAGCAAGCTGTTTACGTGGAGATGTGGAAGGTCAAAATGTCTTTGCCAATTAATTGGAGATGACCAAATACTCCCCGTCTTCCAATTGTAACAAACCAACGCTACGTTCACGTCATGCCTGGACGTCACGTTGCCAAATAACCAAAACTCTCCAGTTTTCAAACTAAAAAGAAGAGGTATAGCGCCTCCAAACCTTAAAGGATGGAAATGTCTATCAAGCGCCGAATACATACCAGCTGCATCGAAATTTATACATCTACCCCAAGGACCAGTTTTCGGTTCTATCATTTCCCAGACTTTCCAACACTTAGTAGGGGATTGCTTACGTATTATACCCGCACCGGTGTCCATCGGTATACAGGAAGTATGAACTGATATACACTTAGTATCACTTGCATGATCTTCTGGCCCTGCAAATTGATACATGGTTTCAGCATCTATATCCAAGGCGAAACCAAGATAGTGATATCTATTAAACCAACAGATATACCCTCCTGCAATAGAAAACGAATTACTCACTAGTGTCTGCTTTGCCTCATCACTCATAGTAATGCCTTGACAGTCAATGGCCCTCCAAGTTTCATCAACACCTATTGTCCATACCATAACCTTAACTTCAAATCTGGCAAAATAATAACCTACTTCCACAGGTTCAGGATGTGGTGGACGTTCATATTTGGAGACGAAACAAGCATATAAGACTTTGTATTGACCAGAAGAAGGCGCAAATGCTAGAACAGCAGAAGGTTTATGATGAACAAGTACCCTTGGCAGGGTGAGGGACAGGGGAGGGAGACTGATGTTGGCTTTAGTTACGAGATTCACTACAAACAATTCTTTTGGAATGATGGCATTTTGAAGCAAGAGTAGACCGTTACAAGAACCCAAAATTGTGGCTTCAAATGGAAGCTTAAGTATACTGATAGCACGATCATATGGGTGAACATAAAAGGCCCGCTTTAGCTTAGCATCATGCAGGCTGTCGTCTTGAATAAGGAAACCAGTAGTAGCAGGAGATGACAAGGACTGAAGAAGGTGCGCTCTAATAAAGAGCGGGTTAGTGATTATAGCATTCCACTCCTTGCAAACGAACCTCACAATCTCCTGAAGAACTGAAGCAGGAAGAAGTAATAATATGTGATACATAATTTCGCTGGGAATAGGCGAATTAAATGCTGAATACTTGTCTACTGTCCTCGGCCTCTTGCTGCAAGCAGCAAGTGTTCGATTTTTTCCTGCTCCTGAAGCCTGAAAATTTTGACACTATTACAATCCAACAGTGACATGATATATAATGTCACTAGTAATACTTCCTCTATTATAAAATAGAGGTAACTGTTTAACTTATGAGCATAACAATGCACTTCTTCAATCAACAATTCTAATTTTACAATTGAAAAAAAAAAAAAAAAAAAAAAATTGATAATTTGAAAAAAAACAAAGAAAAAAAAAACATTGTAATTAATTCAGTAACATTTTTTATATTCTAATTTCCCTTTTTATTAGTTGTTTCACTTTGACTGGGATACATTTGCCAATGTAGAACTTTGACCACTATTATCTTTAAATATTTTTTAATAATTATAAAAACAATTAATGTTAGAAAATATACATTAAGACAAATTCATTAACATATTACACAATAAAAATTGTTTTATAAGTTAATAGAAAAATATGATCAAAGTACATGCAAAGTGTACAAAGTCAAAGTGGTTCAACTATTAAATAATGAAGGGAGTATATATAAAGTAGTACATAAAGATGGGTCATAGTATATGAATTGTGCCACCAACTTAAGCAAGACCAATTTGAAGTGAACTGACAGCATCAAACATAGTGCAGTGGTATGACTAACAGAATATATAAAGAAACTCGTAATCAACATTAGACTAGGCAATGAGTTAGTCAGTGACATGTGTAAATTAACAACTCGCCTTTTCAGTAACCCTTCTACTTTCATTGTTTGAGCCTGATTTAGCTTCCCCACATGCTCCCATCCTTCGAGAATTTATAGCATGCAAATGAGCACGAGGAGCAGCAGCACTGTGAGATGCCACAGACGCTGCAAGATGACCAAGAGATCCCCGCCTTTCTTGAACAACCTGAAAAGTAGTTGACAAACTTAGGGAGTAGAAAGTTGTCAAAGTAACGGTTGATAGTATGAGTGTTTGGAAAAAGTGGCGGTTGCAATGCTAAAATATATTAAAATTCATACATATATTGTTTAAAAAGTAACCAAAATTTAACAAACGCTCCCCGCTACTTTTAAACGCTACTATTTTTAACGTTTGAGAAAAGCTACCTAAACGCTACCTCCACCGCTAACCGCTACTCGAACCGCCACCTTGCCAAACACTCTCACTTTTTTTTCTAGTAGTGTTTTAACTAGTCAAAACGCTAAACGCTACCTCCAACGCTACCGCCAAACAGGGCCTTAATATAAGAGAAAATTTTGGCTAACAATTAACATGACCCTCAAAGTTTAAGGAGGTGCAAACATACCTCTTTAACATTTCGCCCTTCACATGTTGCTTGCTCCTGCGCACGCTTCAAAGCCTTCATTCTCCAGCTTGCTCCACCATCCCCCACTACAGAAGATGACAAAAGTTGGTCCTTGCTGGACTTGATTTGGTCTTCATCTTCAGGATAGCCACTTCCATTGTTCCTCAGGTAAGGATTCAGTTTTCTGGGATTTTGTTTTGGCATCTGATGAGAAAGCAGTAAAGTAAATTCTCCAATGATATGCTTGACTAAATGAGTTCTCCAAAAATAAGCCCCATTAATTGAGTTCTCCAAAAATAAACTTTAATAATCAAGTTCTCTAAAATATGCATTATAACACATTCAAAGGTAAAGTTAAGGTAACATGCAGCTAAGAAGTAAACTCTAAAATTATATGCCACAATTATGTCATGTCCACTCAAACAGCTGGAACTCCCTTGCCTAAAAACATTGAATCTTTATAATCTTAAGCCATTTGTCCATTTCCATTACACTCTTAAAGTCTTATTGAATATATAATGGGAAATTCCCTGTTTCTCCAAATTTTCTTTCTCACATGGAATTTTCGTAAATAAACCAACAACTTTTTCATTATTGTGGCTCCACAATTGAATAAAGTTGTTGGTTTATTTACAAAAATGCCATGTGAGAAACAAATTTTGTTTGTCACCATGAGAAACTAGGGCTTCCTCATATATAATGTATATGGGTTAGGTTCATAATTTAACTTGCACACTAGGTGTGTAGCTTGGTATGTACTATCCTGCTAATTTGGTAATCTACTCTGCAGCATTTTTGGTGCTTTCAAGCAACTAATCTTAAACATTGCGTGCAATTTACAATTCTAAACCAAACTAAGAAGATATTTGCAGGGCAGGAGGGGCGGCCGCCTTGGGCCCAGGGAGAAAGGGTCTAATGTCATAGTTCAATCCTAACATTACAGGGTTTTGCAGTACATTAGCAGCCAAATTTTATTCAATCATCAAATTTTAGGGATATTGGTAAAATAATCGCTGGTTATGACCTTTCACAATCTTAACATTTAGAAACAATAATTCAGATTTTTGAACCCTACACTTAATGCACTGACAACTAATTTAAATACGATCAAAGATAAACCCTAGATTGTGAAATTGATGTGATGATTACAAACAGAAACAACTTACCTCATAAGCTTCTTCAATGGGGGATACAAGTATTAGAAGGCGCCTCGATTGAACTGCGATTCAACAGAGAACGTGGACTGCGATTCAATGGAAAACGTTGAGTGCGCTTTAATGGAGAACATTGAGTGAGAGAGAGAGAGAGAGGGGTGAACAAGAGGAGGAGGTAGGGTTATGCTTAATGGGTTGAAGCCCTATTAAAAGCCCTGATCCGCCCGAGTAAGTCTCAGCCCTGCACGGTGCTGTGGATAGCACAGGGGCATTATAGGTATTTTACATAAAATACAGGGGCAACGCTGGAATTTCATGCCTTTATGAATCTTTTATCAAAGTATTGAAATACAATATACGTATACAGATACTCACATATAATAATTACTAAATTAAGTTGCTTATTAAAGAACTTTCAACGGCCAGTGATTTCAGGGGCTATTTTCAGTGTAATTTGTGATCTGGATGGAGATAGCCTGCAGTTATGGTCGACAGTGCTTGCAAGGAGCGAAGGGAAATTGGTTCTGCACTGTAATTTTCTCTATTTTTTGTTCTTTTCCTTATTCAATTAATTTACAAAATTTGTGATTCTATAATATAAAGGATAAAGATGATATATCATCATTATCATTATTAGTTATTGTTTAGAATATGTAAATCCCTTAATTTACTCCTTAATTTTGATAGTCTAAGTATATCCCTTATAATTAGCTAACGTACCTAGTCATATATTGTATGTAGTCATAATTTGGTATGTTCAATGTTCTAATCTCGTACTATATATACTCGTGTATATTCATCAATATAATTAAGTTTTCCAACATATTCTTTCTCATAACTCTATCATCCCTTTGTCGATGCCGACCAAAATCACACTTTTCGTTCAACTCTTTTGGCACCCCGTATTTCATATACCAAGAGATGCCATTTATAATTTTTATTTTTTTTTTCTCCAAACCCCTTACACGGAGAAACAATCTTTTTTGGTATCCCATAGTTTACCTACCATGTGTTACCATATATGAAATTCTCTCTCCAAAACCATTATGGAGAAACATAACATTCCGTTCTAAACCACCAGCACCACCATTATAATTTTTCTATCTCGCCTTCAATGGTGGTGAAGGAACCTCTATATTTTTTTTTAATTGCATTGTTCTAATTATTGCTCTTTTTTTTTACTTTTTATTTGGGTGATTTTGTTCACAACTGCTTTTTATGAAATAGATTTTGTAAAATTCGATTAACTATGTTGAAATTCATGATACATTTGATATTTGTTGAGCTCTTGAGTATATGGGGCTTATAATGGGTATACTATGAATAAATGCACATAAATTCATTGTCTACCAAATTGAATGACAGGAAATTCTAATGTTGTTTATGTTCTATCAAAATTGGAGCTCGATACTGTGGTTTTGAGTAAGAAGGGTATGGGACAAAAGCTTTAATAAGCTTGGTATTTTGCTGAAATTGTACTTTGATGTAATATCTCATTTAATTTTTTTTTGGAAATTTTGTCAAAAACCACCTGTCAAAATCTTGTTTTTGTCAAAAACCACCCGAAAAAAAAAATGTTGCCTAAGGCCACCCAAAATCAAATTTTTGTTGTTGAAGACCACCTGGCTCAACTTTCCGGCCTTGACTTGAATATCCGGCGTTGACTCCGGGCACGTGACCAAACACGTGACTTATAATGAGACCCCCCCTCCCCTTTTCTCTCCTCTCTTTATTCTCTCTCCTCTCGTTCCTCTCTGTTATCATCAAACACCATTGTTGCTCCACCTCTTTATTCTCTCTCCTCTTTGTCCCTCCTCTTCTCTCTTGTTCCGCCACCAACATCAACGATCATCAACAACAATAACGTTGCAGCAACACCTCCACCAACGTCAACTTACCACCACCAACATCAACCGCAACAACACCTCCACCAACGTCAACCAATCACCATCAACATCAACCGCAACAACAACAGCGCAACTCCAACAACAACAAAGGCAACAACCACCGTCGCAATTAAATTTGTAAATCTAATGGTAGTTTTGATTTTTTTTTAGTGTGTGGTATTTTCGATTCTTGGGTTAATTTTCGTTTTTGGGATTGATTTTTGGTTTTTTTGGGGTTAATTTTCAGTTTTTAGTCTAATCTTCGTTGTAATAGGTTAATTTCTGAAATGGTGGTGTTGTGTGGTGGTGTCGCTGTGTTGGTGGTGGTGTGTGGCTGTGTGACGGTGGGGAAGGGCTGGTGGGAGTGGTGGTAGGAAGGTTAGTGGTTGGGGTCGTGTTGGTGTGGGGTTGTGTGTGACGGTGGGGAAAGGGCTGGTGGGAGTGGCGCGGTTGGGGTCGTTGTGTTGGTTGGGTGAGCTGGTGGTTATGAGGTGGGGCTGGTAGTGTGGGGTGGGGGCTGGTGGTGTGGGCGGTGGTGTTCTTAATAGCCGAAAAATTTGAGAAGAAAATAAAAGAAAGGGGGAGGGGGTGGTCACGTGCTTATCACGTGCCCGGAGTCAACGCCGGATATTTAAGTCAAGGCCGGAAAGTTGAGCCAGGTGGTCTTCAACAACAAAAATTTGATTTTGGGTGGTCTTAGGCAACATTTTTTTTTTCGGGTGGTTTTTGACAAAATTTCCTTTTTTTTTAAATCCTCAAAGAAGGTGAAAGAGTTGGAGTTGGAGTTGAAGCTGGAAGAAGTGACAACAAAGTTAGCTGCAGAGAAAGTGAAGGTCCCTTATTCTTAAAATTTTTGTTGTTTTTTAAGGTCCCTTGTTCTCAAAAGGAATTGTAAGATATTTTTTTGCTCATGGTGATAGTTTTATGTAGGTTGCTAAGCTCACTATTGAGAATGATAAGGAATACCGCCTGATCCACCTTATTCGATCACTAAAAGAGACTCATCAGTTGGAGCTGTTGATTACCAAATAGGTGGGCTACTGGGCTGTATTGATTTACAAGTTTATTAGATCATACTATTAGTATGAATCTAAAAGGCATCTATCAAGCCGTATAGAAATTATCAGAGTTCACATGATATGTTTTGTCTGTTGTTATTTGAAAGTATATCAATAATTGTGCTTCGGTTTCCATGAGATATAGTTTCCAAGAAACTGCTTGATATTATTTCTAAAAAACCATATTAAATCTCCTAGTAAGTCTTTTCCCAAATTGAATTTTTCATATGATATTGATGTGGCAAGATATCCTTTTTGACGGATTTTCCATGGTTCCAGTTTAAACAATTGACAATCTTTATTGTAGAAATCATGCATTGAAGACGGAGATATCTACAGGTTGAAGATTACCCTGATGGGTATACCATTTTTGCAATTTAGAAGGGACAAATGATTGTTGTAACTTTTGTATATACTCTGTAGACCATATAACTTACACGTTTGACAATATAACTTATTATAAATGACAATATAGCTTGTGCCAAAGGACATTATAGATTATCTAATAGGTAATGTATTTTTGCAATTTAAAAGCAAATGACAATATATTTTATCTAAAATGACAATATAAGACATACAAATGCCATTATACCTCTACACATTCAGGTTTTATTTTGGAAAACCGGTTATAGAGGCAAAGGAGGGAAATTTGATTTTAATTTCTCTTCTCTTTAAAATTGCCAAGTTTGCAATTTGTGTATTGTAATGTTATTAGATGTTGTAAAGAATACTCAAATTTTATTGGTTATAAAACTTCACATGGATTGGTCTTCAATATTATGCCTTATTTTAATTCACATGGATTGGTCCCTTAATAACTAATTAAAAGTAAAATGACAATATAAATAATACAATGACATTATAATTTATAAATATGACAAAATATATATATTATAAAAACTTATAACATTCATAATATAACCCAAATGACAATATAATTTACAATAGTTGACAGTATAATTTTAATACTTTACTTTATAAATGTAACTATTGACAATATAATTTATAGAAATATAGTTATAATTTCAACGAATGGAGTACATTTTAATTTCAACGAATGGATTAAAGTTATAGTTATAATTTAAATGACCACTTAGTTTGCTTTAAATGACAATATATATGTGTTATATAGTGACAATGGAATAAAAATTGACAATATTATTGTAATCCCCGTATTTTTAAATATTTTATAAATGAAATTTTATTTTATTTATAATATTTATTTGTATTTTTCCGTAATTTAATTTTAAAAGTTTCAAATTATTAATTTGGGTCAAAAAAATTATTTTAGCACAAATTATTTTATGAACCTATATCCTACCATCCATGATCATAAAAACAAAGCTTAACCCATTTGTTTATTTAATTGGCCCATTATTTTCATGAGGCCTAATTCTACCCTACAATTCTCTCCTATAAATACCCCATGAATCCCCAAAAATTTCCCACACAAAAAGGTTAGTTTTATTTTCTTTCTCATTTGTTTTATTAATTTGTGTAATTATAATTATTGATTTATGGGTTTTGATTTTATTGTTTGAAATTAATTTAATTAGTATCAAATTGTATTTTGATGATTAAACTTTATAATTTCAGATTTTATAAATGTCATAATTTTCAGATTTTGTAAATTTTATAACCTAGGGTTTTTAATTATTGAAAATCATGATTTTAGGGTTTTTATGAACAATTGATTTAGGGCTTTTATAGTAATGATGTTTTGAAATTTTGGTGATTATAACTAATGATAAGTTTAACTTAATTCCAGATTATTTTGAACACGTAAATTCGTGTTTTAATTTTTAGATTTCCGTTCGTTAATATTAATCCCGTTTTAATCCCGATCATGTTCTGAACTCATCCGATTTTGATAAAAAAAAGTAGTGTTTTTCATGTGGAAACAACGTTTTAAGAAAGAATCACTACCTATGGTAATGAGCCCCACCCTCTCGTGGCCAAATTCAGCCTCTAAATATGATTTTCGGGCATTTTTTGATTTTTAACGAAGTTTTTATGCTTAAAATTTTATCCTTGAGTTTGATTAATAAAATTAACTATGTTTAAAGTTAATTAAGCATAAATATGTGTTTTATTAAAGTTTTGAAGGATTTTAATTAATCTAAAGTGCTGGAAATAGTTTCTAAGTACTACTTTTGATGTTTTATAAAGAGGGTTTAATCACCCATTAAAAAGGGAGATTATTAGGGGTTTTTAAATAATTTTCAGATTTTTATTAAACTTTAAACTTGTTGTAATTTCATGTATAAGAGTGTATTTTAAGGTTTTTATGAAGAAAATTTAAAGAACTATATATAAGCCTTTAATTTTAACTAAAGGGAAGGTTTTAAAGTGTTGTTTAATTGGATTTTGAAGGTTTTTAAGTAAGTTAGTATTGCTGTAAATTTGATTGCTTGGGTATTGATTGAGGTCTTATTGTTTGGTTTAGGAGAGGACTTTATAGAAGGTGATTTCTAGTTAGTAAAGTGGCATACCAATTCGTTTACTCAAGGTACGTATAAGATACGAAACCTTGCCTTTAGAAGCATGTTTAGGGATGAATCGAGAACTTAGTACCATGTTTAGAGAAGACTGGGCTTAATTGTTTGGTTATACATTGTGATTTCCGTATGCTGTGTATTATGCTACTTTGCAAGTATTGTTCATGCCTCAATTTTGTAAGATACGTTTAGAGGCAAATGTACGCGAATATGTGGAAGGATTTAATTATTACTCGTTCATGATCATTGAGATAGAATGAGTAAAGGAAGAATTTAAGTCTTATAAGACGAGGTTAAGATTTTGGGGTGCGTTATGCACTCAAGGTGTTTATACACCGAGGTAGTTAAAGGAATCAATAATAAATATTGATTGTCACTAATAAATCAAGAATTGAAATTGGAAACTTGCTTTATTTGATTGAATTGATATTGGATTGATTGTATTGTTTTGTATACGAGTCATCACCAAGTCTAAACTTGTAAATCACGTAAAGTGCAAGATGGATGAGCAATAAAACTCTGGATTTGTGCACATCTGGAGTAATGACAATCAGGAGTTGGGGTACACGGGGTATTAGCCGTGCACTTTTCTAGAGGCCGTCTGATCTACGAGTCTCTTATTTCAAATACTTTTCAAAAACTAGGAGTTAGATGAGATCTCATACTAGCTACGGTCACGGAGTCGCGCCCGTGGTCGTTGGATGTTTATTGATGTTTGCGAAAGGAGGCATGGGGTTTTCTTTTGTTGATGTTCCAAATGGAGCATGGGATGGACAACCATGTCTATTACTTAATCCGATGAATAAAATGAAATGATTTATCTACTAATAACTAGTGAAGTCTTAGTTAAACTATCTGTTGAGTCGTGTGTGGAGTCTATATTCTAGTGGTGCGTGATGATTGAATATTAGTAGCATGCTAGGGATTTCTTTTTAATTTTCGCAGCTTGTATGTACTCAGCGTTGCTGATTGCGTGCTTTGTGTGTCTTTCTTTGGTCATGGCCTTTGCCTTTCAATGACTCTGTGACGATCCAATTTTTACACTTGTAATATTGGGGAGCAGATTAACCACAGGTCTTTGCATATTCAGCATTCGCATCACGGTGGTGGGATTTTGAGTGGAGTTTTTGTTACTTTTCACAACTTATGTTACTACATACTTTGCAGTTATTTAAACTCGATTTCATTCTATACTAATCTTACTAGTTTGGGTTTTGAATAAGGGCCTTAATGGTTCCAAGTTGTAAGACTTAATTTGATTTTGATTATTGGTTTTGAAACTTATTTATAACTGAATTAGTTTTTCCGCTGCTTATTTCTGATATAGCCTTAACGTTTGAACACGTGGCGGTAGCACGTCAGTAATTCTCTTGGATATTATTCAGGGTACTCACAGGTTTAAAGAGAGAATTATTGGGGTGTTACAATTATAAGGGTAGAGATAAAATAAGACTATCATCTGATTGGTAAGATGTAGTTCAAAGAACACTATTTTGTGGTGTAATTGACAATATAATTAAGAGATTTGATGAATTTTGTTACATTTAATTCGTGTAGGTTAGAGTATTCCATTTGTTGATATAAATCATATTCTTTAGAAGCATAATTATATTATTATTCGTTATGTGAAGCTACTCATTATTCCAAAATTGTTTAATAATTTCGTTTGAACTATACCCTTAAACGATGCTAAAAAATTAAAACATCTTCTTTATAAATATATTTTGAAGCATAAACAACTTTGGTTTACCTTTCGTTGTTGATTGAATGACCGAAAATTATACTTACCTCCGCTTTTTTTAGTTGACACGTATTCCTCTTTAGTAAGTTTATTTTTAATTAACACGTTTTATTTTTGGGTAAGTTTTATACCTTGCATTTATTAATATCCCCACTTGCTTTACCATTCTTTCTCACACTCTCTCCTCTCCTTAATATGTGTGCCTAAAATGAACGTGTCAACTAAATAAAAAAGGAGGAAGTAGTTCAAATGACAACGTTTTTTGTTTTAAATGGCAATATATACTTTATAAGTGGACAATAATTTAAAAATTGGACAATATTGTAGTGGCCAAGTGTATTATTACAATATATGGTTCAGTTAATTACGGAGCTTGAGAATATTTTATGCTTTATTAATCATTTGAGTTATACATGGATCTGGCATCTAGGCATAGATTGGTTTTGGGGCATAATGAATTACTAACAAAGCTAACGTTCAATAGTCATTAAGGGTATTTGGTGCATATTTGTGAAAACTCAATGATATATGGTGAAAAATTGAAAACTTGGACATATTGTGAAATAACCGTAAATATTAGTACCTTTCAATTTCAATGAATGACCGAAAGCTATAATTCAAATGACAAGATTACTGATTTTAGTGACCATATATTTTATAAGTTGAAAATAATTGATAAACAACAATATATAGTACTCCTTCCGTTTTTAAATACTTGTTTCACTTTTTTTTTGCGGCCGTTTTTAAATACTTGCTTCATTTCCTTATTTGGAAAGCTTTTATAATATTTAATTCATTTCTCTCAACTAGTGGAACCCAATTTTATTATTTTTAAATTCTCTCTCCTCCAATTTACCTTCCACTAACCCCACTATCTTTATATATTATTAATTTCTCCAATTTCTCCTAAAACTCCGCGCATGGAGAAATGAAGCAAGTATTTAAAAGCGGAGGGAGTATAAGGGTAGCTAAAAAATACAGTTCAAATGACAACATTATTGATTTTAGTGACCATATATTTTGTAAGTTGACAGTAATTGATAAACTGCACTATATAGTACGGAGTATAAGGGTAGCTAAAAGCTATAATTCAAATGACAACATTACTGATTTTAGTGACCATATATTTTATATTAAGTTGACAATAATTGATAAACTGCATTATATATATAAGGGTAGCTAAAAGCTATACTTCAAATGACAACATTACTGATAGTGACTACATATTTTTTAAATTGACAATAATTGATAAACTGCACCATAGTAGTAACTTTAAGGGTAGCTAATAGGAGTACCTTTCTAACATGTGAATGACTAGAGGCTATAGTTCAAATGACTATAGTTTGGGATATATGACAATATTTATATTTTAAGGTGCGATTAATTTAGAAAATGAAGTATAGTACTAGCTTTGTCCCTATTTCTTTTTGCTTCATTTGACTTTTCATGATTTATAAGACATGTGTGAAAATGTATATATCTCCATTTCTATAATCATATACTCTATCCGTTTTCATATAATAGTTCTATATGAAATCAATCACGAAAAATAAGAATTTTTGGAATCTAACATTAAAGTACAAAAATAATTCATAATTAGTTTTGTCTTATTTAAGTTTTTTGATTTTTTTTTTCTGGGAAAGCATCAGCCATAAATTAATGTATAATTCAAGTGAGTAATTTCCTTAGAGGCTTAAAGCCATGTAGTCAATCCACAATCAATTAATTTAACCAATTAATTTTTTTTTTCACATTTTATTAACCAATCAGCCTTCAATTTACAAGGTTTGAATATATTCAATATGGGTAATATAGGAAGAAAAAATAAGTTAAAATGGATTATATTCGATATGGGAACGTTCAAAATAAGATATGAGACTAACAAATACAAACGGAGGGAGTCATAATTATAAAAACGAATCCAACAAGATCTCACGTATATGACTATACTAGTTCTTTGCCCGAGCAACGCTCGGATATTCACAGCCCAGGAAAAGAATTATTTTTATAAATTACTTTAAGTTTGTATTTGTTTATAGATTGTGTATACATTTAAATATTTAATTGTGCTATATATCAAATTATTATAGATGCGATACTTTAGTGTAGAGTATCTCTGTTTTGTAGTTTGCTTACAATTTATGAATTTAAAATTGAGTTTAAATATTTTTTTTTTAAATAGGAAACGAACAATACATTTTGTAGATTAACAAATAAAGATTCAAGGGAATATTTAAAAATTATTTTATATATATTTAAAAAATTTTAGGCTGCATATATTCTCTTTTATTTTTTAAAATCAATCATCTTATTATTTTGGAAAATTTGTCAAAAACAACCTTTTAAAGTGTCTATTTTATTAAAAACAACCTTTTAATTTTTTTTTTGCAACTTCAGACCACATTATAAAATTTTTTTACCAAAGACAACCTAATGCTAGTTTTCGGCGTTGACTCTATTTTTCCGATGTTGACCACGAGTGTGTGAGGCACGTGACTTCATATATTGCTAATTATACCCCTTTCCCCTCCAATTAACTCCTATTAAAACCCTTCAAAGTGACAAATTACTTTGAGAGAGGAGGGGATTTAGTACGAGTGAATTGGAGGGAAAGGGGTGTAATTAGCAATATATGAGGTCACATGTCTCATACACTCGTTGTCAACATCGGAAAAATAGAGTCAACGCCGAAAATTAGCATTAGGTTGTCTTTGATAAAAAAAAATTATAATGTGGTCTGAATTTGTAAAAAAATATTTAAAAGGTTGTTTTAAATAAAGTGAACACTTTAAAAGGTTGTTTCTAACAAATTTTCCTATTATTTTTTAAGGATGAAAAAACATAAAAAAAAAAAAAAAAGTTTTGGCGGGAAATTTTTTGTTGTGGATGCGACACGTGTATTTTGGGATAATCTTGGTGATTACTTTAGTATATAGTATTGATTATATCTTATAGATTAATGGGACAAAAAAATAAGGACAGAGGGAGTATAAGGGTAGCTTAGTAAGAGTACCTTTCAATTTCAATGAATGGAAGCAAACTAGTGTAGTTTTATTGACAATATATATTTTAAGATGATTTCAGTTTATTATAAAATGGACTACATATATATCAAGATGACAATAATTTATGAACTGAGATATAGTATAAAGGATTAAAGGTAGATGTCAATAAGAGAACCTTTTAATTTTATTGAATAGAAAGTTATAATTCAAATGACAGTATAGTTTATTTCATATGACCATATATAATATACGGTGACAATAATATAAAACTTTGACAATAGTGACTAGTACCTTTCAATGTAAATGAATAACGACCATAGTATATACTTCGTATATGATATCTATTTGATTATGGTCTTAACTCATTTGTCTTTACTACATTTTCTAAGTATACTAATTTCTTTTTATCCTTCTCTATCGATTATCAACTATTAATGTTTGTTTGTTTCTCAACAATTGTTTGTTTCTCAACAAATCATTTTAGGATAGGAACTTGAGTATAAAAACTAATGAAGTTAGCAAAGATTTAAAGGAAATAAATAAAAAAGAGTTAATACTTTCATTGGTCTTATTTGTTACGGACTTGCAAAACCAACAGAGAACACATCCAAGGATCAAAGTATATTTCTTCTTCTTTCTTCAAAAAAAGTATATGATCGTTGACAGTTCATTCAAAGTTTCAAATAGATACAACAACCAAACTTCTGGTAACATTACAGTTCCAATAATAGTCCATTTTAATGAAGTGTCCAAAACTATTTGCCAAACTAGAAACAACAGTTGCTAGACCATTCAACTATAAACTAATATGAAATAAATAGATACATATGAAGATAATATTAAGAAGCATTAAAATTAATATGAAAAAGACCTATTAATACAAACTATGCTTTAATCAAAGATATAGCAAACAAAACTCCTGTTCTCAATTTAAAAACCAAGTCCTGACAATATAATTCACATGAAATATTTTCCAACAATATAATCTGAAAACTATTTTAAATTCTACTAACATCATAATCACATGAAATATAGGTTAACTCTGCTGAGTTCACTGATGTAATTTTTAGTCTTCAATTCATCAGTAAAAGAAAGCAAGAGCATTATTATTGCATCACAAACAACAGAAATAGTAACTAATGAAAAGAAAAGAAGACAAAGCTGAATATTATTAATTTTAATTGCCTCATAATATAGGAACAACTGCACTCACTTATTCCAAGTGCCTTACATAAGAATATACTTAGACAACTATAGTACATTCTTATAAAACATTATTATTTTCTCACTATGACCGTAGTACATAGTCAATACATATACGGACCTTATACCATATAGAACTACTTAAGATGGAAAAAATGCTACTTCGAAAACAATAGGATCCTAATTCCTTGGAAATATGACACCAAGTCTACCCACCTTTATTTGTGCTTCAAAAAGTAGTTGTGCGAAACCATGAATTCTTCGGCCATACCAATGCAAGGATCAATCAAGTATGATCAAGAGTACGAAATATTCCAAGAAAGAACTAAAGCCAAGAGACAATAATCTAAGACTCTGCTGAAGAAGGCGAAGGCAATGGGAGCACAGGTGAAGATTGTGCTACTTGATCACCTTACCAAGTCACGAAATAATTACATTACGCAAATTTAAAAATAAGAAATTTAATCAAGGAACAACAGAGCTCAATGATAAATATTGCAATGGTAGTTGGTTTTCTTCTAGCCTTATATCTCGAGTGACTTGTAAGATCATCCTTGGTTTGTTGAATATACGGTCATTTTCATCTATAAACTCATGGAAACAACTCCTCAGGAAGAGCTCAATGATAAATATTGCATCAATGAGCAGCATTTCAATAAAATGTTCAATAGGTAGGTTTATAGTCTCGACATAACTTTGGCGAACTACCTCTTCCCATCCTCTTATAACTTTGGCATAATTTTCTAACTTGTAAGAAGTGGATCGTTGATGAAAAGATTGCAAGTACCTCAATTTTTGTTCTTGCATAGCTATCAGCTTTGGATAACCGAAGTAGACTGGACCAATTGACACAAGCAAAGGTCGATAAGCATCCTCATTTATTACCTTTCAAAGATTTTCAGGGACTCTGTAGATGCAACAATTTGAGGAAACTGTTGGCAATGATTCAAGCTTGTGCAGTAATGAATTAGACACCCATTTGCTAAGATCTCCCATGCTTTCCTGTATTTTATTTTTTTCCTAGCAAAAGGAAAAGAGGCAGTGAGACAAGTAAAGTTCTCCAGCTCAAGCTATTTTTGGTTCTTACTTTTTGATTTGTTTAAAGGCTTACTGGTTTGCTCACTATCAAATTATAATTACCTCTACATAAAGTTCAACAAAAAATCACACGAATTTCTCACTTTACAAGTATTTTCTTGATAAGACCAAGCTGCCCAAGCCTATAATTTAGTCAGTTATTTGATGGACCGGCTTTGATTTATTGTTGAGTTAGTCAGTTATTTGATAATTTTTTCTTAGAGATAATTCAAGAAAATGAAAACAAGTGTGTTAGTACAATAATACAATATGCACTTGAGCAAGTAATGGGAGTTCAGATGGTTAAAACTTTCCGCAGCATTGAGTTAAAGGCTCATTCGGAAAAGGGGCAGAGGGTTTATATTCCCTACAACAGGGACACAGGTTGTTATTGGTATTTAACTTTGTGTAATCGTTAAGTGTAGCGGGTGTCCTGTACATTGTACAACAGGAGCAGCATACAGATGATTCAGTATTCAAAAGCAAACTGTAAGAAAAGAAACGAGCATGATAGTATCATAGATTCATAGTGGAATCCTCACTTTGGTGAATTTAGCCCCTTTGATCAACCTCTACATTTGTAAATTAGAGGATGAAAAATATAGGACAAATTTGATAAGAGATGTGGATATATCAATTAAAATGCAGATAAGTTTAGTATAATGCATGTCTTTCGATGTTTGCTGTTTACTGATCATAGGCTTGGGCAGCCTGGTCTTATCAAGAAACTACCTGTAAAGTCAGAAATTCGTGTGATTTTTTGTTGAACTTTATGTAGAGGTAATTATAATTTGATAGTGAGCAAACCAGTAAGCCTTTAAACAAATCAAAAAGTAGAGGTGATTACAACTGCATTAACAATATATGCAATATACACCAAACAATATTTGGAATATACATATCCCTGAATCTTGCATGGTTTGGAACGTGCAAGGGGCTGGAAGTCGTGCTTTTATTAGTACGTTAAAAGAAGTGGTAAGAAATAATAAACCGAATGTGATTGCCCTAGTTGAAACTCATATGGGGGGTCATCAAGCGGAACAAATAGCAAACATTATTCGATACAATGGTCACACAAGAGTTGATGCTCAAGGTTTTAGTGGGGGGATATGGGTTTACTGGCAAACCAATCTTGTCACTGTTGAACCAATTTTGCAGCATGGTCAGCATATTACAATGAGTATTAGGCGTGTTGGAGGTGATCCATGGTACTTTTCAGCCATTTATGCTAGCCCAGACCCAACTAAAAGGGCTGACTTATGGCGGGAATTGAAGGATTTCACAGCTACTCATAACCAGCCTTGGATGCTTGCGGGTGACTTTAATGACACTCGCTTCTCTCATGAACGAAGTTCTTCTTGCCCCGAAACAACTAGAAGAAGTGCAAGATTCAACGAATGGGTGGAAGACATGGGTTTGCTTGAGGTGGAATTTAGTGGCCCTAGTCACACGTGGGCTAGGGGAAACTCTATGGACACAAGAACGAGTGCGAGGCTGGATCGTGCTTTGTGCAATGGCGAATGGAGCCTTCGATTTGCTAATGCAGCTGTTAAAAACCTCCCGGCAATTCAGTCGGATCACTGTCCGATTCTAATATCCCCTAATGGATTTGCTCCTATTTCATCTATCAATAAGCCTTTCAAATTTCAAGCGGCTTGGCTCACTCATGAAGAATTTCGGGGTTTCATTGAGGAAAAATGGGATAAACGTAGTCCTCTTGTTCCATTACTCAAAAAAGTTGCGCAAGACCTTCAGGATTGGAACAAGGAGGTCTTTCACAATATTTTTAAGAAAAAGAGAAACCTGCTAGCTAGGATTGCAGGGGTGCAAACATGTCTCGCGGAGCAAAAATCGAGAGATTTAATCAAACTTGAGGCAAAATTACGTAAGGAGCTCGATGAAGTTTTGGAGCAGGAGGAATTATTATGGTACCAAAAATTGAGGGTCGAATGGATTCGTGATGGTGACTGTAACACCTCCTTCTTTCACTTGAGCACTATTACTCGTAGGTGGAGGAAAAAAATCACGGCTATTAAAGAGAATTTGGACAGTGAGTGGATTTATGAGAAAGATTGTGTCCAAGACATGATTGTTCAATACTTCCAGAATTTGTTTAAAGCAGAAGAAGAGCCGATTCTTGGTCCCCTGCCAACTGATGTCTTCCCGGAATTCACAAATAGGGACTGGGATATGTTATCTCGCCCTTTTGCTAAGTGTGAGATTGAGAAGGTAGTGTTCGAGATGGGTGCTCTAAAAGCCCCGGGGCCGGACGGTTTTCAAGCTTTGTTCTACCAGAAACATTGGGACCTTGTTGCGGATAATATCTATAAAGTGGCACTTGACGCACTAGCAGGGAAAGGCCTCCCGGAGAATTTGAACAACACTTTTATCGTTCTAATTGCAAAAGTTGATACTCCTGAAGTTGCTACTCATTTCCGTCCTATAAGTTTATGCAATGTGGCTTATAAAGTGATTACTAAGATAATAGTTAATCGTATCAAGCCAATGATGCCGCACTTAACTTCATGTACTCAAACAAGTTTTGTTCCCGGGAGACAAATCACCGACAATATTGTGATTGTCCAGGAAGTTATTCATACTATGAAAAATAAACAAGGAGGTAAAGGCTTAATGGCAATTAAGATTGATTTTGAGAAAGCCTACGACAGGCTTAGGTGGGATTTCATTCAAGATACTCTCTATGA
The DNA here is from genome assembly GCF_948465745.1 of Chenopodium album. Taxonomy (NCBI): domain Eukaryota; kingdom Viridiplantae; phylum Streptophyta; class Magnoliopsida; order Caryophyllales; family Amaranthaceae; genus Chenopodium; species Chenopodium album. The sequence goes on along the minus strand of NC_137845.1, from coordinate 55,576,693 downwards.
AATTCGGTTTCCTGGTTTAATTATTGATCTAATCATGGAATGTATCACTACTTCATCGATGCAAGTCCTATGGAATGGTGAGCCTACTCAAGCCTTCAAACCGGGAAGGGGTATTCGCCAAGTGACCCTTTGTCTCCTTATATTTTTGTCTTGTGTATGGAGAGATTGAATCAACTCATTGAAGAATCGATCATTGAGAATCTTTGGAAACCAATATATGCTAGTAGGAATGGTCCAAAGCTTTCCAATTTATGTTTCGCCGACGACATTATTCTCTTTGCCGAGGCCTCAGTGGAACAAGTTGTGGTGATTCAGGAGTGCCTTGCACGTTTTTGCAGTGCATCGGGGCAAAAAATCAGCTACTCAAAGTCACGCACATATTTCTCAAAAAATATGCAGCCTACGGTTTGTACTGAAATTTGCCATGCTCTTGGTATGGATGCAACAGAGGATCTAGGGAATTACCTTGGAATGCCGACACTAATAAGCAGGGTAACCAAAGATACGTTTGCTTATTTATGCGAAAAGATAGACCGTTGTCTCGCGGGATGGAAATCGAAATATATCTCTTTAGCAGGGCGTATTACATTAGCTCAGACTACTCTCACCACTATGAGTTCTTATGCAATGCAAACGGTGAAAATTCCTAGAACTATTTGTGATGATATTGACAAACGCATCAGACGCTTCATTTGGGGAGGTGATGAAGAGGAGAGAAGAATCCATTTCCTTTCATGGGAATGTCTTCAAAACTCAAAAGCAAATGGAGGGTTGGGTATCCGATCTTCCAGGAACATGAATCCGGCCTTCTTAACAAAATTGGGATGACGTGTTTTAACTGAGCCAAATGCTCGGTCGCGTGTTTTGAGAGCCAAGTATTGTAGCGGCAGGTGTGATGTAGACATGTTTCAACCAAAATCAAATATGTCTAATGTGTGGAGAGGAATATCGGATAATGCGAAGGTAATTTGTGCAGGTTCGAGAGTTGCTGTTAGTAATAGGGCTAATACGCTTTTTTGGGACCATAATTGGGCAATGCCAAGCCCTTTGAGAGCTGCTGCAATTCAGGATATTCCACAGAGCTTAGATGGTGCAACCGTAGAAGAGCTCTGGGATGTTGATCAAGGTTGGAAATGGGACTTAATTGCTGACCTGCTTCCTGCGAATATTCTGAAACTGATTGAGGCACATGCATTGAAAAAAGATAGCTCAGTAGGTGATCTTTTATATTGGGGTGGTTCGACTAGAGGAAAGTTCTCAATTAAGTATGCCATGAGAATTATCCGAAGGGAAGATGATTTAGGTGATGATGGCAGTTGGAGTTTAATCTGGAAAGTCAAAGTGCAGCAAAGGGCAAAAGTCTTTCTTTGGTTGGCAATGCATGATCGAATTATGACAAATGCAAATCGGGTTAAAAGGAATTTAATTGACAATCCATGGTGTAAAAATTGCAATGACCATGAAGAGACTACTCTACATGTGCTTCGAGATTGTAGAGCTGCCAGGGATGTTTGGCGTCAAGTAGGGGGGCCAGCCTCTTCTTCAAGTATCTTTGCTGGAACGCTGAAGCAATGGATTATACGCAACATTAAGGTTCAAGTCAGGAACGATCTTTCCCCAGAAATATGGCCAACTTATTTGCTATAACTTTGTGGTGGATTTGGAAGTGGAGAAATAATGTGGCCTTTGATCGAACTAGTGAAATCCCAGTGGACATCAAACAATTTCTACTAGCTAGATTTGAGGAAGTATGGCGAATTCTTGGGGATAATGAGCCAAGCCCCCAACTGAACACTAATGCAAGGAGGGAAGCTTATATTCGCTGGCTTGCTCCTCCTACAAGTTGGCTAGCTCTCAACACGGATGGTGCTGCAAGAGGTGCACCGGGACCTGCTGGAGGGGGGGGGGGGGTTACTTCGTGACTGCCAGGGGCACCTTCTCTATGCCTTCTCCTTAAATTTTGGTGCTTGTTCTGCTTTCATGGCAGAGCTAAAGGTTGTTTAATATGGGCTTGAAATGGCTAAGAGGTTAAGAGCAGCTAAACTACAAGTTCAATTGGATAATCAAGCGGTGGTGGTAGCTCTTAATAATGCGGAAATCCATAGAGGACAGGGCTACCATGTTATACATCGGTGCAAGCAGCTACTAGAAGATAATAGTTGGCAAGTCGAAGTTCACCATGTTTATCGAGAAGCAAATCGTGTCGTGGATAGGCTTGCAAACCAAGGTGTCACCCAGAACAACAAGATTGAGTTGATTCAATTCCCTCCTATAGCTTTAGGACGTATCTTGCATGATGATGTCGTTGGTGTGGTTTTGCCACGTTTTGTACCCCTTAGTTTTCTTGTTATTTTGTTTTTTCGTTTCCCGGGGCCTAGACCCTCATGAGCACCAAAAAAAAAAAAATTTGGAATATACACCTAAACCAACACATACAGACAGATTCATCCCATATCGAACAAATGAATGCTATGAATTAACTCATAAACCAGTTTCATCGCATATCAAGCAAATTAATGCAATCAATCAACTCATAAACCAGCCTTAAATAAATTAATACACACACATTCAACCCATTAATTGAAATAACATATACACCTAATATAAACCTTCAACTAATTATCCTACTCAACAAAAAAAAAAGTCGAATTTACACTTACAATGTTTTGGAATCCAAATACAGCTTGTATTCAAACAGCTTCGCATCAACCAGAACAACGCCTTCAAACGCCCAAAATTGAAATTCAACTATACACGAACCCTAATCGCGCGACACAATCAGGGAGGAGAAATACACATTTTCCCAAATTAGATACTGAATTTAGGTTGAAATTATAGGTTAAGAGGAGATGAGAAATCACCTGAAGGGAGCAGAAGATATGGAAGAATTTAGGTTCACAGGATTAGAGGAGAAGATGGAAGACGAACTGGAGTAATGAACAACTTCAATTCAATTACAAGCAAAATTGGTAAAGCAGACTTCAAAACAGGACACTGTTTTGCAACTGGAAATTAAAAACGCGCGTATTTGTATATTATACACCATGCACTTAGTATAAAGTTACATCAATTATTTCAAGCGGACCCCACAAACATATTTGTTTATTCAATAAACCTTGTGCTGGGAAGAGATAATATACAAATAAGAGAAGAGAAGAAGAAAAAGGTAGAAAACCAAGGAAAAGAGAAGAATTGGATTTGCGTTGGAAAGAATAGGCAGAACTTGCAGAGGCTGTAACTCCTTCGGTATAACTCCGAATTGGGTGATTCTTGAGCCTAACCTCAAGGTTTTTCCAGAGGAACAATTTTCCGTGAAATAGCAAAACCCCAAAACTGACCAAAAGTGCCCGAAAATTGGCTCCAAAGATGTACGGGCTGATTTTCTTTAGAAAAGAGGAGAAGAAGAGTAAGAGAAGAAGAGAATTGGTGTGAAGAATGTGAGAGGAATGAGGGGGTATTTATACGCTAGCTCATGCAAGAATTATGGCAAGAGAATGTGGGAAGAATTATGGTAAAAAGAATTAAGGAATTACTTGGAGAAAAGAATGAAAGAAATATGGAAAGTTTTGATATTAAGGTGATTGTGCATAATAAAAATATGGAAGGTGTATTGTCATGAAAAATAATATGGCAAAAGAGATTTCTTGGGGAATAATCAAGGAAGATATAAGGTAGGAAAATAAGATGATCAAATATTAAGGAGATGGAAAAATAGAAATAAGGAAAATAAGAGATTTTAAGGAGATAATTAAAAATACAAATCACCAAAATAATTCCCCTAAAAATCACCCAAGAGGGCCGAAAATATTGAGCTTCCATAGCTCAAATTTTCGTACCTCCTTAGTGTATTTTAGGAAGTTATTTTGCTAGTTTGTAGGAATTAAAAATAATTGTGTAAATAATATTTATTGTATAAAATAATTAATTAATAAAATACCAATTATTCATCAATTAAATTAACCTAGAAAATCAGATTTTCCATGCTAGGAAAATCCGAAATTCTTGGCCAATTAATTAGGAATTTTTGGCCCTTTATAATAAATAATAAAATATAATTTTATTTAATTAAAATATCCGAAATATATGTAAATAATCCGGTTTTTAAAATAAAATAAATGGATAATAAATCTTATCCAAAATCTAATAATAATTAGGTTTCAAAATATTTTTGGCGCCCAAATTCAAATATCATTTTGGCTCCGAAATTCAAATAGTAAGTTAATTTACTAAAATACCCTTTTTATGAAATGATAATTAATTAATTAATTAGAAAAATACGTATGAAAATACGGGGTATTACAATCTACCCCCCTTAAAAGAAGTTTCGACCCGAAACTTAGCCAAAAGAAACGAAAATCATTTTAAGGTTTTGGTTCATGCACATCCTAACTTGACTCAAGACTCCAAACAAACTCAAGAAAGACTCGAAATCACTCAAAAAATGACTAGAAAATCAAACGGGCGAAATTCTATCGCCCTTTACCCCCCTTAAAAGGAGTTACGCCCCCGTAACTCGACCACTAACCTTAGGCAAATAGCTCTGGGTAACGTTTCCTTATATCAGCCTCAGTTTCCCATGTAGCCTCCTCAGGTTTCTAATTCGACCACAACACTTTCACAATACTCACATCCTTGTTCCTTGTGCTCCTCACTTTAGAATCCAGAATCTTTACTGGTCTTTCCTCGTAAGTCAAATTCTCATCCATCTCAATGGTTTCTGGTTGCAACACATGTGTCACATCAGGAATATACTTTCGAATTTGGCTCACATGGAACACATTGTGAACCCTTTCTAGCTCATATGGCAACTCCAACTTATAAGCCAATTTTCCCACTTTTTGGATAATCTCATAAGGCCCTATGTACTTTGGGCTTAGTTTTCCCTTCTTTCCAAACCTCATCACACCTTTCATGGGTGAAATCTTCAACAAAACCTTCTCTCCTACTTCATATTCTTCCTCCCTCCTTTTCAAATCAGCATAGCTTTTCCGTCGATCTTGGGCTGCTTTAATCTTTTCTTGGATCAACTTGACCTGCTTCACCATATCCTCAATCATCTCTGGCCCAAGTACCATAGTCTTACTTATATCGTTCCAACAAACTGGGCTTCTACACTTCCGACCATACAAAGCTTCAAACGGTGCCATTCCAATGCTTGCATGGTAGCTGTTGTTATAAGAGAAATCTATCAAATCCAAGTGGTCTTCCCAAGACCCTTGATACTCCATCACACAAGCTCTCAACATATCCTCCAATGTCTGAATCGTTCTTTCCGTCTGACCATCTGTCGCAGGATGAAATGTTGTGCTCATCAACAACTTTGTTCCCATCGCCTTTTGCAAACTTTGCCAAAAGTTAGAAAAAAATCTCGAGTCTCTATCTGAAATGATATCCGTGGGTACCCCATGGTACTTCACCACAAACTTCACGTAAGCTCTTCCCAACTGATCCATAGTCCAAGTACTTCTCATGGGTATGAACGCTGCTGACTTCGTCAACCTGTCCACTATTACCCAAATAGTGTCATTCCCTGCCTTGGTCTTGGGCAAGGCTCCCACAAAATCCATAGAAATCGAATCCCACTTCCACTTGGGCACCTCCAAGGATTGGACCTTTCCTTGAGGCCTACGATGCTCAATCTTCACCTTCTGACATGTCAAACATTTAGCCACAAATTCAGCCACTTCTCTCTTCATATTGGGCCACCAAAAAGTCTTCTTCATGTCCTTATACAACTTATCCCATCCAGGGTGCATTGAATAAGGATAATTATAGGCTTCTTCCATTAATCTCTGCTTCAGATCTCCATGACTCTGCTATACACACCATCTTCCCTTAAAATGAATACTTCCTTCATCACCAATGGTGAAATCCAACACTTGACCTTCATCAATCTTCTTTTTAATTGCCTTTATCTTCTCATGTTCCAATTGACTTTCCCTTATCTCATCATAAATGGATGGTTGAATCACCAAGGCATTCAACATCCTAGTTACTTCACCATGCTCCATTACTTCCAAGTTCAACTTCTGAAATTCCACACACAACTGATCTGGTACTACCATCACATTCATTGAATGTTCTGACTTCCTGCTCAAAGCGTCTGCCACCACATTAGCCTTTCCTTCATGATACTGAATATCCAACGTATAGTCACTTATATACTCCAACCATCTTCTCTGCCTCCCATTCAAATGCTTTTGGGTGAAAATGTACTTCAAACTCTTATGATCCGTGAAAATCCTACAAGTCACCTCATACAAGTAATGTCTCCAAATCTTCAAGGCAAACACTATTGCAGCTAACTCCAAATCATGGGTTGGATAATTCCCTTTGTGAGGTTTCAATTGCCTCGAAGCATACGCAATCACCCTTCGACTTTGCATCAAAACACATCCCAGTCCGAACCTCGATGCATCACTATACACTTCATATAGATCACTTCCGTTCGGTAAAGCCAGCACAGGTGCTATGGTTAACCTTTCTTTCAAGATCTTAAACGCCTCCTCACACTCTTGAGTCCATGAGAACTTATGCTCCTTTTTCATCAAACTTGTCATGGGCTTCGCAATCCTCGAAAAATCTTTCACAAACCTTCTGTAATAGCCTGCCAAACCCAAGAAACTCCTCACATCCGACACATTCTTTGGGGTTGGCGAATCACTGACAGCTCGAATCTTGCTTGGGTCCACTGCAACTCCGTCCTTAGAAATCACATGGCCCAAAAATGCTACCTTTTCCAACCAAAATTCACACTTTGACAGCTTGGCATACAACTGGTGTTCCCTTAAACTCGACAACACTTGCCTCAAATGCTCCTTATGTTCCTCTTCATTCTTCGAATACACCAAAATATCATCGATAAACACCACCACAAACTTGTCCAAGTATGGCCTGAAAATCCTATGCATCAAATCCATGAACACTGTTGGTGCATTGGTCAATCCAAATGGCATGACTGTAAACTCATAATGACCATAACGGGTCCTGAAAGCACTTTTTGCAATATCTTGCTCCGCAATTCTCAACTGGTGATACCCCGACCTCAAATCTATCTTTGAAAATACTTCTTCCCTTTTCAGCTGATCAAACAAATCATCGATCCTTGGCAATGGGTACTTATTCTTCACTGTCACCTTATTCAACTCTCGATAATCGATACACAACCTCATACTTCCATCCTTTTTTTTTACAAACAACACTGGAGCTCCCCAAGGCGAGGAACAAGGTCGAATGTAACCTTTTCCCAACAAATCATCCAACTGAGTCTTCAACTCCTTCATCTCAGCTGGAGCCATCCTATATGGAGCCTTAGAAATAGGTCCAGTACCAGGCACTAGGTCGATAGTGAACTCAACATCCCTTACTGGTGGCATACTAGGAATCTCATCTGGAAACACATCCGGAAACTCTTCCACAACAGGAATACTCTCATCACCCTTCTTTTCCTCACTTTCAATCTCTTGAACAGTACACAAAAACAGAGGACAACCCTTCTTAACCAACTTCTGTAGTTGCATTGCAAAAACAATTCTCAATCCTGAACTTTTACCTTCCTTTTTATACACCACTCGAGCCTTACTTGGGCTAGTCAAAGTAACCTTTTCAGCCGCACAATCAATCTTTGCTTCATACCTTCCCAGCCAATCCATACCCAGAATTACATCGAAATCCTTTAAATCGAACTCGATCAAATCCGACAGAAACTCTACTCCAGAAATGGAAATAGGCACACTCAAAAACAACTTGGAACAACTCCTCACTTCCCCAGACGGAATAGACACATCTAGAGAAACTGACTCAGGACTTTCTAACCCGAGACTTCCAACTACTCTCTTAGAAATAAAAGAATGAGACGCCCCCGAATCAAACAAGACTTTCACAGGAAAAGAACTTATAAAAAAAACACCAATTACCACATCATTAGCAGACTCAGCCTCACGGCTATTCATCACGAACACACGACCCTTTGGGTACCTCCCGCACCGCTACTGGTTCCAACCTTAGGTGTAGGTCCACTAGACTGGGGTGGTTTGCTAGGAGTACTAGACTCTTTCACCTTACTTGACTTAACATCAGCCTCCTTCTTGAAACACTCGTACTCACGGTGTCCCAACTTCTGGCAGTAACGACAGGTTACCGGGTTCCCTACACAGTCCTTCCCTGGGTGGTCTTTCTCACACCTCTTACAAATGTATTTCCTATTGGATCTCTCACCCCTTTGGTTTCCGTTCCCCTTAGCATTGGCTAACTGACCTCCATTCCCCTTCCCAAAGCTTCCCTTGTTGTCCCTCCTCTCAGAATTCCCTTGGTAGTTACCATTGGGCTTATGCCTCTTTTCACCCCCGTGAAAAGAGTCCGGATTCTTCTTTTTCTCTCCAGCATGCTCCATTTCCCTCCCCTTGATTCCGTACAGATGGGCTGCACGGCCATACACTTCATCCAGGGTCTCAAAGGTCACTCCCCCTAGCTTCCCTTGGAGGGTTAAGGTTAGGCCTTGCTCAAATCTCTGAGCTTTGATGGTTTCGGTAGGGACTACTTCCGGGGCAAACCTCATCAACTCAATGAACTTGTTGTAGTATTCACTGATTGACATGTTCCCCATCCTCAGGTTGGTAAACTCCATTTCTGTTTTCTCAAGTAGGAAGGGTAAAACTTCTCTCTCAGGGCTTCCTTGAACTCATCCCACCCAAAGTTTGGTCTCTTCAACAGCACATCCTTTCTTTGGGCCCACCATAAGTCAGCTTCCTCCCTCAAATAGTAAATCCCATTATTCACCCTCAGCTCACTTGGGCAATTGATAGCATCAAACAACTTGTCAAACTCCCTAATCCAATTTTCAAGACTGGCTGGGTCTTCCTTTCCCAAGTAAACAGGTGGTTTGGCTGCAGGAACTCTCTTACAAACTTCATTATAAGTGTCAAGGTCAGAATTTCGGTTTCCCTTGTTCACCACTTTCGTGATGTTTTCAGCGATATGGGTTAACTTTCTAAGGATCTTTCCCACTTTGGAACCAGTGCGCTTACTTCTCACTTGATCTCTCATCCTTGCAGACATACTTCCTGGGTATAATTATCATACTTTGAAAATTAAAACAAGTTCTACTCACATAAGCATATAATTCACTTAGTAATATAGAGAAAATTTTAATAAAAATAACTTCATTTCATTAATAATTAAAGAAAAGTACAACTTTGCCATCTAAGGCAATTATTCATAGTAATCATAGTTCAATTATTCAAGCAACACTTTTAGCATAGCCATCTTCAATTGGATCATAGTCAAGATCATCTCGCTTATCACTTGGTTCAGTCATGAAAGTTGGGTTATAGCCACTATAGCTTGGAGTAAGGCCTGATGAACTTGACCCAGATTCACTTAGATTATTGTCCGGGCCTGGAGTGTACGACCAATTATAAGTTTACAGCTCGACTCGTTCTAATTCACTACTTAATCAACGTAGCTTGTTTAAGTCTTTATTCGATTTTGACTTGTCTGATACTATGTATCACTCGATAAACCCAATATCCTTATGATCCGACTCGATTATGACTTGAGTCAACTGACTCGTTTCAACTCATTATTCGATTAACCCAACTTGTTAACGACTCATATAAATTAAACGAGCGTGTTTATGACCCAACCAATTACAACTCAACTTGTTCTAATTCGTTACCTATTCAACCCAACTTGTTTAACTCATAACTCGATTCTGATCAGATTTGAATTTGTGTATGAGTCATAACCTAAGTCATCTTATTTGAATTTGTGTATGAGCCATAACCAAAATTGATTTTACCCGATTTGTTTTGAACCGAAACCCATTTTTTAAATCAACCTAGTTCAATCCAAATTGATTATAATCCAAACCGATTATAACCCAACCCGATTAGGACCCGAACTATTTTGACCCAAAACCCGCTTTTAACTAGCAAAACTCGTTTTCAAATCGACACCGATTTTGACTCGAACCGATTACAATTGGACCTAATAAGGATTCGACTCGAATAGATCCGAAACCTGCCTAAAACTGGCAAAATCCGTTTTCAAACCGATCGAGTTCAACCCGAACCGATAATGATCCGAACCGATTACAACCTAACCTGATTAGAATCCGAACCGAATAGAAACCGCAATAAAATAAACCTAAACCGAACCGATTACAACCTAACCTGATTAGAATCCGAACCGAATAGAAACCGCAATAAAATAAACCTAAACCGAACCGACTCGATAATTATTAAAACTGACCCGAACCGACCTGCTAATTATTTTAACCTGTTATAAACCGACCCGTTACCGAAAACCAATAAACCGAACTCAAAACCAAATCGTAAACCCGATTGACACCCCTAAATTAAATAGCATTAGTTATTAAGATGTTTGTTACTCCATAGTAAACTTGACAAAACAATACGACCAAATCAAGACCGAATAAATCCGAACCCATGCTGATGAATGACCCAATATCCTTGTCCACTATTACTGAGAAAAATGATCTTCCAATAACAAAAAATATATACTTACGCAACAACAGTTACTAAAAAAAAAACTTTCAGCAATCATGGCAGAAAAGAAAAAAAAATTGATGACAGTAACTAATCATAAAATTAAATTATACAAAGTATTGCTGATTAAGATGCCTGTTTGTCAGTTTGAAATAATGATCTGTCAAAATTATTGTACTAAAATACTTCCCTAAAAACATTAATATTTAATGGAAAAAATATATATAATAAATAATAAGTAAATTTGGTATTAACCTGTGTCATCTCACTAAATATTAACCTGCAAAAACGAATATATATATTTAGTTTCTCACAAAAAGAAAGTAACTCGTATTGCTATAACAGATCGATGGACCCCCTTATTGAAAAAGGCTAATCACAACGAAGTGAAACTGAGTATAAAGAATGTACGATTTGGAACAACGATTTGGAACAACGATCGTATCTTTGCTGAAATGATGTTTTTATTTGATTCAATTATCATGTATTTGTTATTATTTGATTCAATTATCATGTATTTGTTAGATATAAATATCTTTGTAGATGTCGTATGACTTTTTATTTATAAATCAATCTTTATTCAAAATTTGGATGATAAGAGATATAGAGGAGAGAGAATGAGAGGAAGAGAGAGAAACAATCAGTTCTAAAAATGCAAGTCCACACGTGTGCAGACCAACTAGAAATAAAAAATTACTTTGGCCTTCCAAGAGATAATGCAATTCCATTGAATGGAAGCTTATTGATAACAATATCCAATACAAACTCTATCCGAAAATGTGCTTGCGTATCTACAAAGAAAAATTAGAATCAGATGTGAGGAATTCTTTTAGTTGCTACAAAAAAAACATTTGTGACAAGTACAGACCTGAGGTAACTTCTGCTGATATGCCACATTCAGACGTGCATCCAGAGTATTTTCACAAACTATCTTTCCATCATGAGAAGCCAACACTACCCCTCCCGAGCTTCCAAAGACAAGCAACTTAGGATCATAAGCACAGGCAACACAATATATATATCTTTATCCTGTAAGAAAGCAAATGGATCACACACAAAAGATACCATGAGGAGGGCGAGGGACCATGCTCTTGTGAGGCAGAGGGAGGTGGAGGGAGATAGACATCATCAATGGTAATTGTAGGTGCTTGTACTTTAGCTTTTTCAGCATATTCCCTCTTAGAATCCTCAACAACATACTCAACCGCTTTCTTATCCATCTCCCTGCAGCGTAACAGTACACAAGGTTCCTTCAAGCGTAGTAAGCCCTGAAAATAAACAAACATATAACATCAAATTAAAAAGAATGCTATATCTAGAGTCAGTTACAAGATGAAATGAGGTTCTATTCCTAAACAAAACCAATCGAGCTTATAATACAAAAAAGAAATAGGACCTCAACAATCAAGGCTTGGAGAAGCTTGTTGTAGTTGTAGGGATTCTTGTCATCAGAAAAGGCTTGGAGAAGTTTCTTGTAGGAGTAAGCATTGGGTTTGTCGGAAACACGAAGAAGCTCCTTAGAAGCTGCTTCCTTCATGTCATTCACAATCCCATCTTGAGCTTGTAAGAACTTAATCCGCGAGGCATTCAGCTGCATCGAATACTCGCTGCATTCCCGAAACAATCAAACATATTTTCAAGTAAAAAGAATGATTTATGTATGTACTGTAACTTTACATGGAATTGCATATTGGTGCTTACATCTTTTTGCGAACCTCGACTTGTTTATTCTTGCGTTCATAATCTTGTCTAATCTTTTTCTTCTCAGCTTCAACTAATTGTAATTTCTCAATATTGAATTCCTAACAATGTAGCATACATCACCCAAAATCCAATCGTTCATGTATCAAATATGTGCATAAGTGTTACATCAAACAAGACAAACTTATTTTTATGATTAAATTAAATAATTGACAAGCAAACAACGAGTAAATAATTCGTTGAAGGACTTGAATAATTAACGTTGTCCAACCAACTTTGCAAACAAGAACATCTTTTAGAAACGGAAATGATAGAAGGAATTAAAATAAATACGACATTATTCGGAACAAGAACATTATTTAGGAACAGAAATGAAAAAGAAAAAACCTCCTCAGCAGAGACAGAGATTTCGTTGGATTTTTCGAGGGCCTCTTGGCGAATGAATTCGACCATTTGCTGAATCTGCTTCGATACGTCTCCATCGTCCATCTTTTCTTTGTTAATGAAACAACAACAAAAATTGAATTGCAATAAAAAATCTTATAAGAATAAGGAAAAATGGGATCTTATACTAAGTTTGTGAAATGCTTCCGAATTGCCGGCAGATTGTTCAACCTTTGAATAATTCCTCTTCCATTCATTCACTTTTGACTTATAACTCTGTCACCCGTCTTTTATTTTTGCCGGGAAATTATCACTCACGCTTACGTGTACCCCATTTCTTTTTGGGCCTTTTTTTTTTTTTTTTTTTGTTTTCTAACCAACCATCAAATTTTGTAGCCCATTTATTTCTCTTTTTCGGAGGAGGAAACCTAATATTTTTCATTATTCTCTTCTCTTACAAAAAAATTCCTCTTTCAGTCACCTCGTTATATTATCATTAGAATTTACATCTTTATAAGTACTTTCTAATTGAATTTTGTACTCTGAAAAAACATGTTCAAACAATAAGGGATGGGGGAGTATTATAATAAAATTATTCACGTTAGATGCAATTCTCCGTTCAAATTGAGCTTTTAAATAGTTACATTTTGGATGTTTACAATCTCCCCTCCATTCACAAATTTACATACATATAGGAAATTATCACCAAACATGGCTCTCTAAACTTTACAAATGGTTTAAAAGAGCCACATACACACTTAACCGCTCCTAAAATTAATTAGGGAACGAAGTACATTGGATTGGGAAATTTGAATGTTCGATCACCACTAAAATTGCCTTGAAGATCACTCCATTGGTCTCCTACATTTCCCCAAATCCTATACCCTAGCTCCATTATTTGTCGGCGAATCTCAGACTTGTACATGACTGCACTCTGTCCTCTATACTCCGGCGACCTAAGCAAGTCCAATTCAATGATTCACATATGATCAAAGTTAGCAACATGTTCAATGGCAACAAGTATATGATCAAAACTTGAAGAAATAATGTACTAACCTCATTATGAGGCGTTCATAGCCAACAAAACCTTGATTTAGTAAATTATCAACAGTAGCTTCGCCAAGGGTCTCTTCATCTCTCCCTGTCAATAAGATCACCTTAAATCCAACTTCAATCAATTTGTTAAACAAATCCAACACGGCAGGAATGGCTGGACTCTCTCCTTTAGAAGCCCACGTTTTAAACTCCGTTGGGTTATATGGATCACACCTGGAAAAAAAACATTCAAATGTGTCAAGTAAAATGAGACGGATTGAATAATAAAGATTATTGGCAAGTAAACAATAAGGATGGAAATTACCCAAAGCGCTTGGCGCGATAGTAAAAGAGGTTGGAGAGGCAAGTGTCATCGACATCAAATATCCAAGCATCAAAGGCATCACCAAGGGGAGTAACACCATCCAAATAAGCATAAATTTGATCAATAATCAAGCTAATATCGCGGTAATATTGGCCTCCCACCATGTAGCCTTGGACATGGCGCCAACACTGAGTAGGGATGGTTCGCCAGCCTCTCATGTTGTTAGCTTCGACGGCCATCCTCCAGCTTAGGCAGTAGGCTTCACTACTATTACTACTTGTCCCGTTTATTGTTGCTTGGGCTCCTGTCGCTGAATGCCGCTTTCTATGCCTCACTCCTTTCGCCTTTGTCACTTCCTTGGCAATTGTCGTCGAGATCAATAAGAACAATATCATCACTAAAACCTCCCTCTTCCATTTTGCCATTGCTGCAACCATACATGCCATGTTACAAGTTCGTTCCATGCATATAAAAATACTCAATGTATATATATAGAATCTTCTAATGTAAGCACTAACAAATATTATACTCAAGTGCTCAACTAGTCAACTCTATTAAAATCAATGCATATGGACTTAATTGGACAAGACCTTTTTCCTCAAAAGGGGGCTTTTGCGTGCAAATTCATTCCCTTTTAAAATCTTTATGATAGATATAGCGCACTTACCTTCTATAAAAATAAACACCGGTGAGGGTATAATAGTTAATGCTTAATCAATAATTATATACGGAAGTATGTGAATTGTTGGATGAGATAATTTTATGAGAGTGCAGGGGGTTTGAGACGGGTATTATTTATTTATAATTAATAAGTAGACATCTAAAGGACATACATGATACATACATCCACATGGAAATGAAATTGTTTGATTATATATATATATATATCCAATCTAGCTAAGCTAGTGTAAAAATGCATATAACAAGTTAAAAACTAAGTTAAGCTAGTACGTATGTACCTAGATGATAGAGCGACAATCGAGTTCAATGCATGGAAATCGTACTTGATCTATCGATTGATGGGTAAGGAGAAGCAAGCAGCTAGGTAAATTGATGAAAGAATGGTAGAAGTAGAACAAAAGTAGGCCAGTGAGTCTTGCATTTCATGAAGGAATAAATAGAGGAATTGAGACAAGTAAAGCCAAAAAAGGAAAAGGTAGAAAGAACAATACTACTATATATGAGTCTTAAGTAGTTTGATTAATTAGTTAGGGCATGGCATATTGAATTGGCATGAATTGAATAGGGCACTCTACAAGTGCAGGAGGAGTCAGAAAGCAAAAGGAGTGAAATAGTACGTGTATCATTATTAATTATTATTATTATTACTAATGTTTGTTGCAATTGGAAACCCAGTACATATATTCCTCATATCAGCCATTCCCATTTTTAATATTTAAACCACCTTCCACCTTCAATTCATCCCCCCATCATTATTCTCGTTTTAATTATATTTGCTACATACATTTTCCACTTTCTATTTTTATGTAGGTAATTGATTTTTTTTTTTTCTTTTTTCATGCATGACAAGTTGAGAGCCTTATAATCTTCAAGTGCAACATACAAGTCATACTTGTTGTGATTCTGATGTGTTATATATAATTATAATTAACGCTAACCACTCAACTTTCTATCTATAAACATACTCCATCCATTTCATTAACACACTCTTTTATTGGGCACACTGATTTTGAAGAAATGTGTATGGTGGGGTTAATCGTGACATAGCCCCAAGAAAATTTTGTCATACAAGGTATATGGTATCATGATTATGTTATATGGACTTATGGTGTTATGCTCGATCTTATTCCATTATCACTTCATCTACTTCAAAAAGAGGGCATATTAAATTGAAGAACGCAAGATGAAAAGGAATTATTCCGTAGGAGCATATTAAATTGAAGAACGCGAGATGAAAAGGAATTATTCCGTAGGAGCTAATACCCCAACAAAATTGATTGTCCCAATTTAGATCATTTGACCTTGTATTAGAAGCTCAAAAGAAGATCCAACGAAAATTTTTGTGACATGACCTTCCCATATTGCAAACATAAAGATGTTTAGTTCAGATGTAATGATCTTAAGTCAATTCACATGTGAGTTGAGACTATTTGTTACATCAAAAATTCACTGATAGTTGACGACGGCCCTAAAGTGACATTTAATTTATTATCAAAAGCTAGCTTCCAAGGGGCATGAATTCTACCAATTGTTGCACTGCAAAGTGGGGAAGAGTGAGCTTAAGATTTTCTGCTTCTTAATATTTCAAAAAATTTGTATGTCATTGTCTCTCTCTCAATTGAAAGTTGCCACATAGATAGACCAAATTATGTCACAAAATCTAAACACAGATTGTATTTTATTTCCCCTTCGGTTTAGCCGTGAGAATAAGTGCGCTTAGCACTCCCTCCATCATTTTAATTATTGGCCGACTTCAATTTTTTTGTAGAGCAAATTCAAAATGTAATGGATCAATGGGGGTATCTTTTTATTATTTCTTTTTTTAAAAAAAAAAGTCAAAGTCAAACCCACCCAATTTACATCATGAAAATGAAATAGACCGGCTAGAAAAACACAAAACAGTAGTTGTCCTTAATTAGGGGTCCATCAAACTAAAAAAAAAAGCCTATTTCAATATTAAAATTAATAGTTTATAATGGTAAGTCCTAATAAACAATATCAAAATATTATTGTTTATGTATGATGAATTGATGATTCAGTTGTTCGTCGTTGTGGATGATAATTAACCACCATATTGTCGAATTATCATGTACTTAATACTTATGTATAGATTATTATTGATTCATTTTAAGTAATGGATGATGAATTGAGCCATATAGATAATGGATTAGTGATAACTACTAATTAACTACAAACTTTTCTCAAAGGATCCTTTAACTGTCTCACATGGACTATTTGAGTATATGACCTCATTCTCCCTTTTAAGACTTGAAAGAGAAAATTTATGGGATTGCTAAAATTACTAGATCAAGACATCACAAGCAATAAGTCTACAAATTGATAAAAGCCCAACTCAATTGGACTATACATACAGCTTCTTTTTTAATCAATCTCTTTAATTTATTAATTTCTTATAGTAGGCTCTTCTAATCTTAGATTTGATTTTCTAAGTTTGAATTGTGCAAGTCAAGAAGTGAAGGATTTCTCAAAGTATGGTTTAGCTTATTAATTTATTAATTCCACAAATGTTTTGACTTAAACAACACGCTATTCGCTACCCAAAACTCTACCGACAACAAGATAACATAAAGTAATAAGACACAATAATGATAAGGTTGATTAAAAAATAATTTGATGAGTATATCAATTATTAATCACCACACAGAGGTTGATTTCTCAAAGTATGGTTTAGCTGCTTATTATTACCTCCGATCCGTTGGTTGATCTAAAACATTCACGCATTTATATTTTATTACTCCTGTGTATTTATTACACATTGTGATAGTGAAAAAAATGTGTGAATTTACCGCTATACGTACTCTGCGGGTGATTATCTTGCGATTTAGTTATGAAAGTGCTTTTGATTTTAATTCTTCAATAGTGCAAATTGTCATATCCTCCCATCAAACAGTAGAGCTAGGATGAGGATGACATATTGACATTCAGAGTACGTTGTAACCTGTCCGCCAGCACCGGCATCTAACAATCAAAAATCAATACAAGCTATCAAAATTTTGTTGACTTGCATTGCCATTAGTTTAGTTTAAGTCTCCATCAAAATTCTTAAGTAGCTAGTGTAGATTTAACAACTACCCAGGTACATTTCACCTTCCCGTAATATTGCAAAACCTTTTTAGCTTACTTATTATGCTTTTGGTAACGCTTGACCCAATTTTAAATCATATCACAAAATTACTTTTACAGTCCATTATAAGGTATGTGACTTGAGTCCCACATCAATCATATGATATATGACAATGGACTCTCCTCCTCTTGAGCTAGCTTTTGGAGATGACTCTTCTATTGTCCTGACTTATTTTTTGCTCCATGAAATCCCAGAAGAATAGTAAATTGTTAATTTAAACGCATATATCTTTTAATCTGCAAGGGATTTTGAGATAATTCAAATTTCAAGGGTGAAGCTTGTCTCAACATCTTTTTAATTAACAAGATATAAAAGGTACTTCATATTACATATTTAGAAGTATTTTAAATTTTATAATACTCAGTCCTCTCCTAGTTATTATGTGTTCACTTCCTTTACTTTTATTTTCTCATGTTTATATTCGATATTTCAAGATCTATGCTCTACACTAATCGAATACAACAAATGCCTAGTGTTATAACAATAGTACTTTATAGTATTGCAAATTGGCAACTCCATTATACCTTATATTTATGTGTGTTTATTTCATCCATACAATAATTAATAGAGATGGTATTGACTATGGAGGAGTGATACTTGTTACCAAACACCAATTAATTAACTAAATGCAATTATATATTATCATTTCCAATTCAAAGTAAAAGTATATGCAACGAACAATAATAGTGGTGTGGTGTGGGTGGTGGAAAGAAGCGAGCGTTTCTTTCCACATACTTGAGACTTGAGAGTTGAGAGCTAGGTGGAGCCGTGGAGGGGGTGGCTAGTCGGTTAACATGATAGGCTTAACAATTCTTTTGGCCATGTTTGACTAGACATATTGTAAGTAATATTAATATACATTGAGGTCATATTTTAGCTAAGTGGTAAAGTATTTAAAATAAAGTCAATTAATGTTTAAGTGCTTCTTCCACTGCTTAAAAAAAAAAATGTACAAGTACATAGATTTATTACTTGTATAATGGCAAAATATATACTATTTGACTATTTTGTGTGGGCAAATAAATTTAAATTGAGTTACAAAAAATAGCATCACTAGTACATACAAAAACGTTAAATGCACCGCTTTTTATTTTTTTTATTTTTTTTTTAATGGGGGTAGGTGCCTTTAACATTTCACAAAGGTAAAAGCAATTATTTGAAATGAGGAAAGTTACCTATATGGAGTAGCAAAGCATTAGTAACAGATGGATAAGTGTTTGGTAATAAAAGTGTAATACTCTTATCCTTGGTAAAAGTATTTATTACTCTAATTAATTTTTGTAAGGTTGATATTATTTTATTTTTTAAAATACACTAAGGCTGAGGAGTATGTCTTCTCTCAAGACTAAACTTTACCATATCATTGTTAAAAAAAAAAAAAAAATAATAAAAAAAAAAAAAAACTCTACCATATCAAAAGTAATAAAAAAATAAATAAATACTATCTAAGAAAGGATTTATATTTTGATGGATCTGACGAAAATAACAACCTACGACGTAATTTGCTGCACGATTAGGTTCTCTATAAATATGACAAGAAGAAATTTTGGTGTAGGTATTGTAAAGTGCATTATATCTTCTACTAATCTCCATTTGATGAGATGTCACTTCGACAACAAAAACTTTCAAGACAAGGCGATTGAAATTTGTAACTTATGTAGTCAGTCATGTCATCTAATTACGACACACACAAGCAGGAGCGGAGCTAAGTTTAAGGTAATGGATCCACTTAGTTTTTGTAAAAAAAAAATAAAAAAATAAAAAATAAATAAACAAAAATTTTAAAATTAATGTTACAAACATTTAAAAGATAAAAAAAAATTACTAATTTAAATTGAA
Organism: Chenopodium album; assembly: GCF_948465745.1. NCBI lineage: Eukaryota > Viridiplantae > Streptophyta > Magnoliopsida > Caryophyllales > Amaranthaceae > Chenopodium > Chenopodium album. The sequence goes on along the minus strand of NC_137845.1, from coordinate 55,557,075 downwards.
TTATTTAATATGGGAAAGCGATATGAAAATTCGAAATAATCTATCAATGAAAAGCACACATATAATTGTATGTGTCAAGTATATATATGCACATAATATATATGTGCAATAAATGTGAAATATATAATATATGATCAGTCTATAATATATTACTCTATGTAGTTGTCAGTCAAAGTAGTCTTTTAATCTTAGGCTTGTAATACCCAACTAGCACTTTATTTGTATATTTACGTGACTTTGCGCACTGAAAAAGGTAAGCAATTCGATCTACTATAGTATCTTATAAATGTTCAAGAAAAGGGAACTATACGTAGAGTAACAGTTATCTTGTAATACATACCATCCATACAAGGTCATGGCTGCATCCTTGTTGAAACTTGCCTTGCCACTTGCGTAATCAAATCCTATTCAATTCGTCAGTAATCAACCAAGATAAAAAGACATGAAAGCGTAACACAAACAAGAGAAAGTTAGTAACATTTAACCATAAACAGCTAGTCAAGTAAAAGGAATTTACAACTAATTAGTTGCTTAACCTGAGGAAGCTGGTAACAGAAGTGTTGGCAAAGAGGTATTGGGAAGTTTCATATTCCAGTAAGTTGTAGGTTCATTAGATTCAACTCCATTAAGCTGAGATATATCTACAAGAGAATTAGTGGTTTTATTAGTAACGTACTTGTTAATTTTAGGAAGAAACTACAAATGAAGTCATAAGAATTCATAATAAATCAGTTGAAAAGTTACCAATACGATAAGCATAAGCAAATTAAAGTCATTATGAGCTGATTCATATCCATTGTATTGCGTAAGACTTTAGAGAGTTTGTGAGAGTGCGTAGTTTGACGTTATTTATAACGAGCAGGTTGAGTTTTACATCGATACACTGTTAAAACTGGCCGGCTGCTGAGCCCACTCTGGCTCAGCCGCACCACCCGGGGTGGGAGATTCTTGGGTGAGTGTTAGCGAAAGGCCTTCCAGACAACTCTTGATGGGAAGGATTCAATCATATGTTTGCACGATAGCTCCCTAGCGAAGGCCGCCTCTACTCACTCTGCGAAGGTGTTCAAGCTTGTAGGAGGGTCACTACGCCTCCGTCTTGAACACGTTCAAGACTACCCCTCTTCCCGAAAGCTTCGCGGAGACTACTTTACGACGACGGACGACCGCCCGTATTTTTATGGCGGTTCTTCCTTCTAATGACCGGCATATCTATGATTCTTTTCTCTCAGATGAAGCATGTTTAACAGTAAAAAAAAAGTGACGGAAGTCTTACCATCTCATTGATGCCTGGCACTTTCCTTAGGTAGCCTTGAGGTTAGGCGAAAAAGCCCGATTAGTCCTAAGGTTTTAGAGTTTCCTCCATAGATGCCATCTTTATAGACCATGGTGATACCTACCCACGACCTTTTGCCGTTTTCGAAAAACGAATTTTAGTGGCCGAGAGAAGAGAGAAAGGGGGTAAATGTAACACCCCCAAATCTTCCTCTACGAAAATACTAGTATAATACGTATAATTATACCGTAGAGATAGACTTAGGCGTATTACCGCCGCGTGATTACGCAAGGCTACTCAACTACGAACCAAAACCAATACTTTGCAGCGGAAATTCAAACTCTTTCTTTATTAACAATAACTATAAATAGAAACCATCGTCATGAGTACTCAAAATTAAACCAAGACCAACAATCCTAATCTAGGTGAAGAACATTCCCGAGACTCCCATATGCTCAATTCTTGACTCCACCTAAAATTAGTCAACACTGCTTACCATTACGGTAAACAGGGCGAACCAAAACAAATAAGAAATAAAGATTAGCAAAATATGCTAAGTACGATAAGTGCAAGATAAGTAAATTCAATTTATTTGCAAACATGCTTCTAAAACCAATTCCAATAATTAATCCAATGATCTCCAAAACTCATGATTTCAAATCAATTCTCAATAATTCAATAATTCGATGAAACGATTTATAAAACCAATTCCTCTTTTGAAAACCAATTCCTCTTTTAAAAACCAATTCTCAAATATCCTCAAAATAATTCCAATAAGTCAATAACTCAATAATAATGATTAATAAAATCAATTATTTTCGAAAACTCAACCTCCTCTCTAAGTGGTGCACACCCCCCCAAGCTAGTCTCCTACTATTTCAAGGCTATTCTTGGAGAAAGACTAGGTCATACAAAGTCCATAGTCTTCAATGAATCCGCATAGTGGGATTAATATAATAATCATGCTTGTAAAGCTTTTTAATAAATAATTCAATAAATCCTCATAAAATTCCTTTTTGAATAAAATCAACCTTTATAATAGGTTAACTCAAAACTCCTTTTTATTTAATTCAACATGCTTTTAAAATCAACCTTTTAATAAATACTTGAGAATTAAATCTCATATAAATAACTTTTCAAAATCAATAACTCTTCCTTTGATAAACCTTTTTAAAAACTCTTTAAAACAATCCAACATACTTTTTAAAACCAAATTCCTTTAAAAATAAATAATTTCAAATCATTCAAAACATGATATTAAAATCAATCCTTCAAAAATACATTTATTAAAACAAATATTAAAATCAATTCCTCCAACCATACTTTATTTCATAAATCTTCAAATCAATTTAATTCAATCACCAATAAAATCATATAAAACATGCTATTCAAACCAATCACTTTCGAAGGTATCTAGCCACCTAAACGTATCTTGATTCCGAATATCAATCAACACTTCGCTCTTTCAAAGTTCAATCACGAATACACCTTGCAATTAACATAACCATAAGGTTATCACAACATCTTTAGACATAAACCCAAATCTAATGTGCATGGACTATAAAACTCTTTTAAAATAATACTTTAATATAAAATTATAGCTTTGAAATAAGTATTTATATTTTAGAAAACTAACAATGAAGAAAATAAAGGAATAGGATTAAAGAGAATTGGATTTGCGTTGGAAAGAATAGGTAGAACTTGCAGAGGCCATAACTCCTTTAATATAACTCCGAATTGGGTTATTCTTGATCCTAACCTCAAGGATTTTTCAAGAGGAACAATTTTTCGTGAAATAGCAAAACCCCAAAACTGACCAAAAGTGCCCGAAAATTGGCTCCAAAGATATACGGGCTGATTTTCTTTTAGAAAAGAGGAGAAGAAAAGTAGGAAAAGGTTGAGGGAAAAGAAGAGTAAGAGAGAAGAAGAGAATTGAGTTTTTGATGTGAAAAATATGAGAGGTATGATGAGGGGGTATTTATAGGCTAGCTCATGCAAGAATTATGGTAGGAGAATATAGGAAGAATTATGGTAAATTGGTTTAAGGAAATTTCTTGGAGAAGAGAGCTAAAGAATTGTGGAAAGTCTAGGTTATGGTGATTAAGTAATGAAGAAATAAGGTAAGTATGTAGTCATGAAATATTAAATGGTAAGTGGCTTTGCTTGGGGAATAATCAAGAATGATTTAAGGTAGGGAAATAAGATGATCAAATATTTAGGAGATGGAAAATAAGAATTAAGGAAAATAATAGAATTGAGGAAGATAATTAAAATACAAAAATTACCAAAATAATTTTGCTCAAAATACAATATGGTGGCCGAAAATTTGAGCTTTTCTAAGCTCATATTTTCGGACCTCCCTTTAAGTATTTAGGCAATTATTTTGCTAGTTTTTAAGCAATAAAAATGATTGTGTAAATACTATATTTTGTATAAAATAATTAATTAGAAAAATACCAATTATTCACTAATTAATTTAACTAAGAAAATCAGATTTTCTACACTTAGAAAATCCAAAAATCCGAAAATCCTAGCTAATTAATTAGGGAAATTCGGCCCTTTTAAATTAAATAAGAAAATATAAATTTTGCTTAATTAAAATATCCAAAATATATATAAATAATCCGGTTTTTAAAATAAGATAAATGGATAATAAATCTTATCCAAAATCCAAAATAATAATTGAGTTTTAAAATATTTTTGGCACCAAAATTCAAATATCATTTTGGCTCCAAAATTTCAAGTAGTAAAATAAATTACTAAAATACCCTTTTAAGAAAATACTAATTAATTAATTAATTAGAAAATACGTTTCAAAAATACGGGGTATTACAGTAAAGTAAACCCTTAGAGAGAGAATAATTAAGATAAACTCCATGAATACAAACTCTATACAAGACGTATAAAGACCATGGTGATGTTCATCACCACGGCTTTGTCATTTCTGAAAAACTGGCCGGTGACGAATTTCGATGACCGAGAGGAGAGTTAGAGATCAGAGGAGAGAAAAAGGGGTATAGTAAACCGTAAAAGAGAATAATTAGCATTATTTATTTTAAATTACTTCATTACTTTTTTTTTTTTTACAACTTTTAATCATTTAATTTTCTAATTCCCATAAATATTAAAATTTGATTTTAAAAAGATTTTTAACATTTTATAAAATCATTTAAATGAATTTTGGGGAGAAAAAAAAAAGACGAGACCACTTTTTATTATTGTGTCATATATTATACTACATAGGATAGCTTAAAGTGATTTTTTTTTTTTTATATATAATCACCTTAGAATTTTCAATGCCTATATAGAGTAGCAAAGCATTAGTAACAATATAATCTAACAGATGAGAGTGACGGATAGCTCAGGTGGTTAGAGCTTCCCTCTGGATTCCAGGATATTCGGGGATCGATTCTCATCACCGGTTAAGTATTGGCGCATAGCTGCTATTTACATGGCAAGTAAATAGCAGCTATAAGACAAAAGAGTGGTGAATATTTTTTTTTCTAGTGGTACAAATATTGTACCACTGTGACCAATAATGGCTATGAATAGTACTACTAAAATAACTTATACTCTAGTAGTATAAAATACATGTATAATAATACATTAAAAATACCACTGTAGCAATAAAAAATCACAAAAAATAAGTGAATTTACTCCTATATGCATCATAAACAAATAGCAGCTATGCGCCTAATTGCACTGCTCATCACCCACCCTTGTGACTCTTTAAACAACAACAACAACAACAACAACAACAAAAAAAAAAAAAAAAAAAAAAAATCTAAAAGGTGGCTAATTGTTGGTAAGATTGATAACCGTGTAAATACTTTACCCCTTGGTAAAAGCTTTTATTAATTTTTGTATGGTTGATTTATTTTATTTATTTATTTATTTATTTATTTCTTCTTTTTTGTAAGTACACTAAGGCTAGCCGGATAGGGAGTCATCTCTCAAAACTCTACCATAACTTGTTTATTTTTAAAAAAAACTCTACCATATCAAAGCAATAAAAAAGAATTTACATCTTGATGGATCTGACAAAAGTAATCTACAACGTAATATTTTGCGCGGTTAGATTCCCAATAAATATGACAAGAAATTTTTTTGGTGATATATACGACTCAACAGACTTTTGATATCGTCCATAAGTAGCTGGATTTTCTACGAACTCCAAATTTGATATTATACTCGTAGTAATCAGTAAACTATTCCAATTAAAGTATAATATAAAAATGTAGGGGTGTCCAGATTAAAACCGAAATCAAATTCAATTCAAACCGAATTAAATATTCGAATTGGATCCGAAATTTAAATCGGGTCGAAAGACTAAATTTTTTTGGGCTCTGATATTGTCAAGGCAAAAAAAAAAACCACTTTCAAGACAAATTATCTACCCGATACCCCTAATATTTGAGAATCTAAATATGTCAAACTTATTAATTCAATAAAATAATTTGTAATAATTTGTTGCCTATAATATTAGTATCCCAATATTTTTTTATTTTATTTTTGGGTAGTCTTATTTATTGGATTCGTTTATATATGTACTATATATATATTTTGGTACAGACATGCAAAATTCTTATTTGTTCCCGTTCATTGTTTGCACTACATGCATGCACATATGCTTTATGTTAATTAATGCATTCTAATAATCAATATAAGGAGAACCAAAATATAATCAAAAGTTGAATTGATGATTGTAATGATGGATATGAACCTAAACTTCCAGTAGCTATGAAAATGGTCCAGCATTTATATAAACAAGCTAAGAGTCACACGCTATGCGTGTATATTATAAGAAGTTAATTATTTTAATTTACTCATAATTTTATAATTTTGTCTCTTTAAATTATTTTGCCTATGTAAAAAGAAATTAATAATTTTTTTGATGATTAAAATCATTGATAAAAAAAGCCATACAACAATTACAAAAGAATTCGAATTTAATAAGTACATGATCAAATAAAAATTTTTTCCATAAAATTAAAATCATCGAATAGATCCTTTGAGAGAGAATTAAATATAATAATAGATTGTTGTGTTATTATTTTGTTGGAATAAAGGAATTCACGGAAAAAAAACAAATATTATTAAAATATATCAGGGGTTCAAATCTTACCATTACAAATTTTGAATTTTTTAAAGTGTTTATCAATTATAGGATAGAAAGAAACAAATCAATCAAATAACATACACGTTATTAAAAAAAAAAATGCTACATTATAAATTTATAAGTATATCCTGTATCATATTGTATACCCTAATTTCTTTGAGCTATTCCAAATAATTTTGACCCCAAATTGTAGATTTAACACTAATTTGAAAAATACATTCAAATTTTGGCTAAATAAAAATAAAATTTAGCAATCTATAGTATATGTAAACTTGCAAAGTCTTTGAATTTGTACTCCATTTTATTTTTTCAAATATTTGTACTACATTTTATTTTTTTAATATTTGTACTCCATTTTATTTTTTAAATATTTGTACTCCATGCTTCTTACCCTAATACGAAATAATTGATTAAAAATTACAAAAACTTCAACTAAATCAATTTTCAGACTTAACATATATAAAAATGACACAAATATAACAATCATGAAGTTTTAAATTTTATAATAAATTAGAAAATATAACAAAGCAAAAGAGTATGTTACATGCATTCAACGGAAAAAAAAAATGGTTTTTAAAAAAAATCTCCATAAATTTTCACAATCATACACCATAACCAAAACTCAATAAATTTTTTTTTTTTTTTTTTGAAAAAAGTAAAAACCTTGAGGAGACATAGTGAGAGACAAAGGGCAGCAAAGAATTCTTCTTAATTAAACTACTTTTTCTAAAAAAAAAATAAATAAATAAAATTTTTTTAAAAAAAAAAAAAAAAAAAAAGAATTTAACTACTCTGTTGTATTATGAATTACACATTAATATTGAAAATCTTCAACAATTCATGGTCGCTGATTATTTATAAACGTCATATTGCCACGGCGTATGGAAGTTATGCAGCCATGGATGATGGCAAAATCAGAACACCTTTAAACAGAGAGAATTTAAACAGAGGAAGAAGATGAAGTGACAAATGAACTGAAACTATAAAAGTAGTTTAGAAAATATATCCAACACAAAAGATAATTGTAACAGTATAATAATGATCAAATTTATTTAATTACTATCATTAATTTAATAAAAAAATTAAAGTACCTTAATTAGCGAGTATGCGACATTGACGATGATGATGAACATTGCATTCTTGCATTTGCATTACATCCTTCATTTGAAGAGTACTTGTGGGCAGTTGTTTATTGGTGTGGGAGGGTTTGGTAAATGATTAACATTAAAAAAAGTGAGCAATTAGGGAAAAAAAAAAAAAAAAAAAATTAAGTTTCGGGGGAGAGCAGTTGTGGTAATTAGAGCAGTTTTTTTTTTTTTTTTTTTTTTTTTTTTTTTTGAAGAATGGTAATTGGAGCAGTTGTGGTAAATGATGAGTGAGAAATGTCAATAAGAAAATTTTCCTGTCAAAAAAAAATTTAAGAGGGGTAATTTTAGAAAGTGAAATTTATCACCCAAAACCCCCTTTCTCTTTATATATTACTATAGATAAATAAAAAAAAATTAAAAAAAAAAAAAAGAAAACAAGAATTGCATTGAATCATTCGATCAACTGAATGAAAAAAAAAAAAAAACCTCAAATATTACATAGCAAAGGTTTAAAAATAGCAGACGTCAAGTAGTCATCATTCTCTGGAGAAATATAGTAGTTAGTCAAATGTTAAGTAAAAAAAAAAAGCTTCATATATCATTAAAAACTAATAATTACAAGAGTATAAAAACCACCTACATGATAAGAAATGGAGAACAATCAATCTAACCAAACAGCAGATATTGCATGCATGTAGTATGTAGTGCAGACAATGAACGGGAACAAATAAGAATTTTGCATATCTTTACCAAAATATATACATATATAAACGAACCCAATAAATAAGACTACCCAAAAATAAAATAAAAAATATTGAAATTATTTTATTGAATTAATAAGTTTGACATATTTAGATTCTCAAATATTACGGATATCGGTTAAATAATTTGCCTTGGAAGTGGCTTTTTTGCCTTGGCAATATCATTTTGAAATTTGAATTTTCGGATTGGATTGAATTAACCTTGCTTGGAACCGAAATACTAAAATAACCGAAATACAAAAGGGTATATTTGTAAATATGGAATGTTCTTATGCAGTGCAGGTTATTGCCTTCTAATGTCAATTGTTCCCACTAACACTAATTTATAATTGATGACTTGTTGAAGTGAAATGTCTATACTCCATCCGGGTTTTAATAAGTAATCCCTCATAATTATTTTTTTTGAAAGAAAATCCCTCATAATTTTAAGTAAATTACAATTATATTTTAGTGGAACGCTAAACATCGCCCTCGAATCTCTAACTAACGCCCACATTTATAACCTAAAATTATATTCTTACCCTTGTTATAAAAAAAATAAATTCCCTCAACTTACCACTTTTCACCGTCCACAAAAAATTTGATAGTAATAATAATAATAATAATAATAATAATAATAATAGCAACAAAACTAACACAATAAGAACAAGTGAACAACTCTATAATACTTCGTAATAAGTAAGGCAAGTCCCCACAGGCCACAGTTGATTCATGCTAACAATAACAACGCCACCAACACCAACAATAATAACAAAAATACGAAGTAATAAAAACAACAACAATGATAACAAAAACAACCATAATAATAGCAACAAAACTAAGAACTATAATAATAATAATAATAATAATAATAATAATAAAAATAATAATAATAATAATAAAAATTATAATCAACAACAACAACAACGCGAAATTTGGATAATGTGGGCTGGTAATGCTTGTTTGAAGAGATTCTTTGAATGTGGATAGGAAAGTGCCAAATTCCAGTAAGATCTTGTGCTTCTTTACAAATTCATTTCGTATTTTTGTATCACAAGAACATTATGCAAATATGAAATCAAAATTGATCGATTCAAACGCCAATTTTTTAGAAACACCATGTCAGAAACGCCTAGATATTTCGAACCACCGCTGGGCGTTTGAATTTTCTGGACGTTTCACCCTAAACGCCCAGAAATTTCGAACGCCCAGCGGTGGTTCGAAATATCTAGGCGTTTTCGCTTTAGATTTCCGAAAAAAAGGCGTTTCAGCCCGTATCAAAAAATTAAAAAAAAATAATAATAATAAATAAAAACCTTGATTTTGGCGACGACGGCCTTCCCCTTATCCCCTCCTCAGCATTTCCGCGCGATAATCAGGTAGATCTAGTAGTAGTGGTGGTAAAGGAGGTGATGGTGGGTGGTAAAATTAAAGGAGGTGGTGAAGGAAAATTGAAACTTCGAGATCTTAATTGCAATGATAAGCTTGAAATATAACTAAAGATAAGCTTGAAATACAATAGTCCCTGCTCTAAACTCTTTACAACAAAAATCTTGTGCCTATTGGAATAAGGATACAACGACCAAAGATCAAACAAAATTCGAATTGATGGTCAAGATGATAAAGTGCAGTGAAATAAATTCACTTATAATGGTGGTGGGTTATAGAGAGAAGGAGTGAGGGTGAGTTAGATATTAATTATTTCTGTTTATATGTGAGGTTAAATTCATAAAATAAACTTTATTTTGCGGACGTTAATTGGAGATTCGAGGGCGGTGTTTCAAAAAATACTCGTAGTAAATTAACTCTAAATTATTTAGTCATTATTCTATCCATACAAGTTAAGAGCCTAGTCCAAATTCAACTTTACATCTTATTTCTAACCCTCAGTATGTATTTGGGCTCAAACAAGTTTTTATTGTTATTTAATTTAAACCCATCACTCTTCTTCTTCTTTCCCCCAACTCACGTACTACATTGTTGTTGCCCCTTGCTTCCCCCATTCACGAACAACACACACACAATAAAAAAAATAAAAAAATAAAAATCGCTGCACCAACTGCTGACCATTGCCGCACCTGCCACCGCAGCCACCATCGCCTAGAACACCGTCGCCCAGCCAGTCGGTCCCCCACTCTCCTCCTCTTCTATCTTTTTCTCTTTTCTTGTTTAACTTCCTTTAAAGCTTCAATTTTTATATGATTTGTTCCATGATTATTATTTATTATGATTTGATATGTATATGGATTGCAAAAGATTGCAAATTTACGAGTTTTATGTTGTTTAAAATATGAAATTGATTTTCAGATTTATTTAATTAAGAATTTAAGGGTTTAAACCTTGATTTTTCATGATTTTAGGGCTTAAAACGTGTTGTTCAAGTTACTTAATTATATTGTGTTTGTATTATGTTAAAATGATATTTTTGGTGATTAAATTCAATTTTCAGATTATAAAAGCATATATTATAGAGTTTAAACAATTCTAAACCATGTTTTTAGAGTTTTATTTACACTACTTGACCATTGATTATTTGATTATTCTTCTTCTAGCAAAAAATATTGCCTGATACGAAGTATAACTTAATTTGGTAAGTCTTCTCTAGAGGAAGGTCGTAATGTAATGGCCTTATATATGCATATGCACCAATAAAAACCGAAATTGTAACGTAGCAGCAAACGATATTGATTGTATCTCAAATTTTTTTAATTTTTAGAATGGAGAGGCAAATACAATGGTTTGAGTTAAACACTGGAGCTAAAATCCCTTCTGTTGGCCTTGGCACATTTAGATGTTCTCCCCAAATTGTTGGTGCTGCCATTAAGGTTCGTTCTCTTTTCTTCCTTCTTTTTCGTTTTCTAACTTTCAATCTCTAAATTTAACTTTTCTATCTATATAATGTTTTGGAATTTGTTTGTTTCTATCTTTTTACGAGTACTTTTATAGTTTTATATGATTGTTGCTCCGTCTACAGCAATTTTTTGGTGCAGCAGGGGTTACCCGAGTTTTTTTGTTAGGGGTTATCTGAGTTTTTCAGTCAGGGGTTACTTGAGTTACTTGGTCAGGGGTTACTTGAGTTACTTGGTCAGGGGTTACTTGAGGGGTTCGGACAGGGGTTACTCGAAGGGTTCACTCGGTTAAGGTTACTCAGTAAGGGGTTACTCAAGTTTCTTAGTCAGGGGTTACTCGAGTTTCTCGGTCAGGCCGCATACAAAAAATTGTGACTCGAGTAACCCCTGACCGAGAAACTCGAGTAACCCCGACAACTCGAGTAACCCCTGACCGAAAAACTCGAGTAACCCCTGACCGAGAAACTCAAGTAACCCCGAAAACTCGAGTAACCCCTAACCGAGAAACTCAAGTAACCCCGGAAAACTCAAGTAACTCCTGACCAAGAAACTCAAGTAACCCCGAAAACTCAAGTAACCCCTGATCGAGAAACTCAAGTAACCCCTACCGCACGGTACAACAGGCCGCATATAAAAATTTGTGTAATTCTAATAGGGAAAATAGGGAAAACATTTTAATAGATCTTTTTTTAAGGCAATGATTTCTCATATGGTTTTAGTAGGCTAGTAGCATCATCTAGGAGCCTTCAAAATTATTAGCGGCTTTTCTAACGTGCGCCCATGGGTACACATTAAAAACACAGATTCCTTATATATAATTTGATATTGAAGAATATTTACAAGTTAATAAAAGGTAATTTTGGAAAATAATAAAGTATTCAATACTTCTTCAGTTCTTCTATTACAAGATTTATTTACCAAATATTTTTCAAATATTAAAATAAGTTAATTTTTTTAAGAAAATTAAAATTAAATATTTAGATGTAGCTTAGTGTACTTGGTATTATACAGAGTAATTAATTTACGTATAGTGTACTTGGTATTACATTTTTCTAAATGAAAGATTGGAAAAAGAAAACTATGTTGTTAGACTTGATATGAAGTACTTAGTAATGTAATAAAGTGTGCTCGGATATTGTGTGAGCTCTAAAACTCTCGTTTCTCGATATACAGCTTTTTTTTTTGAATTGTGATATACAGCTTTTCAATTCACAAATTTAAACCTCAATTCACAATTTTCAACAATCTCCTCAAAGAATACAAAAATCAATTAATCAACAAATTCATTCAATTTCACCAAAAATTGATTTGATTGATTCTAACACAAGTGATAGTAGTGAAGAAATTTGATTCCGTGACTATTGTATTGCAAATCAGAGAATATATGTGCAAATTACAAGCTAGCTTGAAGTTAGGCTAAAATATACTCCGTAGCTAACTAATTGATAACGTATGTATGACAGCTAATGTTGACTAACTAGATTAGCTGAACAGATTGCTAAAACTATGTAAAGCAAGTATATACTAATTAACTAAATTAGATATGTACGGAGTACAATAATTATAGAATAAAATCGCCAAAAACTACTTTTATTGTGTGAGAAGCTATGAATAAAATATTTACAGATATTACCAACTAAGTAGCTCATACATATATTTTTTCAATCTCCACATTTAGGTCCTAAGTAACTCATACAAGTATTAGTTTAGTATACTTGTATCATTTTTTTTTCAATCTTTAATTAAAAATAAAAAATATATTACCAACTACACAAATATATCTATCTGCTTCAAAAAAAAGCAAAAAAAAAAAAAAAAAAAAACTACAAGAATATATACAGCACAGCACGCTGTGCTAGGGGAGGATGAAATTAAGCGGCATTACATTAGGCAACATTTAAGTTGTTTTAAATCGTTATATTAGGAAGTTGACTAAAATAATTGAGAATATTATTTGGAGAAATTTTGGTAAATCATGTCATAGAGAAAAAATAAAGATTTATAATTTTCCAAATGATTTATTAGAACTACTTTTTTTTTTACTCGTAAATATTCTTCAATATCAAATTATTTATGATGGGAATATGTTTTATTAATGTGTGTCCACGGACACATTTTAGAAAAACCGATATACTCCGTATTATATATATCAAAATACAAATAAATATTTAAAGTATAAATGAGATAAAGGTTTTGATTCCGTTCAAAAAAAAAAATAAAAAATAAAGGTTTTGATTGATTACATTGTATAAATATGCTAATGAAGAAAAGGAGAACCACCCAAAATATGCTAATGAATAAAGTTGTGAAAAGTCATTCACGATACCAAATTAAAGCCAAGATGTTTTTCTAACAACTATAGTACAAGCAATTAACTACAAATTTTTATTTTTACACAGTTGGGTTATAGACACATTGATTGTGCTGAAATTTACGGAAATCAAAAAGAGGTAATGATATACTCCATCACTTAAGTTTTTTTTTTTTTTTTTTTTTGATATGTTACTCCAATTGTTCAAGAGTTTATAAAAAAAAATTTGTCGATTACTAGATTGGAGTTGTTTTAAAGGAGCTTTTTGAAAATGGAGCAGTCAAGCGAGATGAGTTATTTATCACCTCCAAACTATGGTGAGTTTTGGAAGTCTACGTCGTTACGTTGTTTAGTCATGCATGTGATCCTTTTTTGTCACTGACATAATTATTCTGATGATATAGGAACTTTGATCATGAGCCGGAAGATGTGCCAAAAGCACTATCAAAAACTTTGAGTGATCTTCAACTTGACTATTTGGATCTATACCTTGTGAGTGTGTTATGTTTTACTCATTCATTTAATATTGAATGAATATACTATATATGTTAGTCTTAATTGCTATCACCACTTTGAAGATCCACTGGCCAGTAAAGGAGAAGAGAGGATTGCATTATACCAACCCAGAGAGATATCTTCCGACGGATATCCCTAGCACATGGAAGGCAATGGAGTCGTTGTATGACTCAGGCAAGGTTCGCGCTATTGGAGTAAGTAATTTTTCTGTCAGGAAATTAGATGATCTTTTCAAAATTGCTCGTATTCCTCCGGCTGTGAACCAAGTAGAATGTCACCCTATGTGGCAACAATCAAAGCTACATGAATTTTGTAGATCAAGGAATGTGCATCTATCTGTAAGTAGTCATCCTTTCGATCAATAAATAAACATGTTGTTGTTTGTTAAAACTTGCGCTTTAATAGAAAGTACTTATATTAAATTTTTCTTTGATTAGGGTTATTCACCATTGGGGTCTAAAGAGAACAAGAAAGATATTCTTGAAAATGAAGTTCTCAACCTGGTTGCACTTGAACTGAACAAGTCTCCTGCACAAGTAGCTCTTCGTTGGGGGCTTGAAATGTCTCATAGTGTATTGCCTAAAACCTCAACTGCAGCAAGATTGAAAGAGAACTTTGAAGTGATGAATTGGTCCATACCTCAAAATTTGCTCAGTAAATTGGCTGATATTAAGCAGGCAAGTATTCTACTGCATTTCATAATCATGTATTAAGCCTACTTCATACATGTTTTGAGTTAAATCTTGGTGTGAATGCAGGAAAAGTTTGATAAAGGTGAGGGAATGGTGTATAAGGCGTCTGCTGGATATAAAACTATTGAAGAACTTTGGGATGAGAAATTTTGAATTTTCCTTTCAGAAGGATAAAAGTTACTAAACTTTATGTGTAGGTGTTTATGAAAAAAAAAATAAAATTACTATAATAATCTTTTCACCATGTTATCGATGTCAAAAATAACCTATAAGGTTCTACAAAACCATGCAATTCGAAATTTCTCTATGATAAACTTAAGTTTTGAACTATTCTCTTGGGTAGCTAAACTATGCCTAGCACCTACCTATGAAAAATCAATTACGGGTACCTGTGCAATTACATCCGAAAATGCTCTTTTTTAGAAGGAAAAAAAAAAAAAAAAAAAAAAAAAAAAAATTAGCTTTCAATTATCACTGGAGGAGAAGGTATTCAACCGAATTTTAATTTGAATTGGATTTTCTGCTTTTGCTTCTGGGTTTTAATATGCTAAGTTAACGGTATAGAATCCAATTCAGGTGTTTGTTTGGTTGGCTCATCTCCAGTTTTTAAGGGTGATGTTGGTTATGCATTGGACTGGTCCTTAACAGAGGCCCAATATTTATGCTACCCAGCATAAAAGTTAAGTTGATCCACTTGATCATAACGTTTTGTGATGGAATCCGTGAGCTGATAGTAGGACTCGAGTTAACTATTAATCTGAATGATTTTTTTTTTTCTAACATGTATGGACCATTGTTAAATTAAGATTACGTTAAATTCACTTGAAATGAAATATACGAGTAGCTTCTTTGTGATATTGTGATATGAGTTTTATTGGCATTCTAACACATTGTTAAATCTAATCTTTGTGTTCGACTAATTTATATTTGCGGCTTTCCGGCTTATACTTCATATAAAGTACAATACTATATAGGAAGAACAATAAAAAAAAAAAGGGGAAAATTTACAACAAAGGTCTCAACTATGGACGGATTTCTTTAAAAGGTCTCACCTTTTAAATAACCAAGGGCAGTCCCAACTATTGTACATATTTTTTTCATTACCTGCTAAATCGGTTAAATGAACCACGTAGCACTGTTTCGTTGGTTATATATATATTTTTTTTTTGCTGCTCCTCCTCTCTAAGCTTTCCAACCAACACCGCTAGAACAACACCGTCTAACCTACCCCAACTTCGAAAGCACCAACCCAGGCCAACCCCACAAATCCACCAACCTACCCACACGAGCCTCACCACAAAACCACCAATTGACGACGCACACCACGAAGACATGAAACCACCACCGTACCGTCTAGCCCACCCTCATCCCAAAACGACCACCGACTAACCCACCCACACTACCGTAAATCCCACCAATATACTACGCCAATTATGCAAAAATCAAAAGCTCTAGCTATCCAAAATCAGGGATAATACTAGCAGCTTTGGAGGAGAATTGCGGTCTTGGCAATTGGGCTTTACGGTGAGTGAGCTTGAGGGATTAGGGTGAGATGGATCAAGGCCGAGAATCACCGCCATTTTAGCGTGCTATAACTGAGTCAACTCAGATTTCATAAGAGGAGGAGATAAATGGAGGTAGAAGAAGAATGATGGTGGTGACGATTGAGGCGGTGGATTGTTGGTTAAAGTGTAAATATGGAGAGTGGAGACTAGGAGGAGTTGTGGTGGTTAATGGTTATGCCGTGGAAGGAGAGACATTGAGAGTAAATTATTGTAATTAAAAAATATTACCGGTTTAACGGGTAACAAGTTATATAAGACTGTTTTTAGAAGAAATTGTTATAGTTGGGGCTGCCCTTAGTTATGTGAAAGGTGAGACCTTTTAAAGAAAATCGTTCATAGTTGAAACCTTTGTTGTTAATTTTTCCTAAAAAAAAAAAAAAAAGGTGCTTCTCTTTTCTTTTAAAGTCATATTTAAATAAGTGCTCCAATTATGTGAGTTTATACAATTATCACATGCGAGTTTATTTTCTTGCATTGCTTGCGGATATTATCTTAATGAAAAAAAATACTCCGTAAGAGAAATGACAATTAACTTAATCCCAATTGACTTTATTATGATAGAACTTGTTAAATCTTGTACAACTTTATTTCTAAACAACACATGTGAGCATCTCATATTGAAAAATATATATATATATATATATATATATATATATATATATATATATATATATATATATATATATATATATATATATATATATAATATATATATATAATCACTTTATAAGGCTAAAGGTTATTCTCTTATTGTCAAATGTTTTTGGGATAGAACTTTTATGTGGAAAATAGTATTGATTGAAAAACCAATCTTAATGCATGTTCCAACTATCAATTTAAACGCTTTTAATTGAGTTAGATTTCTAATATGGCCCATATTACATCCGTGTTCCATATCCAAAAGATTAAATATGAGGGACATAATATAGTATAAAATTCATTTTGCGACACCTTATCAACTTAAATTTTTAATTGAGTTAATAGTGCAACACTTTGATCCTAAGAACTTGTGTTATACTCCAATTTTACATCCCAAATACAAGTAGTTAATTGATGAATTGCATCTGTGATGGTAATGTGGGGACAACTAATTTTTTTTTTTTTTTGATTATTATAATGAAGACAGTAAGAAGGGACAATAAAAATAAAAAAGATGAAGAAAGGACACAAAATGCACATGCAGTGTCTAAAATCCCAACATCCTGGGTTCCTACAAAGCTAACGCATCTAGGATCTATACTAGTAATACTACCTTGTACTGTTTCAACTCTAGTGATTACTTTTAGACTTAATATTAAAATCATCATTAGTTTACTAATCAACATCAACTCATCTGTTTAATTATTTGAATGTGCAATTACCGATGATATAACGTACTCCAGGGGATTCATTCCTAAAATCACGTGCCCCATTTCCTTTAATTTATCAACTCCATTTTCCAACTTCTACCGTTTTCTCTACGGCTACTCTCATTATTGCATCATATTCTTTATTTTCTTTAACTACACACCCACCCCTTTTTAGATTTTAATTATCACAAAGCATATCTTATATGGGAGTACAAAATTACAACCTACCTGTAAAAAAAAAAAGTGTTGAATCTGTTAACTTTCTCTTAATAATTGTTAATAGGGTCTTGTTGACTAATTAAGGATTTTAGGAGCGACGCACCCTACTTATAAACACTCTTGCCTTTAGGATTTAAGCTAGTCACTAGTACTAAGCTAATCAGTTTTATCCTTAAAATTGATAGAACTCTCCTCTAGCTTAGCTAACTCATTATTAGTGTGAATCTGTGTTCTTATGTGTTGATCTCATTTATTTTTATTTTTATTTTTTTATGTCCATCATCGTAACACAATGTTTCTGCGGGCATTATTAAATTATAATAGACTAACCTATCCACTAAACTACTTAATTAATCTTTCATAAAATTCATGATCAAATGCATGTTGTACGTTGTTTACCTTATCTTTAATTTCCTCCATTTTTTTTATTAGATGCATCACTTTTTAAATATGAAAATTTCAATTTAAAAGCATCACTTTCCCGTTTAGTTAATAAATTATCTTTATCTCTCTCCTATCACATGAATTCTCTTTATTTTTTCTTTCTATCTCTCTCTACTCCAAAAATTATTGCCTAAGAGTCCACAATCACAAAGTGATGCAACTAAAAAGAACGAAGGAAATATTGTTTTCTCTTTTCTATAATAAGAATGTAGGAAATAAGAGAGACAAACGTGCATAAATAAACTTCTACCTAATAAACACATACCACAAAGATAAGTTGAGATGGAACATGAATTTTACTTTGAAACGAAATAGTACTAGGAGCCTAGGACTTTAGGAGTTACTTGGTTGTATGATTGTATCATTCATAAATAGACCACGTATCATTCATAAATAGACCACGTACAAGTGTGTCATTTTCTTCAATTACCTTTATAAGTATTCAATTCGTTATCGGAGTAATAATTTGTAATTACTATAAGTAGAAAAAAAGGTATATATAGAGTAATATGGAGGTGTTATGACCTAGCTAGCTATGTGCAACTAACACATGGTAAAGTGATTGAACGTGATACTTTGACAATGAGTAATCACTTCACCTCCTTGTTAAAATTATTAGGTTGGGTGTATAGTTTCTCCTAATAATGGCAATGAAAAGAAATCGTAACAATTTTCAATAATTATTGCCTTTAATTTGCATGAAAGAGACATATTATCTTTAATTTCTTTGAGAATTACTTTAAATAATACTCGTAGGAATATATTTTATTTTTAGGAAGGATGTAGAGTATTTCTCCTGTATGTGGTTGAATATACATGAGATTTGTAATTAAAGATTATTTTTACAATTTGGCTATAATAATATGTTCTTTAATTTCCTTTTTGTTTTACTTGACCTATTTGATTAATCATGCTGGTCAATGCATAAATCCTACCACCAATATATTTAATTCTTAATAAATAGAAATTATAACAAATAGATTTTATGTTTGGGTTTATTGAATAAGATCCCACGTGACTAAAGACCATAGCAAGTATAATACAAGTAATTTATATGGCTATGAGAACATGCATGATAGCTTTGACTTCATTTTTATAAATTTCCATAAAGTACATCTACCATGTATCAAATATTTAAGAGACAATTGACACTAAAGTAAATAATATCAACCATTACACAATCAAAGAACAAATAATTAGTTTATCTATCAGCGAATCAAAATACAGTTCACTGTGTATATTAGATTATCATACTGCACTACTTTAATTTCATAATTTGTCATTTTGTCATATGTCATATTGTATGTTTCATCCAAATAATATATCAGTATTTCTAAAAGCCATTTGATGAACAAACATTAATGTAAAACAGTCTTTCAATTATAAGATTATTTTTATTGTGAATCATGCAGGCAAGTGATCATATCCTAAGTTATCTCTTCTTTTGGTTTAAACCACCTACAAGATGAATAGATGATCTTATATAATGGTAAGACCATCTAATCTAAAATTTTTCTGTCTCAAAATAGGTCTAATGCCTTTTTTTTTTCACCCATCCCATATTAATTTAAACACTTAATATTTGGAAAAAAAAAAAAAAAAAAAAAAAAAAAAAAACCAATGAGTTAAACCTCTTAATTTATCCCATATGTTTTGTTTGTTACATATAATAGCTGTACAGTTTTGCACGTCCTTCTTTTTTTTTCCCTCCTAATTTGTTGGTGCTAAAAAGAAATGATGCAACTATTCCGAAACCGAAGCGGTTTGATAGAGGGTCAAGTTACAAAAAAGATGAGCACCGTCAGGTCGGTCCTCCTGGGCGGGGTCCTTAACAATAGATTAGAAGCTAGAACTTTAGAAGCTTAGAAGTTAGAACTAAACTCCCTCGAAAACCCCTTTTTTAATTGGACCTTTTTCCGTTTATTTGTTAATTTAAAAAATAAAAAAATCTCTGCGCCAGGAATTTGTTTCTCCTCTCTCAGAATTCAGATCCATTTTCATTTTTCTCACTCTATATTATTTTTCTCTCTCTCCATCATATCATATGACGTAAATTCAAAGTAGCAACTGTTTTCCTCCTTTCCTCATCTACCCATATCCATTTACACAACCAACTTGTTTTATTATTCATTCAACCCAACCAACCATGAATCGCAGCTTCAGAGATTACAATTCCTCCTCCACCGTCGTCGGTGCCGCCAGAATTTACCCGGCTGCTCCGTCGCAGCAACAGCCGCAAAACCACCATCGTAGAGGCAACAGCTTCACCGGCGTCTCCAGAAATGCCGATGAAACTCTCGATCTCTTCTCTCGCTCTCGCCGCAGTGTCTCCCTTAGTACTCCCTCCGACGAATCCCAAGGTTTTTATTTTTTTTTTATTTTTATCATTTAATACGGTATTCATATTCGCGGTCACGAATCATTTTGAGACAGAGGCTTTGTAGTTGTCGTAATTTGTCGGTTAATCTGAAACGGATCCATCATATCTCTCCAAAACTAGTGATGGTCCCTGTTTCCGTATCCTAATTCTCAACAGTGACGTCTTAGTAGTTACTTATTATTTATTTATTTATTTATAAAAAAAAAAAAAAAAAAAAAAAAGTGGAGGAATTAGATTGATTGATTGATTGATTGAATATGGTTGGTTGGTTGCAGTGTCAATGAGATTGGGGAGGATAACAACGGTTGGATCAGTGACAATGGCAGCAAGGAGTGGATTGGATGATCTTCTGGCTTCTGCTGATGGCGGGAAGCATGATTATGATTGGTTTACATCTTCACTCACTCACTCACTCAATTTCATCTCTTTATTCATTGGTACTTTTTAGTTTTCCAATTAATTAATTATCTCATACACATTAGTCTGATTTAAAATCCTTTGTAGCTGATTAGCTTTAGATCACATAAGCATTGGTAGGATGGATGTTTTGATTTTTGTGATTTGGGTATAGTTGCTTCTATGAATGAATGCTTGATTTACTGGCACTATATCGCGATTCGTGTAGGCTTTTGACGCCTCCAGAAACTCCACTTTGTGCATCATCAGAGAGGACTGATTTTCAACCAACTCCAAGAAACAGATCTGCTACTAGATCCACTTCCACGACTAAACCGTCCAGGGTATGTCGGTTTTGTCTTCCCATCGCATGTCACTGTTTTCAGTTGTGTTGTATCACTAAAATGAATTCTAGGTGGAACTTATTACTTTGTTCTTTTGTGGTTAAATTCTATGGTAATGATAATATTGTGTCCCTAATTAATAGGCCAACTTTCCATTTCATTTCACCCAAAATGAAATACTATACTAGAAAGACAACATTCAAGTAAAACTTTTAGTTAATCAACATGTTTGTGGCTTTTTGTTACATTTTATTACAAACCTAATTCAGTTGCATTTTGGGTCTCACTTGTGTACGTAATGGTAATAAATCATCTAACCTGATGTACCTCATGCTTGCCCACTGAAAACTTCAACAACTCTAGATGTTAGAATCACACCTTGAAATCATGTATTGCCTACCAATGGCAGTTTCAATTTGCAAATGACTGCGAAATGAGCTATAATTTCCTTCACATTGACGATGGTTGAAGAGTGTTGCAGTATAGGCTTATGTATAAGTAGCAGAAGCTCGATACATCTATCTGGAAGAGGCAATATATTATTCTTGCTTGTGGAAGTTAATTATATGGCTTTAAGTAGATTCTTGTGCAGAATCCTTGTAGACCAGTATGATTTTATGGTATTAAGTCGATTATAATGCTCACAGATTTGTATTTGGATAAACTGTCTAACTTTGTTCATATGACTGTATCAGCTTTCTACTGCGCAATTGGATAGCAGCCATTCCTCCAGACCAGCAAGAAGCAGCTCAGTGACACGCTCTTCTATATCTTCTACTCTTAACAACACTTATTCTTCAAATAGATCCTCCTCGATTCTGAATACAAGTTCAGCCTCTGTTTCATCTTACATAAGACCATCCTCCCCCATCAACCGTACATCATCTACTGCAAGACCTACCACTCCTTCCACGCGAACGACACCCTCACGATCTTCTACTCCTTCAAGACCCCGTTCATCGTCCAATATCTCTTCTGGCGACAGAACACGCCAATCACAAAACTCAAGGCCCTCTACTCCTAGTTCTAGATCGCAGGTCCCTGCTACTTCCAGTATTCCTGTCACTCGATCAAACTCTCGCCCATCAACTCCAACTCGTCGAAGTCCATCATCCAACTCCTTAGCAGCTCCCAGCCTCTCTGTTTCAACAGGGCGTATAATGTCTAATGGACGCAACCAGACATCAACATCCCGTCCTAGCTCCCCTAGTCCTAGGGTTCGATCACAGCAGCCAGTTATTCCCCCTGATTTCCCACTTGATACACCTCCTAATCTAAGAACATCATTGACAGATAGACCTATTTCTGCTGGGAGGTCAAGACCAGGTGCAGGTTTGACATCAAAGGTAAATACGGAGACTCCAAGCTCTGTTAATAGGCCAAGGAGACCATCTTCTCCGGTTAGTAGGGGTAGGTCTGTAGAACCACCTGGAAGGGGCCATCTTCACTCTAATGGCCACAATACTGATGTATCTGAATCCCGTAAATCAGCTTATGTTTCTGATTCAATGAGGAAACCTGTCAAGGCATCCACAACCATGGAGAATGGTGGTATGGGAAGGACCATATCAAAGAAGTCAATTGACATGGCTATCAGACATATGGTACGCTTATTATTCTGCTGTGTTACTTGTTTCTGTACTTGTAATCAGTAACTTGTGCCTTACAGTCTTCATATTACCTCTGATATGTTTATATCTCGCTTGAATTTATGTCTCAATCGTATATTATGCTCTCACTTCGTTCTCTTTAATATGGTGGACTGTCTGCAACAAATGACAATTGATTTCATCTTTATTGTTGGAAAGAATTAGTCCCCTTGTATGTGTGCTTTCTGTCTTTCATTCTTTGACATGCTTTGTGGTACTAGCTGGAATTCCCACTCGGAAAATGGAATATCTGTGTACAATTGGTTTTGAAAAACTCCTTGCTTTGCTTTGTACTGCTTATGTAGGATATTAGAAATGGTTCAGGGAGCATGCGCCCACTTCCAAGTACCTCCTTGTTCCCTCAAAGCATCCGGTCTGCTCCATCCAAAATCCAAACCGGTCACGGGTCTGGCAGTCCAACATCTGTCAACAGTAATGGAAGTCCATCACTTAGCAGTAATGGATCTATTCTAGAGAATGGTACACATGCTAATGGGTTGCTTGAGAACGGGAAGAAAGAAGAAAATGGCAGGTTGTTTGGGAGATTGACTGGAGCAGACATGTACGAGAGCACCCGATATGATGCAATCCTACTAAAAGAGGATCTGAAGAACACTACTTGGCTGCATAGCGTGGATGATATGTCTGATCAGTGTTCCATTTTTGAAAATGGGTTTGAGCCTCTGCCAGAACCATTTGGCCTCTCATGATTGGTTCCTCGTTTCGGTATTTTACATATATCCGATCTTTCAAATTGATTATATCAAAAGTTATCTGATTATCTCTGCGTGATCGAATGTCTCATTTTTGCTTGGAGAAGAGCTGAATGTTTATTGATTGATTGTTTTGCAAAGAAATGTCTAGGTTTCCCATGTTCCCGAGTCCTGATGTAATTGATAAGTACATTATAACTTAATGCCCTGGATACTCCAGGCAATAGTCATATAGTTCTGTACATTTGATTCATTTCGCAATGATATATATTGATGATTATGTGTTATCATTTTAATCATTATCAAATCTAGCAGTACTAGCACTTGGTACTTTTCATATACAGGTATATAGATTTTGCACACACACAGACAGAAGACAGAGCTTTTGGGAAGTACTCTTATATGCCTGTGAGGCTTAGACTTTGGAGAGTCCTTTTGTTATGCTATAGTCTGAAGAGAGATCTCAGAGTCTCAGACCAGTATCTGCTTAGGCAAATAGTATTCTAGATGATTAGATAGACTGTCTGGCTTCCTTTTCACTCGATAAACTATTCGAGTGACATGAGCTTCTGTTATGACTTAGAACAAGTACATTTTGACAAAGCTCTTTTGGATAGTGGCTCTGAAAGAGAGAATTCTGATAGCCAGCCTCAGTGGAGCAGAGTAAGAATTCTTCTGATAAGAATGTTAGATCTGGGAATTTTGGATTTACTCAATTATTTTTTGCTGCAAAAGATATCTGTGGGGAAACTTCCAAGCTAGATCTGAGAATAGTCAGGTCAATTGTGATAGGCATGTGGCTGGCCTTTGAACTTTGCTGTCAGTCGCAGTTGCAGCACATGATGCGTGCATCAGGTTTAGAGCCCACGCACAAGCACATGTCCATGTGATCTCACTAGTTAAAATAAACACAAGGGCTCACCCTTAACATCATTTGGTTTCCTGATTTTGAGGATCCACGTACACTCCACACCTCTTCATCTAACTTCTTTGTGTTTTTTATGCTGTATCTCTACTTTTAGCCTAGCATACTTTTCATGCTTAGCGATACATCTTCGGTCTATCACACAAAGATAGTATCGAGTTTAAATGGTTTCACGTAATTTGTTCCAAGTTTCACTGTTTTCTTAGAAGGCCCTGAATTTGTATATTAGTTGTATACTAGAGTTACATGTTAACGACGTTTACATTAATACATCATGTTAGTCTTTGGACCGTTGTTACTCGTATAAGAGAAGGTATAAAACCATTTGCAAAGTAAATAGTGTGACCAGTGACAGTGACTAAGAGTAGTGAGTATTGAGTAGTGAGTAGTGAGTAGTGAGTATGCTGTATACTGTACCTTAAAAATGAGAGGCCGTGTTACCAATATCGTACGTAATATAAAGTATACAAACTACTTTTGGGGCCCTGATGAAAAAAGCCATACTGTCTGTTGTTATAAACTGGGCCTGTGACCCAAAAAGGCTTTAATGCTTCCAAATTCATTGGGTTGGCCCACAATACCTACGCCTATTAAATAAAGTCTAACCAGGCACTAAACTAAACCATTATTCACTGCTCACTGACACTACACTTCGCCTATCGTGAGCTCAACTGCATATTGACTTTGACATCATATTTATTAGGGTTATCATGATTCATCTGTTTCTTTTCTCAAACCATGTTTGTTTAAATTGCTTGTTTATTCGATACATGTTTAATGCATATCTTTGAGCATTTTCTATGGAAATTACTAAAGTATTTTGCATCTATAGTAGTATTACTATGTTTTGCGCCTATAACATGCCATTTCGAAAGCCATTTAAGAACTAATAATGAACCAAGATTTTCTTATCTTTTTATAAGCGTCCAAATGATCTAAAATCACATGAAAAACACCAAACAACCTACAAAGTGACATTGTCCACACCTCTTATACTCAAAAATACTTAAAGACAGGTGCACTTAGTACTATAATATGAAGTATTTTGAGATTTAATTTTTGCTTATCCAAATTAGCAATTGAAAAACAAATAGCTTGGATACACTATAATAATGTATTTGTATTAAAGAAATGCCATACTTGTAGTTGTAGACGTTGTAGTATAAATGAAGATGTGTATTGCATGCATAGTACCATCTCAATGTCATTAGAAATGGGCCCAATAATATAGATCTAACTACATCTCATAAAAAAATAAACAAAGGAACTTTATGATTAAAATGGTCTGGAGTCCTGGAGAGCTACTAATGAGAGTCAACGAGAGCATATATTCACTGTAGACAGTAGTGAAGTCTGCTTTTCATTTTGACTCGGAATTGAATACTTGACTGTTTTTGTTGAGTACTCGTAGTAATTAATTGGGAAGACTTAATTAAACAATACTTAGGAGTACAATTTATGAGGCAAAAAGAGGTGGAGTTGGTACATAAGTAGGTAAAGACTTAATTCAAAAAAAGTCTAATTCGAATATGAGAAAATCGGTAGACTTTTTGTTTCGACTTAATTAATTATAGTTAATGATGATGCAAAGCATCCAAGGTTAACTCTACTTACTTAAATGAATATTCATTTACTCCCTATTAATCTACGAGTAGCTACTTTTTGCTATGCTTACTCTTCAACTCGTACTCATGCAAATATATATTTAACATAAGAGTATATTTTACCACCCCCCCCCCCCCCCTTAAGATCCACATAGTACATCTCTATTAGTTTGTTTTTTTTTTTTTGGCGGGTAAGAAAAAGGTTTTATATAGGACTAAGGACCTCTTACAAGTTAATTATTATGTCCAATTATACAGATAAGATTCATAAGACCCTTTTGAAATGAAAGGAAAAGGGTAAGGAAATCTCCACTCACATCCTTATGTTGTGATAAAATAATCTCTACAATTAGATGACTAGACCAATTGACCAAATACTACTTGCTATACTATTCTACTAGATGGTTGTGTACAATTATCATATTAATTTTAATTTGACATTTTGGAACAAAAAATGTTTTTTGCTATAAAATTGGAAATTGTTTGACTAGCAAAAGAAAAAACTGAATTAGAGATTAATATCAAGGAGATGCTATGCTCCTAATAAAAAAAGAAAGACAGAGAAAATAAATAAGGTGGAAGAACACCGAAGAATCCATCCAAGGAGGGAGAGACAACTACAAGTTACAAGCATTTGCACCTCTTTCTCTGCTAATCTGTCAGTCTCTCACTAATTACCTTCGTGGGCCCCACCCACACCCTTCTTTCCAACTTTCTCAACTACTGCTCTGCTCCCCCCCTTTCTTCATTTATTTTAGGTTTAGAATTAGGATCTTAGGATGGCTGACCTCATTTAGTTTAAGGGTGCTAGTCCCCACTAATTTTATTTAATTGCAAGACAATACTAGCTAATTAACATCATGTTTATCTGTTTCATTTTTCTTGTCACATTTTACAACAATATTTTGCTTGATTTGATTATTTTGTGAAAGTTTTGGATGAAGTCCGACAAATGTATGATCACTATGTCTATGAGTACAACTACTTTAGCTTCAAATTAGGCGCTGTTCACTTCACCTTAAAAATATAATATTAAGTAAAAATACTTTCAGTTCAGTAAAAATAAGTTCAATTTAGTAAAAATAATTTCAATTCAGTAACAATTAGTTCAGTTCAGTAAAATTCAGTAACTTTAAAAATAAATATAACAGAAAGAAAAAACAAAAATAATTTCAGTTCAGTAAAAATAATTTCAGTTCAGCAAAAATAAGGTGAAGTGAACGGTGCCTTAATTAATTATATGGAGTACAACATTTTAACTTTTGCACTATTTATATAAACGTTATTTACTTGACTACATTATTACAAACACTCCGTATATTAAATACAATTGTTGTCGTGCAAATTATTTTTGGTTAGTCTTAACTCTTCATTCATTATACCAACTTTAGAGTTCTTGCTAATGTATAAATTAAGCTTTTGGTTGAGTTGGTCCGTTAATATGGTATCGAAGTCAGCGTGACACAAAGGTCACGGTTTCAAATCTCATCCACCCCCCACTTTCAAGTGGAATATTTCGCGTAGGGTATGAGGAGGGCGCATGCTGCATCCACACTTCAAGCCCAACGGGTTCTCGTGTGGTTGATGATTTAGGCCCAGAAATATGTTTTATACTCTATCAATTATAAATGAAAATGGTCAAAATTTTGCATTGATACGCGTACGATTAATAAAAATGCTGAAATGGAGGCAGTAGCAGTCCGTTTAAAAATGTTAAGATAATGGGGGTAAGGAATGAGCTGGTATTGTGTTGGTAAGAAAAACAGAAACGTAAAAATGTTATGTTAATGTTGTTAACAAAAAGAAAGAAAAGGTCTTTCTTCTCAAAAATTACAGCTGTGCAGACCAAGTTCCTGGGTTCTGCACCTGCCTTCTTCCTTACTTGGAAATTCCGAACAACAAAAACTCTGAAACAGAGAAGAAACTCATCGAGATCTGTGTGTCTAAAACCCAAAACCCCCTATTTTCAGGGGAGGTTACTTTTATGCCGTTTACTTTACGGAAGATTTTTGGGTTTGAGAAGTTAGGACACAAATTAAACCTGTTTTCTCTCTAAACTAATACCAACTCAGATTCAGTGTATTCTTCAAGTTTTGCCGTTGATAATTGCTTTCTTTTTAAACCCCATTTTTTCACCTTTTTTTCTCTCTTTTTCTTTCTCTTTCTTAAACTCAACTATGTTGTTGTTGCTGCAAATGCTGCTTCTTTCCAGGTACCTTTTCTTTTTTCTCTCTCTCACATTTTATTCAACTTGTTAGCTTCATTTCTGCATCAAATAAAATGTGTCAAATTCTATTCATTTGGGAATATTTCTGTTTCTATATTTGATTCATCAATTTCATGGATCTGTACCTCTATTTCTTGTTGTGCAGATAATTTTGTTGATGGGTGCTCTAATTTGACCCATTTATCTTTCTAAGGTAATTTCCTCTTTCAATATCTCTTTGAATTGATATACTGTTATATTTTGTTTGATTTTTGTTACATTTCCTTTCTTGAAATTTATTTCCTTTAATTTTAGTTCAACTATTAATTTGATTGCTAAAAATAGTAAATTCTTCTTCCTTCTATGAATTTATCAAAATTTTCAGCTTTCCCATTTTCAGGTTCATGTTTACTAAAATCTTCATTATACCCTGATTTGTTCTTCATTTTATTAATTATTACAATTCAACTAGATCCTTCAATTCATCATAAGTTATATAAATACAGTTTAATTACTCTATGAATTGTTGCTAGTTAGTCTTTTGCTCCTAAGGCAAAAATGTGAGACTAGAAATTGGAATAATCATTCATGCAAATTTACTCTTAATATCTCTAGGAGGGGAATGAGAGGGACAACGGGTTCGAGTTGATTAGATTCGGTAATTTGAAAGGGGACCTTCAATTTGGTATACTTTGGATACCATTAGTGAGAAGTGAAATCCAGTATATCATCCTTCCCAATTTAGTAGAAGTATACTAATTGCTGTTTTTTAAGGGAAAAGAAAAAAGAGAATCTTTTACTTGTGGGATTTGACTAATGCTTCATGCAATCCACTCTTAAATTTAGAAGGTGAAAGCATGGAAAGGCAGTAGGAGAACATTGATCATGAGTGATAATTAGTGTTGTAAACAGAAAAAGACTCATCTTTATTTTCAACTAACCCTTGCATACTTATTAGTGCTCCCTTCTTTATCCAAAAAGAACTCCCATGCTTTATTGCTTTCTTTAGCGCTTTAGCTGTATGCTTACTTTTTGATAAATGTATTATGGAGTACTACCTTTTTATACTAATCCTAAAGATTGTATAATGACTGTCAGACGAGAATTGAACTGGACATTTCTTTGTTTTCATAAATAGTGGCATTTATGCTTTGGTACAAAAATTTTCCGTTACATAATCCTATTCTTTCTTCTCCACTCATTTTAATTTGATGCTTAAAGTTGTTTAATTCCGAGGGTGGGTGGACTGGTGTTAATGACTGGACCCGGCGGATGAATTCCTTAGAAACACACTGGGGTCTGGTATTAATCTAGCATTCATTCTGTTGGTCCACAAATTAGTCTTCAATCAAAGGCAGCTTCTTTGCTAACATGTGGCTCCCATTCTGGTGTACATTTAATCCTTGAGTTGTTCGTTGGTACTTAGGTGAAGTATCTGTACCTTCTCTTTAATTGCAATAGAGATTATGAGATTCCGCTTGATGCTTTTATATCCTGCTTGTTGTCCCATATAATTGTATTCCCTTTTATCCGGTAATTCATGTCTAACCTCTCAATATACGGTTTCTGCATTTTGTATATCACTCGTGTTGTTGCAAGCATCTTTGTTCTAACTTTACTACATCGTTATTTGTCTAGATTATTGTTTATCTAAAAGAGATAACTAGTCTTTTACAGCATTTTGCTTTGAGTGCATGTTCAGTCTTTTTTTTTTTTTTTTTTTTTTTTATTTTATATTTTTTTTATGCATACTTGCTATTTGAGTGAATTTTCTTAGTTTTTGTAAACTCTCTGCTTCACATGCATGCAGTGCTTGCTTTAGTTTGTATTCATAGGAAATATGATCAGACTGCTGATAGCCTATTCTTTCTTATGCCAGGCATTACCAGAGAATCGCTGCAACAGACCAACCATTATCCTATTGAACCTACACCAGCAGGATATCTATGAGGCTCTTCTTTCTTTTGACATTGGTGTCGCTTTTCTTGCTCATTTTTCCACCTCCAAATCATGCTGATCTGGAAAATGATAAGCAAGCTTTGCTTCAGTTTGCTGCTTCAATCCCTCATGGCCGGAAAGTGAACTGGACTTCTTCTGCCCCAGTATGCACTGCTTGGGTGGGCATTACCTGCAGCTCGGATAACAATAGTGTAGTTGCTGTCAGGCTACCTGGGGTTGGACTTAAGGGTCTTATCCCTAATAACACCCTTGGGAAGTTGGATCACCTTACGACCCTCAGCCTCCGGTCAAACCTCCTCTCGGGGAGTCTTCCATCTGATCTGCTGTCCCTTCCTTCTCTCCAGTATGTATACCTACAGCAAAATAACTTATCTGGAAAAATACCATCTTCATTATCCCCGCAACTCAACACATTAGATCTCGCTTCTAACTCCCTGGAGGGCGAAATTCCATCATCTGTTCAAAATCTGACTAATTTAAATAAATTGTTCCTTCAAGATAATGCTCTTACTGGATCCATCCCCAAATTAAATAATCAAAGTCTTAAATATCTGAATTTGAGCAACAATCACCTTAATGGCTCAATCCCATTGGCTCTTAGTGGCTTTCCCAATTCGTCATTTCAGGGAAACACAGGCTTGTGTGGACCTCCACTTAAACAGTGCTCTGGAGTTTCTCCTGCTTCTGCTCCCGCTGTGTCTCCTTCAGATAACATGGGTCCTACACCTGCTGCTCATGAAAAAAAACACTCGAAAAAGGGACTAAGCAAAGTGGCTATCATTGCCATTGCAGTAGGAGGAGGTGTGGCACTTTTTCTTCTTCTGCTAATGGCTTTCTTTTGCTGTTTAAGGAAAAAGGATAGTGAAGGACATGGTGTTCTTAAAGGCAAGGCTTTTGGTGCTGGAAGGACCGAAAAGCCCAAGGAAGATTTTGGGAGTGGGGTCCAGGAGTCTGAGAAGAACAAATTGGTTTTCTTTGAAGGTTGTTCCTTCAATTTTGATCTTGAAGATCTACTAAGGGCCTCTGCTGAAGTGCTGGGAAAGGGAAGCTATGGTACAACTTACAAGGCCATCTTGGAGGACGGAACGACAGTAGTCGTCAAGAGATTGAAGGAGGTTGTGGTTGGCAAAAGAGAGTTTGAGCAGCAGATGGAAACAGTTGGAAGGGTTGGTCAGCACCCTAATGTTATTCCCCTACGGGCTTATTACTACTCTAAGGATGAAAAACTTCTTGTTTACGACTATGTATCAGCTGGTAGCCTGTTGGCACGTTTGCATGGTATGCTCTCTGTTCTCTTTGTTTTATCCTTTTTGTTTCTTAAGTGTCAATTCTGAAAATGAGAAATGATATTTAAAAAGTAGAACCCTGTTCAACTTAGCAATTACTGTCCTCAAGAGCTTAAATAAACAAAACAATGAATGATATTTTCAGGTAGCAAGGATGGTGAAAAACCACCACTGGACTGGGAATCCAGGATAAAAATTTTACTGGGAGCTGCTAAAGGAATAGCCCACATCCATTCAGCTGGTGGTGGCAAGTTCACACACGGGAATATTAAGTCCTCCAATGTGTTTCTTTCCGAGGACCTTAATGGTTGCATATCAGATTTTGGTCTGGCTCCCCTCATGAGCTTCCCTGCTGTCCCTCCGAGAACTGCCGGCTACAGAGCACCCGAAACAATAGAGACAAGGAAAACCTCCCAAAAATCTGATGTTTATAGCTTTGGTGTTCTCCTTCTTGAGTTGCTTACGGGGAAGACGCCAGTGCAATCACCTGGACGTGATGATGTAGTTGATCTCCCAAGGTGGGTGCAGTCAGTTGTTCGGGAGGAATGGACCGCGGAAGTTTTCGACGCAGAGCTAATGAGAAATCAGAATATTGAAGAAGAGTTGGTTCAAATGCTTCAAATTGCCATGGCTTGTGTTTCCAAGGTGCCAGATTTAAGACCTGACATGGGAGAAGTGGTGAAGATGGTCGAGGAGACCAGGCAGTCGGATTCTTCAAGCAGACCATCACCAGAGGCTGAGGGATCAAAGTCTAAGGCTTCAGATACCATTACACCGTAAAAGCAACAAACAGCATTCAATTTTTCTTTTGATTTCATCTTTTAGTGAAAAAGGAGGCTACTAACAAAGGACTGTACATAGCTCAAAATCTTGGTACTTGCTGCTAATGAGGTCCCAGCTATTCAGTGATTCTTTTAGGGTTATAAATTAGAAACTCAAATTGTGTCATTCTTTTCTTTTCTTTTTTCTCAGGATTTTATTTGTTGATCAGTATAGGAGGGGTGTTGTAGCTAAATTTGATTCAAACATTTGTCTTTTTTATTGGTGTTACTGACATCTTGTATAAGTGTATCTGTTCTCAAATTAGTATTACAATCAATAAATTCTGACAAAATTAGTTTGACATACACTAATTGGAGTGACAAAAAAAAGGGGGAGGGCGGGTGGTTTGATGCTATTTTTCATAAATCTACACGCATGATTACGTGACTCGTTATCAAGCAAATCATGGTTCCAATATTGAAGTCGAACAAAATAACTTAATTCTACTTCCCCAAAATCGATTTAAATCAAAATTTCAATTATATCAGGTGATACAGGTTGGCCATTATAACCAAAAATAAAAAATGGCCAACAACAAAAAAGTAATAGGACAGTAAAGTCTGTAGTCCAATCTTGTGTTAAAAAATGTTTACTGTAAAACAACTCAAATACGTAGTCTGACCATCTATTTCCTTTCTATCTCAACGGACCTTCTACAAGTTAGAACATATTTTAGATTACTGCGGTGAGTTTGATGGACCCTTGTTGACTAGATCGGCACCACTTACATAATTCGCAAAAAAAGAAATAAGCCTAAAAGGAGCACCGATCAGAGGAGCATCAGCAAGTGGCACACTCTCATCTCCTACACCTACAGAAGCTTGTGCTTCTATATCCTGACTTTCATTTTCATCTAATGAAATTTGCACTATTTCTCCAGCCAGACTGGTTTCTGATGAATGCCGGACTATATTAGCATGTTCTAAGTTTATTTCATCCGTTACTCTTTGCTCATCTCTGATTGGAGCTGTTCCAAAAGACTCGAGACTCTTTGTTGACAAGGAGTTATCCTCTTGAATATCCTCAGTGGATCTAGACACAGGATTTGCAGAGGAATAATCAGGTATGTCCACTGAAGTAATATCAGGCACTACAGCTAGTTGACCAAGCTCCATGGACATCTGATTCACCTAAAACAAATCACAATCACAGGAAAAAATGTCAAAAAAAAAAATGAGCAGAATTGCTCATTCTCTTGCCCTAAGGATTAGTGAATGAGGTTTAAATCTTGGGGTTCAAGAAGGAAGGGAGAGGTTTCAGATATCCAAATTATAAAACTATACGTACAAAAGACCCCCCCTCTAAAAAAAAGGAAAAAGGGTTTTTTTTTTTTAAAAAAAAAAAAGGTACTTGCAAAATAACAATGACTGCTCATAATCTTAATAGGCAACTAAACCATCATACACTGCATGTGGCACTCATGAATTACCTTCTCAACAAGATCTGCATTTTCTGCCATCAATTTCCCAATCAGTGCATACATTTCTTCCATCTCAGTATTCAAGCTCTCTTTCTCAGAGGCATCCTATATCAGAAAGTCAAAACCCAACATAGACATTAACAAAGATTCTTTCAAAATATCTGTATGAGAGATACTTTCATTGTGTGCCACACAAGATAGAATGCTTAATTTACATCACTGCTCAAATTGGCAGATCATCTCATGACTTCCCCAATATGCAATGACCGCGTGTAAACGCACATCAAAAAGAAGGTAGAAGGAGCAAACCTTTTGAGCATCAGTTGGAGGCACTGGAGTTGCCAAACTCATTTCAAGATCGTGAACTCGTGTCTGTAAGTTAGAAATGTTGTCTAACAACTGCTGCTTGTCTTGTGAGAGACTATCCCTAGCTCCTTCCAACTCCAAAACCTGCCAGGCTTTGTTTTCAATTTAGCATCAGAAAAAATATGTACTTCCTCCGTTTCTTTTTAGTTAGCACGCAATCCTTACAGGAAATTTTAAAATAGTTGCAATGTTACTTCTTTTTTTTTTTTTTTTTTTAAGTAAATACACAAATTTGCACCCAAAAATAAAATAAAAAAGGTTGCCCCTGTTTAACCAACTATAACATCTAATGACCCCTACCTCAACTAACTAATTCCTCTAGCTCTCCTTAGTCTTCCCCTTACCATTAGCCAATAAATCAAGTACACCCCAACCCCAACTAACCAGGCAACTGCACCATCTGAAAGCCTCAAGCACCTCCCACCCCTTCCAAGTGAACTGCCTAGTGCCTACCCCAATACTCTCCAGCCTCGCCTCCTCCCCTATAGTTCAACTTTCCGGCCTCCACTCCCAGGCAACTACATAGACATCAAGCACCTAAAACCAACACCTACCCCAATACTACCAAAATCCACCACTACCAAAACTTCAATAAACCAGAAAGGGAAAGCGAGAAGGCCACCCCAACAACACTAATAAACTACCAAAAGCCTACACTTAACAATTATGTTGGCACCCCACAATTAGACAGAGTAGAGCGCAACAACACACCACCAAAAATCAATATTTACAAAAATAAAAACCACTCGATGGTGGTGATTTCAGATCTGGTGGTCAAAGGAGTTGTGTTTGCCAGCAACTCAGCAAGTTCAAAGAGAGTGAAGTAGAAATTATGCCCTTTAAGGGAATTGAAGTGCTGGTGAGGGTGGATTATTAAAGAGAGAAACAGTAATGACCCATTCCAATTGTGAAGGTAATGATGGGTTCACGGAGGGGAGGTAGAGAAAGGTGGGAGTGGTATATAATGCTCCTTTAACTTTCTCCTATCCCTTGGTTTGTGCACCAAGTTTTTGGTTGCAACTGAAAAGTAACGGAGGAAGCAAATTGCTTTGGTAAAAAAACTAAATGGTGCATGAAATCCTAATCTTTCTCAATAAGTGTATATACCAACATCAATCAATCAATCAATCAATCAAAGCCTTAATCCCAAAAGTGGGGTCGGCAAAAATCTTAAACTGATGGTATATACCAACATGCAATAGATAAATAAATTTGGTCCAAGTACATGACTGATACATATTAAATCCAATTTAATAATCTTATCCAACAAAGAAGATGAACCTCCTTTCTATGCTGTAACATGCTTGACTTGTTAATCATCTAATAATCAAGTACGATTGGCTTTTCAACATTATTTATCACAAACTGGCATAACACATTACATACCTGCATTTTCAACTTTGCGTTCTCAGAATTCAGAGTCGTGATCATTTCCTTGTCTAAGTTCTGCACATTAAGGGAAGGATAACAAAAACATATGTATTTAGCTTCCCATCTTTAACCGAAGAAGGCAGCAGAAGGTGAACTGAGGTTGAGGCTAGTAAATAAATACTATGACAAAGTAGAACTATAGGATGACAGTAAAGGCTTTGGGTGACTTAGAAGTTGACTGACAAATACAATGATGATGACAAGACAACAATAAGTTCTGAAAGCAACAGTGCAGAAGGTTTTTTGATGGGGGGAAACCAGAAAAAAGATCAAGCTAGGCAAGTATAAAAATATGAGTAGTACGGAGTAATAATCATCAAGATAGAAAATCTTACCTCTGTTTCAACAAGAGAATGTTTCTCCTTCTCAACATGCTGATATTTTTCCAGCAAATTCCTCTGAAACAATAGATGATTAATTTAATCATTGAATAGACAGTTCAATCTGAAGTCATAGGCTACCACAATAATGACATGTGCATTAAAACATGAGGAAGAGAAACATATGTAAATGACCACTACCCACGTTTCCTAAGTTTTAATCACTATCTGTTTTCATCCGTTTTTACGCGTTCTACTCAATTTTACTTTATACTCCCTCCGTCCCATAATACTTGACACAGTTACCATTTTCGTCCGTCCCACAATACTTGACACGTTACTAAATATGGAATGAGACCACTAATAAAAAAATATTTTCCTATACTCTCTTTAGGACCACAAACCCCAAAACCAATCAAATCCTACATTTTCTCTCTCCTCACTACCCCCACCACCCCCACTTTTTGTTTTTTTACAATATAAAAATACAAAAGAGAATCTTTTATATAAAAAACAAATGTTTTAAATGAACCCACTTGTAATTTTCTTAAACTACGTGTCCACCCCAACGTCCCAAGTATTATGGGACGGAGGGAGTATTCTTCATGGGGATTTTTTTTTTTTTAGCAGCTCCTACCCCACCCTATGCGAACCTATTTATTTAATTGAATCCCAAACTCTTCATCACTCTCCATAAAGTGAAAGGAACCACATGAGTAATCCCTATTAAGTTCTTAAATTTTGTAGCGACAATTACTTAGTAGAATTCAGGAAAACTGAGGTAGTATGGAAAAAGCACATATAATTTACGACAAATAGTCTTCCTAACTCTCACCTGTTCAAAACTCAAAGCAGCATTCTCCTGTAACAGCTGGCTGATTCTCTGCTCCAGGCTCACCTGAGAATTAGAGAATAAGTATAACTGTGAGTGTTGGTTTCTTAACCCCCCCCCCCCCCCCCCTCCTCCTCCAAAGAATTGTAACAATGTTCCAGGCCAAACAGTGCAAGCATGCCAGAAATCAATGCAACACAATCCACCCAACATTACCTCTTTCTCATGCCAGGAGTCATTTTCAGTCTGTAATTGCTTAATTTTCATCTCTAGGTCGGCCTGCAAAAAGAGGGGAAAACAATTGAAGCAAATTGAGTATTTTCATCACAAAGATTTTTGTTTGCACTGTGATATATAACCATATATCCCATATTACATGTCATAAATCAATACCTGTCTTTGTATGTAGGAGTCTTTTTCATAAAGTAGTTGTTTGACCATATCTCTTAATCTAGCCTAAAAAATACAAAAGGAAAAAAAATTATCATGACAGGGATGCAACCCATAGTGAAGCATAAGCAAAAGCCTTGTAAAATTTATAAGAAACTTCAACTGATCTGACATATATCACCTCTCCTTGCAACGAATTTTGCTTTTCACTGTCAGCTGTAACACACTGCCAAAGAAAATTTAAAGAGGCATTAGATGATGAGATAAAATTTGAGCGTTTGTATTATGAAAGATATTCTTTCATTTTCTTCCATGCCAAAACTAATGAAGATGATGTTTCATTCAAAACCTAACGAACATCATCATTGTGTCCAGTTTTTCACAGCATAGTATTCTAATAGAGAATCAAAAATCTATCTTTGTCAAGACAATCAAGTTAAAATAATGTTGGTATCAGATAATAACAAAATCAGTAATCTGCTTGAGATCGTACATAAGCTTCATTCTTGCAGAAAAGCAATTAATTTGGCAGGCCAAAAAAAGGCTTGCCTAATTTCTTATCTCATAAGGGAGCAGCAATCGAAACAGTGTGTGCTGTTTTATATACTTATGTTTGAATTATGCTGAGATGCTATCAAAGATTGATATTTGTTTATTGAGAGAATTTGAATCTAACTCAATATGGTAATGCATTCTATTGAGAAGAATGCTTAAGCACATGATATCCCATACACCTCTCTCAATGTAATTATTCTATCTGATAGACGTTTTGTATTGATCCTAGGAGGATACTGGTCATGTTTCTTCTGTTTTTTTGCCATTACGTATAGCTTAGTGCCTTTTGCATAGATTTTTTTTTTTTTTTTTTTTTTGGGGGGGGAGGGGGGGGGGGGGTACACCTGTATATTTAGTAAGAATAGTTACCAAAAAATCAAGAGAAATAAAAACAATGAAAAACTGGAATTATTCTTCCAGTAGAAAATCAAAAAGGTAGAGCCTTTGATTTTGAAAATGAAAAGATCATTAACTGGAATTATACGGTATCACACCAGGATTGTGAAAGATCTTGCAAGAAGAAAAGATTCAAAGGCTTTATCAATATCAAAGCAAAGAAAAGTTTCAATCTTTATTTTCAAAACATCATGGTCATAGACTCATAGGAAGAACTGAAACCTCTGTCCTACGTACAACACTCTCTTTATTTGTTGTAAATGAAAGCACATTACCAATGGGAAGCATAAAAATAGCTCTAGAAGCCAAAAATAAGTTGGCCTTTCGTGAAGGGTAAACGTCCCAAACCCACAAAAGATGCAGATGAGATTCAAAAATGAGTGAGATGTGATTATATGGTTTTGTGAAGGCTACTTGCAACTATGAAACCAGAGATTGCTGGAAGGTGACTGTGCAGTCAACTAAAGACTTATGGCAAGATATGATAGAGATATGGAAAAACAAATGCACCTAAAGAAGGAGCTTTGGGAGATTCAACAAAACAATCTAAGTGTGAGTGAATACTACTGCAAGCTGAAGAACACCTGGGACTAAATTGCAGATCTTGAAGGGCGCTAGAGTCCCTTGAAGGGATGTCAGAGTGCACCAGTGGAGCAATGGCTAAATGCACCTGCAGTATTGCAAAAAAATGCTTGCTTTACAAGCAACAGAATATAATATTCTCTTTTGCTGCAAACAGCAAAGCCAGAGCCTAGGACCACAGCAACTAAATCTGAAATAGGAGATGTTTTATGTTGTAATAGACTGATTTTCTGGCTATGTATTTAAGATTTGACAAGGCAAATAAATAAAGATGAAAGCTTGATGATTGATTGATAATAGAAAAAGAGGTTACAAAATGACAGGTTTATAGCTTTAGGCTATTACTCTCTTCGATAACTTTAGGTTATCACTCTCGTAGTAACTTTAGGTTACTATTCTCTCAACATAGTTCCTCACGATTCACACATAATGCATCTACAGCCATGCTACATGCTATTTATACTCAAACTCACTACTAAAGTTACCCTAACAATTAAAATAGTTTGTCTCTATTACAACTGAAGATCAGCCGGCTGAATTCATGTTGCTCTCCTCCTAAGTGGAACATTAACGAGTTTTGTCCAATAGTGCCTTGCTGTCCTCTGTTTCTTATTACAGTTAGGTGGCAGCCCCATTGAGTCCATCACATATGTCCCAAAGTAACATTAGCTAATGTGCTATACATTAGTGACATCAAGCATAATTTATTATCTGTTGGTAAAGGGGAGATTTGAAACTCTAGTTTGATAAGAATGGATGCATCTCATAGGACCCTTCCATTAAAAAGAATGAGTTGTTGGGAGAAAAGGGCATGAACTTTATAGGCTAATGAAGAAAGATATAGATGAGAAGAAAGGAAAGAAGACATCAAATGCAGCAAGAACAATGCAAATTGAAGATATGCCAAGTTGTAAAAATGTAATGAGCCTAGATTTGATCCAGATTTGGGCATGTATCTATATCTAAGATAAAATTTGGAAAGTTACAAGTGCAAAAACCTTAAAGAGTATTTCAAGAACACTTTTTTTTTGTTGCCAATTTTAAGAAGACTTTGATGAGGTAATACAAAAGGGGTGTTTGGTTAGGAGCAATTTAAAGCAAAGAGAGTTATTTAGCCATTTCAAAAAGCTCTATGGGGTGTTTGGTTACGAGCGGTTTAAAAGAGCTTCTTGGTCTAAGAAGCTCTTTTTCAAATAGCTCATATGAGGAGCTTTTTAAAAGAGTTTTGTTTGTTTGTTTGTTTGTTTATACACTAAAACAGCTAATTACTAACAGCTATTTACCAAAACAGATTTACACAAATAGCTTTTATTAAAACAAACAACTATGAGCTGATCAAAACAGGTAACAACTAACAACTAAAAGCTAATTGCCAAACAGGCTCGAAGTGTACTGCAATTAGAGAAGTTACTTATTTGTGGAAACTTTAATGGGCATGTGGGGGCAAGTCGTAGTAGTTTTCATAGTGTCTATAGAGGATTTGGTTTGGAATAACGAATGAAGGAGAGGCCATTTTGGATTTTGCCCAGTCATATGATATGATTTGATTCTGGCAGCACTTGTTTTAAGAAAAGGGGTTCTCATTTGATAACTTTTCGAAGAAGAGTAAATGCAATCAAAATATACTTTATCCAAGAATTATTTTAACAAGGAGTATGTATAGGCAAAGTTGTTTGGAATTTGGATTGTAAGGTTATTATAGGGGAGAGTGTAGCTACTTAGGGTTTTGGTCTTGAATGCTCATATAAGGACCAAAAGTCAAGGTGAACCAAGTACAAGATGATGGAACTTGAAAGAAGCTAAGGTCAAGGTCTTTACCGATAGAGTAGTTTAGATCATGTTGAATAAGAGAGTTCATAAATTGACATTTTGAAGAAGGTTGAACCAACAAAATGTCATTTTTCCCAAAGGTGTAAAGTTGTCAATAGATGAGGGAGAGATTTTGGAGGACCCTAGGTATGCAAAAGAATCATAGGATGATTGTTATACTTGAACCTCACCAAACCAAATTGAGTCAATTCATGATGCAACACTTCATGTGATCAAGTAGTCTTTGATACTTTCGCACAGTAAAATGTCTAATTCACATACAAGCAAATTCGATATTAATATACAATCACTGTAATAAAGATGATGAAAATGCAGTTATATAACAGCAACAAAAACAAATAAACTCACGCCATTAGAATTATGAGGTTGTTTATCATCATCAATTACTACATTTGACAAATTATCTTGTTCGCCACAAACAGAACTTGTCTCTCCAGCATTAGACGACGCCGAATCGTCGGCTGCTGCTGTTGTTTTGGCTTGTTGTTTATTCTTCTTCTTCTTCTTGTTTTTCTTCTTCTTTTTATCGTCCTCCATCTTTCTTGGATGATCCCAAATTCAACCTAAAACTGAATTAAAATCCCAAATATGTGAAACCCTACCTCTGGAACAGCGATTTAGATGAAGAAATGCAATGCGAGTGTGGGAGAGAGAGAGAGAAATGAATGATACCTGGGAGATCTAAGATGAGAGAGAGAAAGTCCACGCTTTTGCTGTGTCTCTGTGTGTGTGTGTGTGTGTGAGCAGCGAAATAACCGGAATAAATGGTGCTTTCTTTCATCAGATTAATTATTCATATGTCGTTTGATTGTTTATTCTTCACGCTTATTCCATTCTGTAATTTATCTCTATATGCGTATCAACATATGGGTTATGGAGTACTTTGAATCGTGTACCTCATCCACTTTGTTCATTGGGTTAACTATGGTTCGATTTTGAAAATTTTATATACCCGCATGTTCTTTTGATGATTATATGAGCAATAACTATCCTCTAATTTAATCATAATAATAACTAGTTTGTACTTGTTTAGTTTGCTAATTAATTTCAATTGTTTTTTCTTGGTGTCTTGATAATCATCTTGAAATTTCATAGGCTGAAAAAAGATTTGTATTGAGAACCATATTCAATATATGATATGTTATGATATATTACTATTTAATAGAAAATTAAAATTATTATTTTTCATATACAGTTTTTCAAACTTCAAATCTTAAGTTGTTAAATCGTCTTATGAGCATTACATAATGGAAACAAATAGTATAATAAAAACACTAATTATTTATGTAAATTAACTATTATTTTGTTGGACTGAAAAGAACAATAAATAAATGGCTAAGATAGTAAGACTTGTTGATCTCGAGTTCAAGTCTTGCTATAAGCATTTTTTAGTTGTCAAACTCAATCATTACGTAATGGAAACAAATATATCTATAATATTATTAAAACCCAAGGAATTAACATGTTAACGACATGTGTCATACTTTGTCATCATAAAATTTATGACATAGCG
This sequence comes from Chenopodium album, assembly GCF_948465745.1. Lineage (NCBI taxonomy): Eukaryota > Viridiplantae > Streptophyta > Magnoliopsida > Caryophyllales > Amaranthaceae > Chenopodium > Chenopodium album. The sequence continues at coordinate 55,514,991 of NC_137845.1, read as the reverse complement.
CCACATAGATGATGACATGACAACACATTAATATTTGGATTAGATTTGAACCATTACATCCCTTGAAATACCCAACTTTTCATTACCACTATTCCACAATTATGTCACTTTATTACTTAATTAATATTCATATATGAATTGTAACTTTTCACTAAGGATTCTAAAAGTTTTTAAGCATTATATGCAATTCCCTACTTAATTGTAAAACAAATACTACTAAATCTCTCTTTCTATCACCAACTAATTTTACCATTTTTATTTTATTATTTAAACTTAAGGTATTGGTTCCAATATATTATTTAAACTCAAGGTAATTTTTTCATTTTGTATTTAAACAAAACCCGGAGCATTGCCCGGGCCCCAAACTAGTAGTATAATAAAACACTAATTATCTTATTTAAGTTAACTATAATTTTTATTGGATTAAAAAACACAATAAATAAATGGCTAAGATGGTAAGACTTGTAACTTAAGACTTGTTGGTAAGGTGACACATAAAACATATTCTGTTTTAGGAACGCTTTTTAATATATAAGTATAGATAAGCAAAAAAAAATACATTAGGTGCACCATACACCCAATTGTATTTAGCAACCTTTGGTTCAATCTCACTAGAAGCAATTTAAGGCTAAGACCCTTACACTTTTTACATACTCTCGAATTGTCTAGTCAACTAATTCGGGACAGGTTGACATATTTCGGACAAGTAATTTTATTTTATTTTTCTTATATACAACTTACCAATAAATATGCACTAGATATTGTATTAATATAAGTAATAGAGGAGATTCAATATTAATGTTCTCAAAATTAAAACGTAAGAAAATAAATGTGAGATAATAAGGATGAAATTTGGGATTAAGTTGAATTTCGTTCTCTAGATGAAAAGGAAATGCGAAGCCTCAATCAAAAACAACAAAAAGAGACCAAGGGGTAGTAACAAAGTAGAGTTAGGCAAACATTTTACATATGCATGGTTGTTTTGAAAACTTAACAAGGATGGTGAGAAGATATCGAAGCATATGTGTATTTTAAAAATTAGTCTTTCCTTTCAATATCTGTAAAGGAGAGGGGATAAAGTCTATATTCAATTTAGTTTAGGTTTTAGACTAATTATATTAGGCTAGTCTGGTATTAGTCTTAACATAATTGACTGGTCTTCAAATCTTAAATTTTTATACTTTTGGTCTTCCGATGTTCAATTCAATTCGTAGTGAGCCGATCTGATAGGATTTAAAACCGATAAATAACCCTAGTCATACAAAGTACATATTTGAAATTGCATCATTACCTACTTTGTACTTCCTCCGTTTTTTTTACTTGCAACATTTTGACTTTTACACTATTCACATATTTCACTTTGACTAGCTTTGGTGACTTATAGGTTAGGAAAAATATAGTCATGTGGGATCTTGTTATACTCGTCTTGATTTATACTTTCATAATATCAAATTTTTATACGTAATTTTTACACATTGATCATTAAAGATATTAACGATTGAAATAGTGCATTGGCAAGCGTGAAAAGAGAAGTGTTGTAAGTATTAAGAAACAGTAGAAGTATTAAATTAGGTTATTAGGTAAAGATTGGGCAAGATTAGTAGAATTGGGCACATGTTGCATATGCTAAAATCCAAGTTCGTAAGAAATACTCCAAGAAAGGACTAGTCCAACTTAGGTGTTCACACTAAAACCTACCTTACCTGAATAATTTTTTGACCCAAAAAGTAATAATGGAAAGTAAAGTTGATTTGTAGGTGTATGTATCACATCACTTGTGTACTTGGTCTAATTATGTTAACCAGTCTTCCACTACAATTTATGCATCACTTACCTTTTTCTACAACACTACAAACTCCAAATCCCCCAATTTATCTTCTAATTTTTCCTCGGTTTTTTCCATTTCCCAGTTTAATTTCTTCCTAGATTTTTTCTCTCACTCTTGTAATTCTCAGAAGATTAGGGTTTTGGGTTTCCCCTGTTCAAAGGTTTGCATCCACCAATTTCGATCTTTGCTGTCTCATATGATTCATTCATTATCTTCTAACTATTGCAGATCTAATTTATGGGTGCTAAAGTTTTCTTCTTTTTGTGAATTCTTCTAAAATTGAGTGTTTAGTTAAATCCCATCTAATCTAAGGTATCATGTCACTTTTATTTGATTATCTTCACTGATTTGCCTGCAGAAATCCCATATTTTTCGTATAAATTCAGTATTTAAAATATTAGAAATTTTGTCATACTATTATATATTTTGACAGTTTCCTTTGGCTTCTTAAATTCTTCTACAAAAAAAAGTATTAAAAAGGTGTTAATTAAATGATTATATTGCTGGTGTTACTAATAAAAGGATGAAATTGCTTGCTCTTTTTAATTGATAAAATTGGATCTTGCTAAATTTCCTGATATTATTTATTTCAGGCAATTCTGACAGCAGCACCCTGGCTCGCATCTTTAGTAAATTGTGCTGCGGAGGCTGTAAAATGGGATTGTGTGCTTCAAGAGTAAGTTTTTATGGACCTAAGCTATCCTTAGATTTTTATATTATGTTATTCTACCACTGCTATTTTTGGTCACTTTTTTTTTTAATCATTAAGTTCATTGCCTAAGTGATTAACCAACAACCTTTAAACTGAGACCCCTCTTACATATGAAAATCTTACGGGTTCTGCATTACCGGCACATTTTGTGTAAATAAGAGAATGTTTATCGTGTGTCGTTTGGTATGTAATGTCTCAGGCGAATGCTCTCCACTTACAAACTTGTGGTAAGGTGGTTTTGAGTGATAACAAGCTTGTTTGTGAGTGGAGATGCATTACCCTAAATTGATATTTATGTGGGATTTTGTACACCAAACCACTTAAAAAAATCCATTCTCATTTTCTTAAGTTAGTATCTTTTACTAGATGAGTGTGTATGTGTAGTAGCAATGGTAGGATAGCTTAATTGAATTTCTGATTGAGAATTGGGATGGGATAGTAATTGTCTTCTTTGGTTTTTTGGTGGTTGTTATTTGAGTTCTGATTTGAATAATACCCTTTAGCTATTGAAAGGTGTCGGATGGTAAGGACTTGCATCTTTGGTAGGGTTTGTCAAGCAATGGCTTTGCGCTATCAATTTGAGATTTTGGTGTTTCATGTTGCGGTGTTGAGCATTTGGCACTGGCATTACACAGTGACATGACAGTTTTACTTAAGTATAGTATTTTGGGTGCAGGATGACGATGATGATTCTTCTGCTCATTATATTATGGCCGATGGAAATGTGCACCTTATTACAACAATTGCAGCTTGGGAGGAAAAGTTGATGCTTGCAAATCAACAAGACAAGATTGTAAGTTTTATCCCCTAAGATTTTCAGAGGAAAGATCTTTCAATTGTACAATTTTTTTTGGTGTTTATAATGCTTCTCTTCTTAGTTCTTACAAAACGTGTGAATCAACCTTTATTAGCCTTTACATCTTAATAGCTATTTATTTGTCACGAGCTGTGTGGGAAAGAGCTCATTGTCATAATTTAGGTATTTCAGCAGCCTAATGTATGAAATTAGAAATTAGAAGTAGACATTTGACTACTTCTAATTTGAGGTATGAGGCTAGAGGTCTTGCTTATCTCCCTTATGACTACTCTCGCTTGCTGCCACCTTACCCTTAATCTTCCTGGTTTTCTATGTGCAATCACCTTTCTTGCTGCCTTCTTACGTACCTCATTTTTATATCCTATACTTTGTCCTGGAATAGGAAACTACTTGCTTCGTTACCATGGTTATGATAGGCTTGCATTTCTTGTATGTATTTGAATGTTTTGACAGAACTTTAGGGCATCTGGTATCATAAGTGTTTGCCTTTTCTTTTTTACAATCTTTCTTTTTCCTTTTTTTTGGGGGGGGGAAGGAGTGTGTAACTGTGTAAGTGTCATTATAAAACTACATCTAGGATGTAGCCCTAGTCTTATTGTTTATGTCTAAGACAATGATATTTTAATGGGTAATTAGTGTGGTAATTTGGTGAATTTTATTAATTACTGCACTCTTTTACAACATTCTTTCATGCAATGACATCATTAGTGTGTGTCATGACAAAATTATTTTGTTCGTTGCATTATGCTATAAAGTGGTATTGTTGAATCTATGTAAAACTTATATGAGGTCAATATCACTGTCTCATACTCTCATGTTTTGCTTCTTTATGCTGCCAAAGCAACATATTTGTATTTTAACCAGCTAGTTGGTTCCCTACTCCCCTCTCACAAGTCACAATAAGCTCTACTTAAACATGCTGAAGTTTGTTTGTCTGTTTGTTTGTTTTTTCCTGACAGATCATAGCAAATTTTAGTGCAGCTTGGTGCGGACCCTGCAAGATGATTGCATCATATTATTGTGAATTGTCTCGGAAATATACTTCTTTGATGTTCCTCACTATTGATGTTGATGAGCTTCCTGTAAGTAATACAATTCATTCTGATAGAACTTAGAAGGGACATAGTAGACTTTTTCTATACTGCATATTCAAAACTGCTGCTATCAAGCAGATTTATCTTTATGATATATGTTGGTTGGATATGGGAAGGGTTGGACAGTTGCAATAATTAACTCTAAAACTAGGGATGTGATGGTGGATCTATCTCAACACATTTAAAAATTGAATTGAGACAAGTTTGCTCCATGCTGATTGGTGCTAAATTCTTCTTTTTGGATGGTGAAGTAATTTGATAGTGGACCATAGAATATTCCTGATCCTCATATCGCTATATTAGACCATAGAATAGAATATTTATGATCCTCACCCCGCTATATTAGACTGTTGAATAGTATATTCATGATCCTCGTAGTCCTTGTCTCTTTGATTAATTATGTCCTTAAACTTGCTGCAATTATGCTATATTCTCCATTAGTTATTAAGTGAATATTACTGTGGTGCAGGATCTTAGCACCTCGTTTGATATCAAGGCCACTCCAAGTTTCTTCTTCCTCCAAAATGGACAGGAAATTGACAAGCTTGTAGGCTCCAACAAGGCAGAATTACTAAAGAAGATAACTGCCGTTGTAGATGCACAGGGCCGGCCGTTTTAACGATACTATTCTATGATTAGCTGTGGATTGTGGTACATGGTGTTTGGACTTGTGATCAAGGTGCAATTATGCCTCTATGTTTACCCAATCTCCCTTTTTCTTGTAAAGTTGTGAAAAGCATTAGATGAGTGTTATTTGTTATACTTGTTTTTGAGAGTAATTGCTCAATTGTCATTTACAAGCATTATTAAAACGCTGCATTATGTATGGTGCTTGTTAATTTTGTATGTCCAATATTCAGGGACATTACACATTTACACTTTATGAATTACTTCGTATGAGCTAATTAACTAAAAAGAAAAATATTTTTGAAAGAAAAAGGCAGTCTATCTCTTGACTATGTGATTCGACTGATAATAATTAATCAATTATACTTGAAGCTTGTAGAAAGCATATGAATAAAAGTTATACTCCCTCCGTCCCTATTTGTTTGTCTCATTCGATTTTTTACAATCTCTAAGATGCGTATCAGATATCTATAGGGGTGTCAATTCGGATGATCGGATTGGGTCTGATGAGGTCGGGTCGGGTCAATTTTTAAAGTCGAGTCATGCTAATTTATTATGTCCACGCGAGTTCAAATCTGAATCGGATATTTTTCGGGTCGGTTTCAGATCGGATTGGGTCGGGTGTGGTTTTGACACCTCTAGGTATCTATATGCGTAAGTATTATATAAACTTAAATTTGATCCAAATATTTACAATGGGGCAAACAATTAGATTCGGAAGGAATAATTTCTTTTGAAGAATCCCATTCTTCTTGGTGGATCATCATAATCTTGTGATGACATTGGCTTCTATACCTTTTGTTACATATACAAGTGACCATTGAGTCCTATTCTTGCCCAACCATCTCTTTGCACATAGTATAAACTAGGTTAAAATCCCGTGCAATGCACGGTTGTTAAATATTTTTGACAATAATATTACAAAATATAAAGTATATAAAAGATATTCAAAAATATTTCATTTGGGTATATATGAAATATGATTGTCAGATTGGAAAGTAAATACATAAGGTATAAATAGTTTACTTAAAGATTTTGCAAAAAAAAAAAAAAAAAAAAAAAAAAAAAAAAAAAAAAAAAAAAGCAAAAAAGGTGGAAAATTTTTTCACAAGGTAATGACAAGTGTTATGGAAGGATTTGCTTTTAGTATAGGTTAATAGATAATAAACTTATACGAGTACCAGTGGCAGATCTTTAAAAATTTTCGAGATTCATAATTTACAATTCTTACATCAAAACAAGTAGTTAACCATAACAATTATAAATATAATTTTAAAAGTCACTATATTTTTTTTTTTTTTGAATAATTAAAAGTCACTATATGCTATGAGCCTGTGAGCACAAAGTAATATTTCCATGCATATAGGAAATTAGGAATAAAATGTAGTTATTTTTTTTTAGAAATTTCCTTAATGAGGGCATTCTTTTGTTTAGATATTTGACTCATTTTTGCGTGCAAGGTGCAACGAGATAAGGAAATTCCAAAACTGTCACGGAACCATTGCAGTTGGCAATAGAATTATTTTCTCGTGTTTTTTTTAAGCTTCATTTATAGTTTATACACATATTTAGATTGTTCTCTTGCAACATTGGAATGCCACATTTTCAAATTTAGTTTTACCAAAAACAATGGAATGCCACATTTTCCTTTCTAGTTTTAACTAGGCTAACCTCGCATTCCTATCCTCTCATCCTCCTACTTCCACTCTCATTTCCACTTCCTATACAATAATTACGTTACCTTCTTTAGCCAATAAAAAAATGAAGGACTTTTTGTGAAGAATTACCTTATACAAGTCAGTTTTTATGAAAAATTACCTTATTAAAAAAATATTGTAAGAAACTACCTTTTAACAATAGATGTTGTAAGAAACTACCTTATAAAACAATTAATGTTGTAAAAAGCTACCTTTTGCCGAATTATTGCACCAAAATAATAAACGTTTAATGACCCATTTTCAATCATTTTTCTCCCTTTTCCACCCAATTTCTCCATAGCCCCCTCATAACCCCTAATTCCCCTTCTCTTTCATTGTTAAATTAAGCACATTGTGGCAACTTACACCATTTAGTTTTTATAAGGTAGTTTCTTACAACAATTTTTTTATAAGGTAGTTTTTCACAAAATTTGATGTATATAAGGTAGTTTTTCACAAAAAATCCAAAAATGAAGTATGAGGCAAATATTGGATAACTTAAAAGTAGTGCGAGGAAAATTAAGGAATGGAAAACTCCCTCCGTGTTTTAATAAGTTTAAGTATGAGGTAAATATTGGATAACTTAAAAAGTAGTGCGAGGAAAAGTAAGGAATGAAAAACTCCATCTGTTGTAATAAGTGTTATACTTATCAAATGCGGTTGTGTTTTAATAAGTGTTACATTTCTTTTTTTTTTTTTTTTTTTTTTTTTGGCAAAAAGCTACATTTTAATATAATATCTTTCTCATGTCCCTACCCAAACCCACTAGGCCACAACTACTTTTTATTTATTTATTTTTTTTATTTCTTTCCTCTCACATTCATTACTTTTCAATAAACTATTAACCCCACTATCTTTCTATTACAATTTTTTAATACTCCAACTACCCCACTTACCTCTTATTTTATTTAAGGCAATTAAATTGTCTAAAACTATGTGCCGATCAAAGTGTAACACTTAATAAAACACCGAAGGAGTATTCATTTTGCTCTAAGTCTTAATTGAGAAAATTGTTTAGAATTGACTTCGTCCAATGGAGGAAGTAGCAAGTAGTCGTAGTAGCTATCAAATGCAAAACATTTAGACATGTAAAACAATTAGTATGGGGTGTCATACTCTTAAGAATATAACATAATTATTCTATAATGTCCAGCCTAATTCCAGCCATTATCATTATTTGACAAAATCTCCCTTATCAATTTTCTTTACTCTTTCTTTCTTGATTGCCGTCCTTCCATTTTGCCTTTTCCAATTAGGTTGTAACAACGAACAACTCATCGTGGGTCCCATCCATGTGTGTGTTCACAATTGACAACCGTATTAAGTGGTGCCGCATTTACTTTCTTATCCTTGGGTCACCATCATATTCACGATTACATACCCACTTTCACATTATACAAGTACTAACTACTCTGTAATCTGTATTATGCAAATCTAACAGATAACAAGATTGCAATAATCATACACATAATAATAACAAACATAACAAAGGAATTAAGCATGAAAACTCGAATCCGATTAGCGAGTTTAGAAGAATAAATGAATCCCACTAATATGAACCATATATTACTGAAATACACAAGAAAGATCAGTACATATGGTATATAAAACAATTTCAGTTTCACTCTTTAAATAGAACTATAGATACAACTTACTGCTAGATCAAAGATGGAAATTAAATAAAATAGCCATGTTCAACAGATGAACGAAGATAGTGTATATTGATGAAAAATTTGGATAGTGTTATTAGTCTGGTGACGAAATGATGGAGTTCCTTGTGTGGTTTGGTTGATTACAAACCGATTAGCAAACCCGCTTTGATTAGGCAGAATAATAGGACTGGAACACCAAATTTCGGTGATGAAATTCCCAAGCATTGGACATGTATCTAACGTCCCTTGGGATTCATGATCTGAGAGAACACAGCACTTGGTGTCAGACCATCAGAATCTTCACTTGCAAGACTGCGACCTCCGATGCTCATTGTACTCCTTGAGTCTGTCACGTTTCCATCAAAGGTTCGGGATTCATTTGGATCCTTCTTTCCACAATCGACGTCATACTTGCCTTCAACAAAGTCTATCCCAGCAACATCGCCAAGATCCTTACCGCTCTCTTCTGCACTCTCCTGTAGCTGCAAAGCAAACTCGAGGTTCCACAGCACATCACCCATGGATGGTCTATCAATACTCTGATCAGACACACATTTCATAGCGGTCTCAGCAAACTTCTTGAAGCATTCAGGAGCAATCTTTCCCTTCAGATATGGGTCCATAATCTGATCAAGTATGCCCTTCTTATAGCAATATACTGCCCACTCTGCCAAGCTAACTTGCTCCTTTGGAAGCGACGGGTTCAGGGCAGGCCGAGCACACAAGATCTCAAACAGAACAACCCCAAATGAGTAAACATCTGACTTGTCAGTGAGTTGTTGCCTCCTAAAGTACTCAGGGTCCAGATATCCAAAACTACCTTTCACAACAGTACTAACGTGAGTGTGATCCAATGACGGCCCTGTCTTGGACAGGCCAAAGTCAGAAACCTTGGCCACCCACTTCTCATCCAACAGAATGTTGGTTGTCTTGACATCGCGATGAATAATAGTGTGCTTGGCACCAGTGTGGAGGTAATGCAATCCACGAGCAGAACCAATGCAGATTTCGAGCCTTTGCTTCCATGGCAGAGGGGGCTTTTGGGTTTTGTAGAGATGCTCACGAAGGGTTCCGTAAGCCATGTAATCATACACAAGGATCATTTCTCCATTTTCTTCACAGTAACCAAGCAGAGAGACAAGGTGACGATGACGAAGCTTGGAAAGCATCTCAATTTCTGTCTGGAACTCATGTATACCTTGCTCAGACAGTGGGTTCCCACGCTTGATAGCTACTTTCATTGTCCCACCATCAATTTCTCCCCTGTATACTTTACCAAAACCTCCAACACCGAGGACACGAGACTCATCAAAATTTTTGGTGGCAGATTTTATCTCAGCAAAAGAGAAATGGCGGCAGAGGTTCGAAGGAAGAGAAGAAGCATAGCTTCCAGTGGTAGTCGTCTTTGCAGATCCAGAGGTATGTGAATTTCCGTACAGGGAAAGGGGAAGCCAACCAGATGGACCATCACTTGGGTTGGAGACCTTTCCATACCTCCGGCGGCGAGAGATGAAACAGGCCAATAGAGCAACCAGGAAGAATAGTCCAACACCTCCAACAACTCCACCAATAACTGCAGCATGACTAGCTGAATGGGACGAGCCTGATGGAGAGAAAACGACCTCCTGCGTTGGGGCAGGAATTGGATTCTGCCCAGCAAGACTACCATCGGTGCCGTTTATTTTGAATACCTCTACTCCATTCAGAAATGCATTATAGTAATTGGGCTTAGAACTGGTATCTGGATGCAGATCAAGCCAGAGATCCTGCTGTGGGTCTTTACTAGGGGGAGGAATCACCACAAAGTCCTGAACATTAGGTACCCCATTACCGCCTGCCAAGGCAATGATATCGTATCCAGGGGTCGCAGTCTGATTGTTGAGGAAGATATTGAACACAATCTGGTTGTCCTTAGTTATATTGGAAAAGATCTCGCAGAAATGCAGCCTAACCAAGTAACTGAACCCAGTATCAACCGTAAACAACCATGTCAAGTTAAAATTAACATTGATTGAATTGTTCATTGTCATGAACCTTGCAGTGGAGTAAACGTCGACAGGAGCAGTATACGAGGGTATAGAATCAGGATAAGCGACATTAACATCAGCAACATTAGTGGTTCCTGTTGCAGCCCCGAATATATAAGGAGTATCGTCAGACCACGACCTAAATAGGCCGGTATCCTTGGTAGGAGGAATGTAATTTCCACCCACATTGAGCCGATACAAACCCTCAAGGGCGGTGGAGTTATCGATATTAAAATTGACACCTCCACCAACAAAGGGTGTACCATCAGCATCTTGATAGATATCAGGCATAGACACAACCTCAATACCATTAATAAAGGCAAAGGAATTGGTATAATTAGACGAGGGCGTAAAGGTTAAGGTCAAAGTATCACCCTCGACATTGATGGAGTACTCTTTGATAAGGTAATCATAGTTAAGGGCTTCGGTGGTCTGGGCAGCACTAAAATTGCTAAGCAAAGTGAACGGCCCGGCCGCGACCGAGAAGATAGCATTGGTGGTATTATGACCATCATAAGTATTGGGATAAAAGTAAAGACGGACAAATTTCCGACCAGGGGCAACAGCAATATTATAGGAAAATTCAGATTGAAAAATTCTAGCAGTCAAGAAAGGAACCTCAGCAACATCAGGTGCTTGACTGTCAGCCGGAGCTGTGGTTGTGTTTTTGGTTGAAGACAAGAACTTAGATCCATTGTCGGAGTTCCATTTCCGACCATCGGAATCGGTGGCTTGTTTGTCGGTGGCCCCACAATTCAACAGAATATTATCTTTTGGTGTATAATTTTGAGCTACTATCACTTTTATTAATACAGATAACCATAGAATCAAAGCTAATTTTCTCCCCATTTCATCAAGATCTTATCTTTTTTTTTGGGAGCTAAATAATTCAATTCACATGAAATTCAAGCAAAAAAAAAAAAAAAAAATTAAAAAACGGGGAAAACTACAACTAACCAGGTAAAATTGAGCTGAAAAAGAGCTGGAAATGGAGAAATGAGCAGCAAATTGAGCTGAGAGAAACTTAACTTTGACGATCTCTAAGCTCAAAAGAAGAAGCAGGAGCAGAATCCAACCCCAGATGCAGAAGTTTCTAGAAAATGGAGAAAGAAGAAAGATGATCAAGTCATAAGTATGGATTTAGAGTGAAATAGAAGGTTGAAATCGAAAATCTGGGAATTTTGAAGAGAGAGAAAAGTTTAGGGTTAGAGGGAAGTTGGTAATGGAGGAAGAAAGAAGGAAGAGGACTACAAAAAACGGAATTGAAGGTGTCTCATTGCCATTTTTTATTTTAAATTTTAATTTATACAGTATAATTTTGTATTTTCGTGTAATTAATTGTTTAGCTCTCTTTTTAATTTACTACTACTACTACTACTGCCTGCATTGCTGGGAGTGGGACCGGAGAAAGGGGAGGATTACAAGCTTTAGACTTTTGGTAGTAGTAGTAGTTAGTTTGTTTTATTTTATTTTTAAAATGAGCTGTGACTTTATATTATACAGCATTACAAGATTTTGTTTATATTCCTTTTTGTTGTTTATTTATATTTCGCCATCCTTCTCCTTCCTTTTGTAAATGGAAATCTGCGGAGAAGTTCGGTGTTTTTAATGTATAGGTCGAGTTTAATTAAGACTCATAATTATAATTGTTAATTTAGTTATAGTTTGGTTGGATAAATTCATTTACAAAGTTGTTTTTCCACGTTATTTAGATTTGTTCTGTATTTGTTATTTGATTAATTACATAAAGTAAAAATTATCACTACAAGTTGGATTAAGTAAACAAATTGTGAAGAATATATCAAACAACTTAGTAATTTCTTATATCAACCAAACAATCACTACTTGTGTGTTGTGTCACATGTAACTATTAACTTATCAATCAAAAATGTATAACTTAAAATGTATCCGTTGTTGAGCTTTTTACATTAAAATTATGACTAAAAAAATCGAAAATAGATACATTCAAAAAATTAAGGTTCTCATATATTGATGGAAATATTTAGTACTTTGACTCGTTGTGATAGATGTACTAAATAAAGTTAAAGATAAAACATGTTACGAGTAATAGTGAAAAGTTAAAACATGACAATAATTAAAGAAAAAAGAATTAAGACAAAAGGCAAATGTGATTAGATGAAGTAATCAAACATAAATTATTAAGACCAACAAGAACAAGTTGCTTGTACACCTAGGAAAGAAACAGCAAGTTGACGAAAATGACGAAAAGAGAAGGGGTTAAAGGTGGTAATTCCAGATTTGCCATTAATGTTAGTTTATGATTGATTTGATGCCTCTACTAATACGGAGTACTATAATAACGTCCCATTAGACAGAACGGCTGAAGCGCGTATTATGTTGTGGTACAGTCTTACGCGTTTTTTTTTTTTTTTTTTTTTTTTTAAATTCCTTTCCAATCATTTTATTGACTCAAATTTTTTGTTTTTTGAAGAACTATTAAAAGTGATTGCTAACTCAACAATTCATTAAATATTGGGTTAATTTATAAAAAATATTTAAGTTTATAACCTACAGTGTATTTGACAATAGGGATGGAGCTAATGACATTAATGGGCAAAACTATATTCTCCATTGTCTGATATAATTTGGGAATTAAATTGGGATAAGTAAGTTAGCGGTTATGATAACCAAGAACCCGAAGTCAAGCCCGAAGGATTTGAAGACTCTAGTGGAAGATATCCTTTCGTTGACTGAGAAACTTTCTTATTTCTGTTGTTGCTATGTTTCGAGGAGTGGTGTCTCTAAAGCCCATGACCTGGCCATTAGGGCTAGGAGGGGGGTTTAAGGGACTAATCTACTCTTTTTGTTCACCAGCTGTTAAAAAAAAAAAATTTGGGTTAAGTACTAAAATACTCAATTTTCATTACTAACCTTTATTTTTTAACAATGTTGTTGGTTTATCAAGGGATAAGATGGTATGTTCAAGTGCATATTGAGGGCATAATTAAAACTGCTAATCGAAGTATGTGACTAAGGGCTTGTTCACATTTACTTAATTTTAGTTCAGTTCAGTTCAGTTTTAATTAGTTCAGTTCATCTCCTAATTTCCTTCTCTCATAAAATATTCATTTCAACTCAGTTCAGTTAAGTTCAGCTCCAATCAGTTCAGTTCAGTTCAGTTCAGCTCCAATCAGTTCAGTTCAGCTCAGTTCAGTAAATGTGAATAGGCTCTAAATGACGTGCAATTGTCATATCTTCCCCCACTATAAAACACTTCACACGTACTCAACCAACACACTTCTCATATTTCTATCGAAGGTGATAATCATATTGTAATTTATATTTTGTAGGGTTAATACAATTGTTTAATGTCTATGGAAGCTTCATCTTTTGATAGATGGGCACCAACACTAGTGTTTAAAGGCTTTCTCAACATTCAAGTCTCATCATGTGTACTATGAACTATGAAGGAAATCGGGCAGCATATCATGTTGCTTCTCTAGGCTATTCTACTCCGATCCATCAGGATATCCACCCCTTTTTTTGGATATCATTAATTACTCCTAGATAGAAAATCATTTCAGGTACTAATATTTCACATGAAAAACACTCGTCTTATTAAGGTTAACCATTTACTCATATCTAATATATGTTTTTTTTACCAAAAAAAAAAAAAAAATGATGGCGAAGGCATTAGAATATTTATATACAGACATGCATGTTTGGAATTGTGATCAGCTAGCAAAAACATGGGGCGGTCCTATCGCCGCGTTGGTGATGTTGCCTTATCTAGGGTGTAAATGAACCAAGTTGCCTTTTGCTTGCCCTAACTCCTTTTTGACTTGTGTTGAATTTGTTTCATACAATAAATGACTTTGAAGTTATTTAATATAAATGCTTCTTTGTACCTCAATAATCGACCCAGGCAAATGTAACATGTATGTCAATACATGAATTTCATAATCGACCCAAGCAAATGTAACATGTATGTCAATACATGAATTTGACCTACAACCCCTTCATATTAATAATAAAGTTTTTTTTTTTTTTTTTTTATTTTTTATTTTTTTATTTTTTATCATGAACCACCTTTTTAATTGGAGGCTCTTTAGGATCAAACTGGAGACGTTTTGGGGTGGGGATTCCCTTACACTTCCCTGCACTCCCAAAAACTTAACTCGCTAATTCGGGTCAGATGAACTTGTGAGAGGTTCCGGCTCAATAAAACATTTGTTCTTACCTTAAAAAAAAATTTTAAAAAAAACTCTACTAGATTATTTTGATACGAGTTAATTTTTGACACCTTTATTAGGGCCTGATCTAATTTGCTGAATTGAGTTAAACTGAACTGAACTGACCGAAGCTAAGTTGAACTGAATAGAGCTGAATGAATTGTTTATGAGAGAAGGAAATTGGAAATTGAACTGAACTGAGCTGAAATCGAATGGAAGAGAATTGACCGTTAGTCTTTTGATTCCAATCATCAACATTAGCAACCAAAATATTGGAAAACCACTTTTTTTTTTTTTTTTTTTTTTTTTTTTTTTTTTGACACACACAATTGGAAAAATCACATTAGAACAAGCAGGGCGAATAGTAACTAACTAATCAAACTACCAATCTTCCATTAGTCCATTTCTAAACAAGTTCCATTAGTTAGATGTTCCTCCATTTGTGTCAAAAATTCGTAGACTAGTCGCCAAGTATTCCATACTTATTGAGCCACTGCCGCATTTATTTAATTTGGCATTCTCAAGGTCAGAATTTCGCCATTTCAATTCACTATTGCTTAGATTAATTTTTAGGGTTTAAGCCTACCAACTTACTAATGTATTTCAATTCGGTTGAGTATTTTGTAACTTCGTAATTCCGTATTAATTTCATTTACATGCTCATTAATTAAATTAAAATTTTGAACTGTAATTTCATATGAGTTATTAGTTTTTGCTGAAAGTTTGATTAATTTCTTGTAGATTTTGGTTGAAACATGACTGATGAAACCTCATTACAACAAGCAATGTCGGATTTACATATACCCGAAGTGAGTACCATTAATTTTTATTATTTTTGTTATATATACTGTATGTAAAAGGGTTTTTATTGCGGATTCATTTTGTGGCTTGGGGTAATGCTGAATACTAGATACTTCGTACTAAATTGGAGTTAGCTGTGGCCTTGACTAATGGCAAACTTTACTTTATCCAACAATGATTGAAACGCGTTGTCGATTATAATGTACACACTGAAACAGACAGCTATTCACTTGTAAAGTTGATGCCTTTGAAATTTGAATGTGGTAATTTACAGTTGTTTGCATGATCATATGGATTTACTATTTTTAGGATGCCTGAGAAAAGATGTCTTTTTTGTTTTGGATACATATTTTTTTCCCATTATTTCGTTACCTTGATTAAATGTTTGAGATTTGGGAGCACGAGAACGTACTATTCAAGTAAAATGAACTGTCTTTTTGTGAAATTATGTATGTTTTGTTCTTAGTTATGTGGAGTTGGGTTAATATGACAATTATTTTTGGATGGAGGGAGTATTAAGGATCAACATGACAGTTTGGAAATCAGGAAAAGGGACTGATGATTTTGATTGGTAAGCTGACTTGAGGATTGGATTTTAGTAGTGTCAAAAGGCTTTGCTGATGATTATGGAGTCTGGCGCGGAGTCATTGACAAATAT
Organism: Chenopodium album; assembly: GCF_948465745.1. NCBI lineage: Eukaryota > Viridiplantae > Streptophyta > Magnoliopsida > Caryophyllales > Amaranthaceae > Chenopodium > Chenopodium album. Next base: position 55,498,885 of record NC_137845.1, on the reverse strand, counting down.
GTTATCCTCATAGGAAGGTGAAGTCTGTTTTCTGCTAATGTGAATCAGTTTCAAGCCGCCAATATCTATATCTGCTCTTCTGTTGTGGCAGATACTGTGTCAAATACTAGTTACTGTACAGGATTGTAAGTCTGTAAGATGTTTTGGGAATGAGCAAGTCTGTAAGATGTTTTGGGAATGAAATATTTTGTGTGTCAAAAACAGGTGAAAGTGTCTTAAATAGGCTGCTTGATTTTATCGCCTCAGCCTCAGGCTCTCAATTGAGTGTCATCCAATTGCTTTACCCTTTCAAACCACTTTCTTGGATGTGCAAACTTGGATTGTGGTTCTTTTGAGCCTCAGTTATCATTGATGCAGCTTTACATTTAGCGAATTACTTATAAGTGGTTTTTCCAAGTTATGGAAAATACTCTTACAATCACAATCACTCCCACCGGCCACCAAGCGTAAAACTATTGAGGGAAGGGGGAATATGAGGATGGGTATCTGACACTTCTGGTGGTGCTTCTTGGGTTCTGAGGTGCATGGGCGTAGAATCGGAAGTGCAAAGTGCTCCCCAGCATAGGGCCCCGATACTAGAGGGCCTATTTTTTTTTTTTCAATTCTTATTCCTCATTTCCTCACTCACCCTCATCCCGAACGCACCACCCTCTTTCTCACTCAATAAAGTCCGAAACCCTAACCCCTACAATCATCAAATTCTTCCCTAGATCATCAAAACTTCATCAAAAATCATCTATTTACATCTCAATTTTCATTCCTTTCATCAAAATTCATACTACCTTCTTCAAAAATCGCCATACCCATTCTCTCTCCTCCATTGAAGCAATTTGGGGATTTTCGAGTAGGTGGTTTTTGTGCTCAAATTTGATTTATTCTTGCTTCTAGTATGGTATAATCACTTTCTCAACTCTTATTTTGCATTTTTACATCATTTAGTAGCTTGAAATTGATTATACTTGATTGTGAATAGTGGTAGTATGGTTTTTGTTGAATATGATGATTGATTGTGTGATTTTGATGATTATTATTGTTGTTTTGTTGATTGATTTTGGCTTACATTGTGTTGTTGATTGTTTTTGAAGCTTGATTGGTGCATTTTGTGGTGATTGTGAGAAGTTGGAGTTTTGGAAATTTGGTAGTAAGGTGGTGTTTGTGTGGTTGGTTTGATTGTTTAAGGTGTTGTGAATTTTGGTGTTGGAGGTGTGCTTGTGGTGTTTTGTGGAGTGGAGTTGCTGATTGAATTTGGTTGATAATCTTGATAGAGGCAACATGTCTAAGTTCATGCGATCTCTCACTTCTAAGAAGAGAAAGACCAATATCACAATAGAAGAGCCATCTACGAACCCCTCAACTTCCCAAACACAAGAACCAACTCCATTGCCCAAAATCAAAATCCAAGACCCAATCCACAAAGCTCGTTATGCCACCCTCAAGAAGAAACGATCTCTTGAACCCTCTCGGCACTATCATCAAAATGATATGGTTAAATTGGGGATTGATGAGGACTTATGGGAGTTGTTTCGCAACCTCCGCATTGGCACTTTTGTGAACAAGTGCTACCGGACATATGATGAGCCTACCATGGAATTTTTGGCTACTGTATCTTGTGCGGCGTTCGATGAGAATGACACCGGGTTTTCAACTTTTCAACATTCATCACACCATCTTTCACGCCGAATTCAATGCGGCACTTGATTTCAATCCGGTCCCGAGTTCTTTTTCAAGGATGAGTACCACCAAGATGTTTGGTGGATGATATCTCGGGGGAAGGCGAGTTCGTTACTCGATAATCGATATGCCTCCATAAGCAAAGTGTTCCAACCATGTCTCCGGGTTCCACATAGGCTTTCGGGATATTCGGTAATCCCAAAGCAAGAGTTGGGGAAAATGAGTCAAATGGAGCTCAAAATTATTTGGTTGGCTATTAGAGAGGAGTACTGAGGAAGATTGAATTTGGGGCTCATGTTCTTAAGATATTGCAAGGGTTTACAAGATAGGGAGTCCTGAGAGATCCCTTGTGGAAGCATGGTCACGAGGCTTAACCTTCATCTTGATCGCTTCCGACCCTCTTGTACCCCGGTAGGGGATTTGAGCACCCTATACCTTGATATTGCACAATTGAAGCAAGTGCAATTTTTGGCTAAAGATAATAATGGTGTTCGATTGGTTAAGGGAGAACAAACATCAGTGTTATCTTCCTAACCCTTCCTTGACTTCACATCTTCGGGAGGTGCCTAATGTATGGCGCATCCCCACAAGCGACCGCCTCCCATATGATGATGATGAGATGGAGGTGGAACATCAACAACAACAACAAGATCCACAACAACACCAATTTGCTAACCCGGATATGGATGCGTTGAGTGCTCAAATGAAGGGAATGCAAATAAGATTGGAAGGAATGTATAACCAAGACTTTGAGACAATATTTCATCAAATGAGGGGCATTTCCGAGATGCAACAAGGTATGTTCCTACAACAACAATAACTCTTTGATGCTAGTGTTAACCGTGGGGAGATCTTCCCCGCGGTTAACTATCCATATTTTCCACCCCATCATGGTCCCGTACCATCGAGAGGGGGTGATGGGGTACCCACATACCCATATTGGCAAGGACCCCAAGGGTCCAACACCGAGACTCACTCATTTCCTGATGAGCACGGTAACTACGATTACTGTGTTCCCGGTGGGAGCGATTGTAGGGGTGATCCTAACTACCCCTATGTCCACCCCGATTATCCACTACCACTTGCTTTGCCCCAGCAATATACTCCCTTAGCCCCTTGGAAACAAGATAACTTTGAGGGGCACTATGGTTGGCCACCTGGCTACACAGGGGGACGGGATCTTTATGGTTCCCCATCCGGGTTCTCCTATGATAGGGATTTGGTTTTACGGAACAAAAATATTTATATTAGGGATAACACAAACATTTGTGACAATATATGATCCTGGGATGTATTCCCTAACATAATGATCATATATGGTTCCAAACGACATTATATGATCCTGGGATGTATTCCCTAATATCTTAAGACTTTTAGACATCGAGTTCCGAAACCTCCAAAATTGTTCAAAAAGCGTGGATAATAGCCTTCAATTTTGGAAAATTTTCACTTTTTTTGGCCCAAAAGTAAAAATTGCCGAAATGTTTACCATGGACCTAATACCCTCCGGGAGTCCAATTGGCTGGATGGAACCATCCAATTTGCCTTTAAGCATCTAATTTACTCGTTTACACCTTGCACCGATTTCATAAACACAAGCCTACCACGGACATTTATGACAACATATAATGATCATATATGGTTCCAAACGACATTATATGATCCTAGTTTCCCTAATATCTTAAGACTTTTTAACATCGAGTCCCGAAACCTCCAAAATTGTTCAAAAAGCGTGGATAATAGCCTTCAATTTTGGAAAATTTTGACTTTTTATGGCCCGAAAAAAAAATGCCGAAATGTTTACCATGGACCCTAATACCCTCCGGGAGTCCAATTGGATGGATGGAACCATCCAATTTGCCTTTAAGCATCTATCCAATTTACTCGTTTACAACTTGCACCGATTTCATAAAAAGAAGCCTACCACGGACATTTATGCAACGTATAATGATCATATACGGTTCCAAACGACATTATATGATTATGGGATGTATTCCCTGGTATCTTAAGACTTATTGACACCGGGTCCTGAAAAATCACAAATTAATCAAAAAGCGTGGATAATAGCCTTTAATTTTGGAAATTATTGACTTTTTTTGGCCCGAAAATATAAATTGCCGAATTGTTTACCATGGACCCTAATACCCTCCGAGAATCCAATTTGATGGACGAAACCATCCAATTTGCCTCAAAGCATCTAATTTACTCGTTTACAACTTGCACCGGTTTCATAAACACAAGCCTTCCACAGACATTTATGACAACATATAATGATCATATATGGTTCGAAACAACATTATATGATCCTGGGATGTATTCCCTAGTATCTTAAGACTTTTTGACACCGGGTTTCGAAACCTCCAAAAATGTTCAAAAAGCGTGGATAATAGCCTTTAATTTTGGAAATATTTGATTATTTTTGGCCCGAAAATAAAAATTGTCGAAATGTTTACCATGAACCCTAATACCCTCCAGGAGTCCAATTGGATGGATGGAACCATCTAATTTGCCTTTAAGCATCTATCCAATTTACTCGTTTACAACTTGCACCGATTTCATAAAAGAAAGCCTACCACAGACATTTATGCAACGTATAATGATCATATATGGTTGCAAACGACATTATATGATCATGGGATGTATTCCCTGGTATCTTAAGACTTATTGACCGAAACATCCAAAATTGTTCAAAAAGCGTGGATAATAGCCTTTCAATTTTGGAAATTTTTGACTTTTTTTAGCCCGAAAATAAAAATTGTCGAAATGTTTACCATGAACCCTAATACCCTCCAGGAGTCCAATTGGATGGATGGAACCATCTAATTTGCCTTTAAGCATCTATCCAATTTACTCGTTTACAACTTGCACCGATTTCATAAAAGAAAGCCTACCACAGACATTTATGCAACGTATAATGATCATATATGGTTGCAAACGACATTATATGATCATGGGATGTATTCCCTGGTATCTTAAGACTTATTGACCGAAACATCCAAAATTGTTCAAAAAGCGTGGATAATAGCCTTTCAATTTTGGAAATTTTTGACTTTTTTTAGCCCGAAAATATAAATTGCCGAATTGTTTACCATGGACCCTAATACCCTCCGCGAGTCCAATTGGATGGACGGAATCATCCAATTTGCCTTAAAGCATCTAATTTACTCGTTTACAACTTGCACCGATTTCATAAACACAAGGCTTCCACAGACATTTATGACAACATATAATGATCATATATGGTTCCAAACGACATTATATGATCCTGGGATGTATTCCCTAGTATCTTAAGACTTTTTGACACCGGGTCCCGAAACTTCCAAAATTGTTCAAAATGCGTGGATAATAGCCCTCAATTTTGGAAATTTTTTAACTTTTTTTGGCCCGAAAATAAAAATTGCCGAAATGTTTACCATGGACCCTAATAGCCTTTAGGAATCCAATTGGATGGATGGAACCATCCAATTTGTCTTTAAGCATCTTATTTACTCGTTTACAACTTGCACCGGTTTTATAAACACAAGCCTTCCACGGACATTTATAACAACATATAATGATCATATATGGCTCCAAACGACATTATATGATCCTGGGATGTATTCCCTCGTATCTTAAGACTTTTTGACATCGGGTCCCGAAACCTTCAAAATTGCTCAAAAAGCGTGGATATTAGCCTTCAATTTTGGAAAATTTGGACTTTTTTTGGCCCGAAAGTAAAAATTGCCGAAATGTTTACCATGGACCCTAATACCCTCCAGGAGTCCAATTGGATAGATGGAACTATCCAATCTGCCTTTAAGCATCTAATTTACTCGTTTACAACCTGCACCGATTTCATAAACAGTAGCCTACCACGGACATTTATGACAACATATAATGATCATATATTGTTCCAAACGAAATTATATGATACTGGGATTAGTATCTTAAGACTTTTTGACACCGGGTCCCGAAACTTCCAAAATTATTCATAAAGCGTGGATAATAGCCTTCAATTTTGGAAATTTTTGACTTTTTTTGGCCCGAAAATAAAAATTGCCGAAATGTTTACTATGGACCCTAATACCCCCCGGGAGTCTAATTGGATGGATGGAACCATCCAATTTGTCTTTAAACATCTTATTTACTCGTTTACAACTTGCATCGATTTCATAAATACAAGCCTACCACGGACATTTATGAAAACATATAATAATCATATATGGTTCCAAACGACATTATATGATCCTGGGATGTATTCCTTAGTATCTTAAGACTTTTTTACACCGAGACCCGAAAACTCCAAAATTGTTCAAAAAGCCTTTAATTTTGGAATTTTTTGACTTTTTTTGGCCCGAAAGTAAAAATTGCCGAAATATTTACCATGGACCCTAATACCCTCCGGGAGTCAAATTGGATGGATGGAACCATCCAATTTGCCTTTAAGCATCTAATTTACTCATTTACAACAGATTCCTACCACTGACATTTAAGACAACATATAATGATCATATATGGTTCCGAATGACATTATATGATCTTGGGGTGTATTCCCAAGTATCTTAAGACTTTTTTACACCGGGTCTCGAAACCTCCAAAATTGTTCAAAAAGCGTGAATAATAGCCTTCAATTTTGGAAATTTTTGATTTTTTTTTTGCCTGAAAATAAAAATTGCAGAAATGTTTACCATGACCCCTAATACTCTCCGGGAGTCCAATTGGATGGATGGAACCATCCTATTTGCCTTTAAGAATCTATCCAATTTACCCGTTTACAACTTGCATCGATTTCATAAAAAGAAGTTTAACACGGACATTTATGCAACATATAATGATCATACATGGTTCCAAACGACATTATATGTTCCCGGGATGTATTCCCTCGTATCTTAAGACTTTTTGACACCGGGTCCCGAAACATTCAAAATTGTTCAAAAAACGTGGATAATAGCCTTTGATTTTGGAAATTTTTGACGTCTTTTGGCCCAGAAATAAAAATTGCTGAATTGTTTACCATGGACCCTAATACCCTCCGCAAGTCCAATTGGATGGACGGAACCATCCAAATTGCCTTAAAGCATCTAATTTACTCGTTTACAACTTGCACCGATTTCATAAACACAAGTCTACCACAGACATTTATGACAACATATAATGATCACATATGGTTCCAAACGAAATTATATGATACTGGGATGTATTCCCTAGTACCTTAAAACTTTTCGACTCCGGGTTTCGAAACCTCCAAAATTGTTCACAAAACGTGGATAATATCCTTCAATTATGAAAATTTTTGACTTTTTTTTTTCTACCCAGAAATAAAAATTGACGAAATGTTTACCATGGACCCTAATACCCTCCGGGAGTCCAATTGAATGGATGGAACCATCCAATTTGCCTTTAAGCATCTTATTTACTCGTTTACAACTTGTACCGATTTCATAAACACAAGCATACCACGGACATTTATGACAACTTATAATGATCATATATGGTTCCAAACGACATTATATGATCCCGGGATGTATTCCCTAGTATCTTGAGACTTTTTGACACCGGGTCCCGAAACTTTCAAAATTGTTCAAAAAGCGTGGATAACAGCCTTTCAATTTCGGAAATTTTTGACTTTTTTTTGCCCGAAAGTAAAAATTGCCGAAATGTTTTCCATGGACCCTAATACCCTCCGAGAGTCCAATTGGATGGATGGAACCATCCAATTTGCCTTTAAGCATCTAATTACTCGTTTACAACTTGCATCGATTTCATAAACACAAGCCTACTACGGACATTTATGACAACATATAATAATCATATATGGTTCCAAACGACATTATATGATCCTAGGATGTATTCCCTAGTATCTTAAGAGTTTTTGACACCGGGTCCCGAAACCTAAAAAATTGTTCAAAAAGCGTGGATAATAATAGCCTTCAATTTTGGAAATTTTTGACTTTTTTTGGCCCGAAAATAAAAATTGCCGAAAAGTTTACCATGGACCCTAATATCCTCCGGGAGTCCAATAAGATGGATGGAACCATACAATTTGCCTTTAAGCATCTAATTTACTCGTTTACAACTTGTATCGATTTCATAAATAGAAGCTTACCACGGACATTTAAGACAACATATAATGATCATATATGGTTCCAAATGACATTATATGATCCTGGGATGTATTCCCTAGTATCTTAAGACTTTTTGACACCGGGTCCCGAAACCTCTAAAATTGTTCAAAAAGCGTGGATAAAAGCCTTCAATTTTGGAAATTTTTTACTTTTTTTGGCCCGAAAATAAATACTGCCGAAATGTTTACCATGAACCCTAACACCCTCCGCGAGTCCAATTGGATGGATGGAACCATACAATTTGCCTTTAAGCATCTATCCAATTTAGTCGTTTACAACTTGCACCGATTTCATAAAAGAAGCCTACCACGGACATTTATGCAACATATAATGATCATATATGGTTCCAAACGACATTATATGATCCTGGGTTGTATTCCTAGTATCTTAAGACTTTTTGACACCGGGTCCCGAAACCTCCAAAATTGTTCAAAAAGCTTGGATAATAGCTTTTTATTTTTGAAATTTTTGACTTTTTTTGGCCTGGAAATAAAAATTGCCGAATTGTTTACCATGGACCCTTATACCCTCCGCGAGTCCAATTGGATGGATGGAACCATCCAATTTGCCTTAAAGCATCTAATTTACTCGTTTACATCTTGCACCGATTTCATAAACACAAGCCTACCACGGACATTTATGACAACATATAATGATCATATATATGTCCAAACGACATTATATGACCCTGCTTAGGTGCATAGCTAAGGTGATTGTGGGAAGGAAAGGCTGTTTATGTTGGTGATGAGGAATGGACATTGTTCACTGAGGCCATGTAAGTGGTTGGATCCATCCACATTTCTTTTAAGTGACTGACTAATGACCGTGCTCAATTCCAATCAACACTATATGACCTCGTGATGCCTAGTTGGTGGTTGAAACCTTCTGTTGCAGCTCTTAATTCTTAACTAAAAATGCAATTTAATTTCAAAATTGCCACATACCTGAACTTACTTATTTTTGGGACTTTATTGACTTATTGGTAGACTTATTATTGTTTCCAAACTGACTTATATGACCTCGAGGGACATCCCACACATTCACTTTAATTTTTGGAAAATTTCCCGAATTTTGTCCAATAGTGTGGATAATTAGCCTTTAATTTTGGACAATTTTCAACTTTTTTGAAATTAATATAGAAAGAGGCGGAAATACTTCCCATGGACCCCACGATACCTTGAGAGGCTATATGAGTGGTTGGAACCATCGACATTGCATTTAATCTTGTTTCTCCCTTTGCCACCACGATCTTATATGGGACCGATCAATGGTTGTATATGGTTTCAGACAATATTATATGACCTTGAGAAGTCGAGATGCCAAGTTGGTTTTTGAAACGATCTCTTGCATTTCTTAACTACCAATGCAACATAATTTTGAACCAAACTCATTCTCGCAATTTTATAGATTTATTGGTAGGCTAATAGGCTTGTTATTGAAAAATCACCTTATATGGCCCTAGGAGACACCCCACACATTTACTTAAAATTTTTTAAAATTTTTAAAATTTTGTTCAAAGGTGTGGATTATAGTCTTCAGTTTTGGACCATTTTTTATTCTGTTGGATTCGAAAATAAAAGAGGCCATGGTGCTTCCCATGGACCCCACAAGGCCACAATACCCCGGGAAAATGTGTTGGTGGTTGTAACCGTCCACTTTGCCTATCAAATTGTCAATTTAGACATTTACGTACAAGTCTCCCTTAATTAACTCAAGGCCACCACGAGCCTATATGCTATCAATTAATGGTTGTATGTGGTTCCTAAACAACATTATAAGACCTCGGGATGCGTCTCATACCATCCTGTGAGTTTTCAACACCGGAAAACCCCCCTTTGCCTTATTGTGCCTTGTGCCTTTACAAACACTGACTTCCACTGAAATGGAATTCTGTAGAGAGGGTGGGAAGAACATGACTAATTCTAAGGGTATCCATGAGATTATTTCACACTTATCACTGGACTATGGACTGGGGTATATAGAGGTTGTAATGGATGGATGAAAACACAAAAGGATAAATTGTACAAGATCTTGTTTCTCCCTTTGCACCATTTTACATGATGCCTTTGGCTTAAAGATTAAGAATAGAGGAACAAGAGAGTAAAAGAGAGAGTGGTTTGGACTGAGAAATAATAAGGCAGAAATAACAAGGCGGAGTTTACTTGAAATTTGAAACGGTTTGTGACTTTGTGTGCAACTAATATAGGACTATATATAAAGACAATGTGTGAATCATGTGGAACAGGGGGAGTAATGTTTCAAAGAAATTAAATAATTGATGGACTTGAGGAGAAGAGTTAAACCAGTAAACATATTGATTAAGTAGTTCTTCTTACATTGTGTTACTTTATGACTATAATTCCACAATACAGATTGTGCCTTTTGACCCAACCAAGAAGAAGAAGAAGAAGAAGAAAGTTGCCATCCAACATAATGTGGAGAGAGATGATTTGTCGCGATGTCAGTAAAAACCTTCACGAGATTTACATCTTTTCCTGATTATTCAGCACATTTGTTTGTGAAGTTTGGTTTCATGGATTTCACGTCTCTAGGCACTCACTATCAGTAATATTCTGCATGACTATCATTTTCTTTGTTTCAGTGAATGAAGGTGGAAGAAATTTGTTTCTTGGTTTAACAGAGAACAGAGGATCAGTAAGTTTAAAATTTGTACTTAGCTTTTAAAAAGATCTAGCTGCTATCAAACATTGTTGATTGATGAAGATATTGTCAATTGCAGGTAGGAACCAGTAAATTGCTTAGCTATGATTCTGATGCTGCAGGAGCCATGTATGGTAAACTTAGCCTTCCTGTACTAGTGTTTCGCTTTAAAATGTTTCAGAGGATCTCAGATTTATTTTATTTGGGATTCATGGGTGGCACCATAGCTACTAATATTTTAACCTTAAGGTAGTAGTGCACAGTGTTTTCTATAATAGTATATGCGCGTGATCCTAAGGCTTGAATTCTCTTTAGCTCTTGGCAAGCAGATTGCTTATTATGAGTTTTCCTATTGCAGAAAGTTTTCAATGTTCATTTGCATTTTTTTCTACTTATCACAAGAAAGGTAGTTTTGGCTTTGTAAAACTAAACATTTTTTTCCTTTTCAGTAGATCTTGGCGAGGAGGATGAGGAAGAAGATTTGGTTATTCAAGAATCTGGGTACCCTTTGGAAGGAAATGAATGTGATTATGAGTATAAAGAGGTACTCCTTTTAGCACTTTTATGCTAGAATATTATGATCATGGTTTTGTTGGAAGAGCTTTTGTCTATCACTGTTCTACTAGGATCTTAAGTAATTAGTTGATTCAAGGATTCTTGGATGTTCAATTTAGATCAAGAAAGTCTGCTTTATTATTGCACTTGTGCTATTCACCAATATCAAATATGTATATTACAGGCCTAATGTAATGGACTCAGACCACTACCTTACTAAAAACAACAGAAATATAGAGAACAGAACAAATGAGGAAGAAAGCTTCGAGCTTGATTATATTTAACAATGGCAGCAATAAGTTTCACACATAAGTAGGTTTAGCCTACAACTCTCCACGTTAGTAGGTTTAGCCTACAACTCTCAGTAGTGGGTTTAGCCCACAACACTCGGAGAATAACTCTAATACAAAAATGCCTGCCAGCTTTTGTGATGGATCACCATACGAAGGTCAACAGTCAAGAAGCGGCAACCGATGAGAAGGGGACATCAGAAGCAAAGAAAAGGGAGACTTGAGTCAGCAAGCAACAAAAAGCAAAGTGACAAAACTCATTAAGGAGAAGTTAGGGAAAGCAAGCAACAAGCAGTAGCAATGTCTTAGGTTGGTTTAGCTATTTTGGTTAAGTAGTCACATGAAGGCTAATTGTTCCTTAGAAGCTTGAGTATAAATGTACTAGTAAGCTTAGTAGTTGAATTATCCAGAAATTAAGTGAGTTCAGTGAGTTCTTCATGAGAGTAGTAGCCTCAAGCTACCTCGAGATCTATAGCCTAAAGCTATAGTTATCCTTCTTAATTTGTATTCCCAAATCATTAGCTATTAATTACTTAAGCTTTAAGCCTTAAATTACTATTCTTTGTGTTAATCTTGGGGTCGGAAATCTGGTCTATAACAGCTTTCCCCCTCTTTCATTTATATACACAAGTTCCCAGACTGATTTGTGGCTGATGATTGCATTTGGTCTTCACATGCTCTGCTCTTTTGTCCCTATGTGCTGCCACTCATTCCCTTGCCTAATGCTCACAGCCTGCTGCTGTATTGGTGCCTTGGTGCCTGCTTTCTTCTTCCTTCTGACGTACGGGAGGATCACAGGTGTCTGTTTCACTACATCTAATCTTTCGAGTGTACATTTCGCTGGTATATTGCATTATAGTGAAGACTTTGGCAAGATAATAATAGCTTCAAACTTTGTAAACTACAAGCAATATACCAAGGGAGCTTCCTTGTAGATATGTATAGCACTCGTACCCTGGTAGATATTTGTTCATCAAATAAGCTTGCAGTTTCACTCAGCTAGCCGGCCTGTCTTCATTGTGTATTTCTCAGTTCTGAATCAGTTTGTTCTAGTATTTGCGAGCCACAATCTCAACAATGTTTTACTTGTGATTGCCTTTTGCTTTTGTAAAATTCTTTTTCCATCAATGCCTATAGATTTTATTCACGATTTCGTAGATAATCATGTGTTTACTGAATTGCAGCTGCTACAACGAGTGTATAGTTTTCTACTGGAACAAAATCCTCAGCTTGCTGAAGATAAGCGAAGGTCAGTTTTAAGGCCACCAATAATTTTCTCAGAAGGCTCCACACAGACAGTCTTTGTCAATATCATGGATCTATGTAAAACGTAAGTCTTCAACCACTATGGAGTACTTAACACATCGTATAAAAGATGGGTTTATGCTGTAATGTTTTATTGTCACAATGGTTATTTCAGTTGACTGATTACAGCTATTCTAATCCCTGCTAGATTGTAGAAATTTATTATTTGCTCCTCCCCTGCCCAAGAGACTCATTTGCCCCTGATGATATTGGTCTTGAAATGTTGTCACGTTTGACATTGTCAATGTGATCATGCAATCTCAAGTTGCTATTTGTCTTTTCCCATCAATAACCTATATTTTTAAAAAGAGAGTGCTTATTTTGATTATATTTTTGGTATTTTCAGGATGCATAGGCAACCGGAACAACTTATAAATTTCCTGTTAATCGAACTGGGCACTAGTGGATCATTAGATGAGGATAACAAATTGATAATTAGGGGAAGATTTGCTCCTAAAAGTTTAGAAGATTTATTGGAAAGATATATCAGTGAGTCCTATCATTTATACATGATATTTGAGATTATTGACTATGACACTCTTACAAACCTAATTGTTCTGTTTGTGGATTTATTGTTGATGCATTTGCTCCTTACTTACAGATGAATATGTCCTTTGCAATATTTGTAGAACTCCAGACACAATTCTTTCAAAAGAAAACCACATTTTCCTCCTCCAGTGTGAGCTGGTAAGCTTCCCTTTTTTTTTGGTTTCTTAGGATATAATGCGACAACCGCTCCCTTGATCTCTCAGACAATTTCTTTTGTCGGCTGTTGCTGTATAGCTGGTTTGACTTGTGATTCTGATCATTAGAGTAATATTTGCTCTGTTCTCTCTATTGATGCCATAATTTATATATTTACAGTGTGGTTCTGAACGATCTGTGGCTCCCATAGGAGCTGGTTATGGTACTCGTTCAGAGCGTAGGAAAACTGGACCATAAACTGCAGTGATTATTTTCTGCAGTTTGCAGCAGTTGCGTATATTACTTTTTCCTGTTCACCTGAAGCTATGATTTCATCCCTTTGAATACAATTTAAATGCACTGGTTTGGGATTAAGAAAGTGAGCACTTTGGAAGGTTGAAATACAAGAGCTTGCGACATTATCCAGGTCTGCAAGATTGCATCATACAAAGGCCTCAAGATGAGCATCTTAAACAGTTTTCCCTGGCTGTAATCGATTCCTCTGGGTTCCGTTTGCAAGAAAAGTTTTTGTTTAAAACACTGACTCAAGAAACAATCCTATATTATCTTGCCAATTTCAATGAAGAGCATCATCCGAGTACTATTTTGCTACTCTTAATGGTGCTATCATTTATGCTAATTTAGAGCTGTATAATAGATATTGCATTCACCTAAATCTAGATACACTCGGGTGCATAATAGATATTGCAGTTTTGGTGTCATGTATTGGCTTCATCTCCATTTCTTCAACCTCTATTGTCTCCCATACTCTTGCTGTAGACTTGTCGCTGGCCTTATATATTTTGAAGTATTAATTTTGAATGAGTTGTACAATTAGCAGCTCAATTTAGTACTTCTTATTTTTGAAATCTTAAAAGATTGAACTGAACAAAAAAATGGATATTGAGGTTTACGTTGCACTCTGTGTGATGATGGGCACATTGGCTGGCTGCTATTTATCCTTACTCGGGAACCAAGGAGGTTATCGATAGCTCGACTTGATCTGAATTCCAATCCTATTTTGATTAAAAAGTTCAAATCTAAACTAAACCTTAAACGATATTAGAACAAGGTGATAATTTGAAATTTAAAAAAAAAAAAAATTTCAAAAAATAGTAATACGCCGTCTGTGGGGATCGAACCCACGACCACGTGGTTAAAAGCCACGCGCTCTACCACTGAGCTAAGAAGGCCTATTTATTTACTTTTTGAGTTTAAATGTTTTTGTATAATTGTTTTAAGATTGGAAACAAGATATTATTCCTTATTTGGAAAGTTGTGAATCTGCCAAAGTCATCCACATTGTCTACAACACACTATTAAATATTTTTACAAAAATATTTGTACTTTATATTTGCGTTTTCCTACATTAAATTCGAATTATCTTATATTATACTACGTAGTATGTATTATTTATTGTTGATTCAAAGTTTAGAAACTTATAATTAAGAGCAACAACACAAATTATACCAACTTGATTACTTGAATAATATTGTACATCTGTTTCATATTATTTGCAACGATTTAACCTAAAATGTGAGTAGAAAATGTCTAATAATCGTTACAAATAATATGAAATAGAGGCAATATTTTTTAGAGTAAGCAACGTTACCGACATTCTTGACATAAAGCATGAGTATTACATAAAGATAAAGATCTATGACCACAAATGCAAAGGGGATATTATCATTAATGTTGTATGAAAGAAAGAAGCTTGAAGAACAAGTGCCAACTACCAGCTGCACCTTTTGTATTCTGCTTTGGTGCTCCCTATATTTTAAACAACCAACTCCAAATTACCTTCATTTTCATCTAATTACAGATTTTAACCACTTCAAGTTTATTTGCTGTTGTTTCAATGTGATCAATATCAATAGTGGCAGTTTTTGCAACTGGATTATGGCAGGTAATTAATTACTTATTATAATCTTACATTTTGGTAATTTTTTTTTTCTTTTCCCAATCTCATATTAGCAATTAAGCATTACTTATATTGCAAATGTTAAAAGAGTGAATTGTAAGGTCTTCACAAAAAAAACAGAAGTACAATAGAACTATCTTTGAAGCAAGCTTTAATTCATCTTAATTAGGAAGCACTGCCCCACTTGCCTTGTATATCTATTTGTTACAGGAGCTATGGAACAATCTATAAGCCTAGCTAATGTAATGTCTATCTTTTGGCCTTTCATCCCAATCAAGTGACTTAGACTTGGTACCTTAGCTTGTGTGCAATGTGTAGATCACATGAAACTACATACACATCATATCATCTCTTATCTTGATTTGTATGTTATCCTTGTTTTTTTTTTTTTTGTGTTATCCATTAACCCTTTTTGTTTAGATTATGCATGAACAAACCAATATATTCAATGCATTTACCCTTTTTGTTTTGATTATGCAAATATTTAAGGGTAATCATTACCAACTATTTAAATTGTTACCCATCTCAATCCTATGGTAACAATATTGTCTTCTTCCTCAATCCTCAGTTTATTTAGTACAAGAGATTATTTTCTTAGGTTTACGAAATCTAATTGTGGTAACACTTAGCATTACCCTTTTCCCGTCTTGTTTGTTTTTAGTTCCTAGAATCATACCAAACATACACTAAGTGTACATATAGGCAATGAAGCCTTGTCCGAAAGAGAAATTAAACCCTATGATAAGTTAATTTTAATAAAGTGCTGATGGACCAAATCTTCTATGCATGTGACCAATTAGCAATAAGTAACGATTGTGTTTGCACAATTTAGTAAGTGTGATGCAAGCACAACCAAAGTCTTGAAGAGAAATACTTCGTAAAGAACTCTTTACAAACTTTGCTTCAAAGAATAATGCAACCCCGGCCTTTTTCTCTTTCTCCTGAAGAGTTTAACCAAATATAAAGGCCACTTGCATTGTATGCATTATTGTACTAGTATATAGTTAGCTGATCATAGTTCTCTGGCATGGCTTGGTGTGACAATATGGCAAGCCTCACAAAACTTAAGGGCTTCACAATCTTTTTATTGATGCCGATCTTTTTGCTACATTTTATCAGTGCAGAAAATCAGTGTGGAATTGCTCCTGCTGAAGACGGGATTGATGCAGGGTAAGCAATTACTATAAACGATCTTTATAATTGTGTTTTGTTTAATTTTGTTGGTATGTTATGTGTGCAACAACTTTTAACAATGGCTATTATAATAATGTGATTAGGCTGTCTGAATTGGATGAGAATGCATGGGCAATGGTGGAGAGGAAAGGGAACCAATTCATTGTGAATGATAAACCTTTCTACTTCAATGGGTTCAACACCTACTGGCTTATGGTCTTCGCTTCAGATCAATCTACTCGTGGAAAGGTAACCGAGGTCTTCAAACAAGCATCTTCTGTTGGTTTATCAGTCTGCAGGACGTGGGCTTTTAACGATGGCCAATACCGAGCTCTTCAGAAGTCCCCTTCAGTCTATGATGAAGAAGTTTTTAAGGTCCTTTTCTTGTTTGTTTCTGTTCAAGATTTTATGCTAAGCATAAGTAAGATCTGTTATATGTAACTACAAAATAAATCCGTCTAAATTTCTCACAGGGCTTAGATTTTGTTGTGAGTGAAGCAAAGAAGTACAATATCAGGCTGATTTTATCCTTGGTGAACAACTGGAGTGACTATGGGGGCAAACCACAATATGTTAAATGGGGAAAAGATGCTGGCTTGAATTTGAGCTCTGAAGATGACTTCTTCTCTGATGCTACTCTCAAGACCTACTACAAAAATCATATCAAGGTTAGCTCTTTAGAAATCTTATATGATCCTTTACTGTCTTGGACCGAGTTATTGGTATTAGACACTGGTATGTGTCTACTCATACCAAGCTAATTCATGACAATATCACCACTTATTCAAAAAACAGTGTTAAGAGTCATACCCATGTCCAATTCTTGAGGATCTAACACGAATACTTGAGTTGAATAAAGAGTCCAAGCAACATGTTTATAAAAACCACAAATACTTTCATCTGATGTCATACTTTCTTTTTAAAAAACTTGATTTATAGATGGTGCTAAACAGAGTCAATACCTTTACCAATGTCACATACAAAGATGACCCAACCATTTTTGCTTGGGAGCTGATGAATGAGCCTCGCTGCACTTCTGACCCCTCTGGCGATAAACTACAGGTTCGTCTGATTCACCCATTTCTAGTGCCCTAACCTTTTTCATCTTTTTAAGTGAATGTTAAGACAATTTCCATTTGTTCACAGGCTTGGATACAAGAGATGGCTGCCTATGTGAAAAGTATTGATCCAAAACACTTGCTTGAGATAGGGATGGAAGGATTTTATGGTCCCTCGACCCCTGAGCGGGCTCAGTTTAATCCAAATACATACGCCACACAAGTGGGAACTGACTTTGTGAGGAACCATCAGGTTTTAGGTGTTGATTTTGCATCTGTTCATATATATGCAGATTCTTGGTAAGTAGCATTACACCTGTTTATTTTGCTCATCGTATCACATAGTTTTATGTTTATACTGTACTGACGAAAACAAATTTTTTGACTTAGGATATCACCTACAATAACCGATGCACATCTCCAGTTCTATCAGTCATGGTTGCAAGCCCACATAGAAGATGCAGAGAAGTCAATCGGGATGCCTGTTGTGTTTGCAGAATTTGGTGTATCTGTGAAAGATCCTGGGTACAACTCTTCTTTCAGGGACACAATTTATAACACAGTGTATAAAACTCTGGTGAATTCAGCTAAAAAAGGTGGAAGTGGAGCTGGAAGCCTTCTGTGGCAGCTCTTCCCTGAGGGCACCGATTACATGGATGATGGATATGCAATTGTTCTGACCAAATCTCAATCTTTAGCAGACATGATTGCTCTTAATTCTGCAAGGCTAGAGCTCATTAGCTCAGTATGTGCTTGGAACTGTCGCTGGGGTTGCAAGAAAAGGCTGCTTGGTCTAGATCCGGCAGTACTCTAATGGTGCTGTGTAAGGTTGTGGCCAGCTTATTAGTAGGCTAAAATTATCAAATACTGATTAAGTGATTATGGCTTCTTCTTGTAAGCATTGTGAACAGGAAGGCTTTTTAAAAGGAACATGTATACACAATACAATACTTTGTAGATACTTCATCCACAAAACTGAGTTCCAGGTTACAAGATTGCAACATAATACAGCAGTTATAAGAGGATATTATAGTATAATAAGCAAGAAGTTAAAAGTAAGAAACATAATGTATCAACTATACATTAATATCAACATTGTATATAAGTTATCATAATTTCCTAAACTAATACTTAAAAAGTAAAATATTAGGAAATATATTTCACGGTTACATATAGCCCTTAAGGTTGTGTAAATCAAAATCATTATTAATACCAAAAAAATAAAAATAGATGAGGTCAATCACTAGTAACAAAACCATAGAGTATCAAAAGTCACTTGACAATGTCACTGCAAACTTCTGGATGAGTGTAAATTGCTAAAAGTACAATCAAAGTAAGCAACAGAATACAACTTAAGCAAAATTTACTATATGGGTCAATTAGATTATAGAATGCAACTCCCTTTTCATAAATAAGCTGCTTTTGGCAGGTTAATATAAGAACAAAACATAAAGCATTTAGTACCTGATCAATCAAAATTAAAAAATTTAGCAAGGAAAAGACTTGCCTGAGTACATACAGAGCTTCTGGATAAAAAGGAAGTCACTCATTTGATTTTCCTTGACAGTCAACAATGACAATTAAAAACTATAGATGTTTATGTACTCCATAGAAGGAAAGAAAAATATATTGATATACGAAGTTTTAAAGAATTACACATGCCTCCTGTTGTATATGCAAGGAAAGACGATCATCCTTATGCACGATCAGAATCTAGCTGATCTGATAAATTGACAGAACCCACCTCTTTTTATCTACCATCTTTGAGGTAACATCAAAAAGTAATTAATTAATTCATTGTTCTTCAAAACTCAAGACCAGTAAACGAGAGAAAGATTTTTCTTCTGATGTGTTTTAAAAGTTAACACGAATTCAGGGAAGAAATTTCTGTGAAACAAGTGTGTGTAAACTCTCAACAAGAGCTCTGTTTGTTATTTGTATATTCATATTGGAAAAAGTTGCAATGAAATAGGTAGGAGGATATTACTGATGATACTTACAAAAATGAAAAGAGCCTTGAGAAAACAGGTGCACAAGATCCTGAAGGATTACTATCTGGTCAAGCTCAATCTAGAGAGAACTGCAGCTGCTTGATCACCACCAAGCAAGAAATAAGGATGTCTAAGAGCAGCAGCGGCTGATAAACGACCTCGTCTAAATGATCCCCCCTCTGAGATAAGCTTTGTTACAAGGTCCCATCCTCTTCCCCTATCCAGATCTAATATCCTTAGATCAGGCCTACTTCGAGTGCGCTCCCTCCAGCGGTTTAAATCATATCCTACAGACTTCAATTCATTGTTAAAGTTTTTTAAGCCTGCTGTGGACCTCAGAGATGGTACAGCCATTTGCAGAAGAACTATCCCAGCTGAATACATGTCAAATAGATCAGGGCTATTGAGCTGCAAATCACATGTGGCCGATATCAACAATTCACTATAGGTGAAAAATCAAAATTTTAAGGAGAATTATGACAACTTCAGCAAATGGAAGTAGGATAAAATAAAATCTTAGAGCCATCATTCTGACCATTTTAGATATAGTTCTTTTCACATGATAAATAATGTTCTGAACTTCTGAATGTATTAGTCCTAATCTAAACTAATTAACCTCTCATTTGAACTTAATTTTGGGGGGGAAAAAACATATTAGAGGAGATTTGAAATACCTGCCATAAGATTGGAGAAAGTAATGCAGCAATAGGCTCTGGAGGCGGCCTTGGGGTTTCCTCTGGGAGTACATACAGTTCAGGAGGGCAATAGTCAGGGTCCAGCAGACCACGATCTGGGACATAGTTCTTACCAATACGAAGATCAGCTGCAGCACCAAAATCTATGAGCTTGATCTCTCCTTTCTTGGTCACTACTAAGTTTGCTGGCTTTACATCCCGATGAACAATGCCAGTGTCATGAATTTTCTTCAAAGAAGTGATTATCTGTCTCATTATTTGCTTGATGATCAATGCATTGCGCTCAAGAGAATCCATGCCTTCTAATGCTCGACCAAACATGATATTTTCTAAATTTACAGGAAAGTTACGGTCTTTCATGTAATCTGCAAGGTCTAGATCTCCCTGTTGAGAGAGTATTGTTATCTTAGCTACTTTGTAAAAGCAACTCTTGCAAATAAAACTTTTCCTTTTTTTCTTTTCTATGTGTGTGGGGGATGGGATACCTCAAATTTCCAAACAAGGCATTTTCCACCTTTTGTATACTGTGAATTTGTTTTGTCAGCTATAAAGCTTCCAAGAAAATCAGCACAGGTTTCTGGAGCAGCTCTTGATAACCTGTAATTAAACCACTCCTCAAAATCACCACATTCTTTGGCCCCTTTAACTCCAAGCTTCACCTAACAGATGAATAATATAAAGAAAATAATTATCTAACAACCTAATTCACAATATTGATTCTGACGACAAACAGTAATTTTCACTTTGCACCAGCATTCGAATAATGCTGTGAGCCTGTGACTTCCACACCAGTACAATTTAGATGAGAAAAGCCAAAAGCTTGATCAAGTCTGAAGAAATATTGTCATTCACTACTCAAAGCCAAATTGATTAACCAACTTTCAAGTTAAAACCATATAGCTAACCAAATGGGAAAATTTAAACTTACCTGCTTTAATATAACCTTTTCCTTGAATCTCTTGTCAGATTCAAGAGCTTTTGCCATGCTTCTCTTGGACACATTTTCTCCCACATTTACGTTCTTCGGCAGAAGCACCCCAGAATAGACCACACCAAAGGAACCCTCACCTATCTTATCAGTAATCAGAAAATCAGACCTTTTTAGTCTCCTTCTGCCTGTCAAGGTATCAAAACCCACTTGCAAAGGAGCTAGAATGTATGCATCAATGGCTCCAATAAGCACTCCAGGCCTTGCAGTCAGGTATATCCAAGCCAAACCAGCAAACACCGCGATTCCCAACTTTTCAGATTCCGGTAATGTATCAGCAATCTCCTGTATTTCAACAAAACTGGAACCAATAACCGGTAAAGAAGCAACAGTATCTGTCAATCCATCTATTATATTATCTGAAAATGCATTGCACTTCACATTGATTCTTTTCGGGCGGTTGATGAAGGAGAAGAAATGGTTTTGGTTGATGGGTTTAGTGAAGGAGAGAGAAAGGGACTTAGGATGTGCACTTGCAGCTGGAGAAAGCAAAGCAGAAGCCATAGATTTCCAAAAAAGAGCTTGATGATGTTTGGGTGGTGAATTGAGATGCACAATAGAACTGTCAGCAGTGGAGTATCTTTTGCCACGTGTCAGACCCAATATTATCCACTTAAAAAATTACATGTGGAGAAAGATAAAACAGCAAATTCCTCAAAGTCTGAAGATAGCAAAACTGCTGATGGCATCTTCTGATTAGGACCATTATAACCTTTCTTGACCCTTGGTGGTAAAAAAAGGCCCAAAATTTGTTTCTACTTTCAACTGTTCCTGCTGGTCTGTCTATATCTCTGTTGTTGGTCATGGTAACAACAAAAAACAATCTAATAGTATATATAGAGGCACACATTAATGATTGCACAACCTTAAATTAGGAATCAGTCTCACATAAAACTTTGGAAACCATCAGTCATGATGGAAAGTTTACTTTGAATACAATTAAACACAGTGGAGAATACACTACCCAAAGGGCTTAAATAGTCAAATTGATTCATACATAGAACATCTCCATGGAAGATTTAGACATATAAAAGTAGGGAGCTGAGGTCAAGCACGCTCGTTCAGGGGACTCATCCTCTGAAGGAAACTTGCAGCTGGTCTCACGTATGTAAAGTCCTTGAAGAGTAGATTCCCATTGCCGTTGGGACTTGCGGCAGGAGAAATCACAACCGGCATGTCAGTCCAGCATTTTTCAAAGTTAGCAGTACAGAGTTTTCCATCAACTTCTGGGCGGAAGCTTGGTGGAACTTGCCTTGCTTCTAGTTTCTTCCAGTTAATTGGCTTAAACCACTTATGGAGCTTCACTTCCTCGCTTGCCTTTACTCCATTGCCTAGACGCTTGGTTGGATCTTTTTGCAACAGCTGCAAAACAACGATGCTCATTTAGAACCTTCTTTACAAATAGAAAGCAAGCAGAGTTACAAATTTCTTTCTCTTTATAAATAAGTTCAGGACAATATAATAATATATTACCCCTTTTAACAGAGAATGCGCTTCACTAGTTAAGAAAGCTGGTAGCTTGATCTTATCTTTTATAATCTTCTTCTGAATCTTGTCCCTGTTACCACCAAAGAAAGGAGGCTGCACGAGGAAGACACAGTCATCTATAAGACATAGGTAATAGATTTCAAACGTGGACTAAAGGATTAAACACACATTTAAATATGTAACATTATTTATTTTTACAGCCAGCACAGCATTACTAAAAATCAGGTTGCAATTGCATAAAGATGCTAATAGCAGTATAAGCACCTATTTCATTGTGGTTTCGGAACACTCAAGCTAAAGATGCTAATAGCAGTATTAACACCTTCAAAGAAATATTATAAGCTTCTTAAAGTTCTATTCATCACGAGTTTCATACATAATATCTTAATTGTTTCTCACATATCATTTTAATGTGGATGATTTAATATTTTTGATTCCATAAGTCTAATTCACCAGATGCAGGAAGAGCATAAAGAACTATGCATTAATAAATTCTTGAGTCTCACAGCTATACCTCGCCAGTAAGCATCTCAAAGATTAAGACACCTACACTCCACCAGTCTGCAGCCTTGTCATGGCCCTTACCAATAACAATTTCAGGTGCCATATATTCCACTGTCCCGCACAAAGAGTTCGACCTCCCATTCTCTTCCATTTCTTTAGCAAGACCAAAATCAGTTAGCACAACCTGCAACATAAAGATAGGTCAGCACTGCTTGAAAAACAGCCATGATTTTATATGACAGAGAATCTGTAAGAAGAAATATACATGGCCATCTGCATCAAGTAGGATATTTTCAGGCTTCAGGTCTCTGTGCATTATACCATTCGCATGGAGATGAGAAACTGCAGAGACAATTTCGGCAGCGTAGATACGAGCTAGATCTTCCCTGAAAGCATAAGATTGTTACATTGATTTTCCACAGCAGTACCAGCTATCAACAAACGTGAATTTAAAAGAGGTATTCACCTGAAAAGACCGTGTTTCTCAAGCTGAAAGAAAAGGTGTCCTCCATTTATAAAATCCAGCACTAGGTACAGTCTGTATTTGGTCTGTGGGCAAGCAAAAGAAAGGCTAAGTAAAAATATAACATTAACTGAATCTACAATGTTACATCAGGTACAACAAATTCTATTTACTTAAAGAATGAAACACTCCTAAAATTTAATTGGATGAATAGGAGAACATATAAGGACTAAAAGGCATTGTAAAAATAGCACATAACAAGATTTGAATTACTTGAAATGAGTATCTGAGCTGGACAATAAAAGGATGACCAATCTTTGTCAAAATATCCCTCTCTGCTTTCATATACTCAGCATGGTTCTTCTCCATTATCTTATCCTTTCGCATGACCTTCATTGCATATATTTCAGAAGTACCCTTCTTGAGCACCTGGTATACCTTACCAAATGCACCTTGCCCGACCACTTTCATTATCTCAAAATCGTCAAGGCCAACTTTCTGATCCTTTGTCAATAGATCATCATGCAGGGAGTCCAACGGCTTTGCATCATCGTCTGTAGAGGTTTCAGAAACTTCATCAATAGCTTCGCCATTCACGCACTCTAATAAGACATCTGAGTCCTCAGGCTCAAGACAGAGCTTACTTAGCTTCAACGACTGACTAGCACATGCAGTTGGGCCAACCAGAGAATGTGATCGCCTGTACACAACAACTGGGTCATCATAAACAAGTTCACTCACATCAGCACCTGTAGTTTCTAAATTCCCTTCATTCACTTCAACAGGAAACTGCCCTGGAAGAGGACCAAAAACATCAGAAAAATCAAACTCATCATCATCGGCAGGAACAGCATTTGGAGGGTTAACAGGACGCAGAAACTGGCTCTGAAAGGATTTGTGGCTCTCACTTAAAGCAGAGAGCTGAGAAGAAACCATGCTGTCAAATTACAAGACAAGGATAAGTGCTGCAGATGGCCGAGTCCACGCACAACTAAGGAACAATAGACAATAGGTGTAATGCTGATGGACTCCTGTCAATGGCCTGAACTAGAAGAAAGTTCACGTAAACAATAAGATCTCCCAAAAACTTAGCCAGTAGAGATACCAAAATCCAGAGAAAGAAACTGTTCTTGTTTCCCGGAATGCAGGAAACCACGGATGTCACAGATTTTTTCGAATTCATGAAGTACAGGTACCAAATCTGCAATTCAATTTATAGATAACATGTAAGTGGAAAGAACTGTTGCAAAATTACTGGGTGCACCAAAAGTAAAGACTACAACAAAATGAACAAGAATCCAATTAGCAAAATTTCATACACCATGGTTTCATAGTATTGAAAAAGGTGCAAAGCAGCGAATATCCAAGCAAAAACTCGTAATTCAAACGATCCAAGTATAATTTAACTGCTGCACCCGATATATAACCAACAAAAAGATGATACACTTTCATTTGAAAATCCCTGGTCCTCAATCACTGATATGCAATCAAACTCCTCAATCCTCACTTTTTTTTTCCCTTTTATTTTTATCAATCTGTGTTCAAACACAAATTAGAGCTCAAAACAAACCACCCCTAATTTGAGACACCAAGAGATGTCTACAAACCCTAATTCAGCAAATCCTAAAACAGCATTCAATTTAGCAATTAAGAAACAGATCTAATGTACCCAAGTAGCAGTTCATAAAACCCAACTCATAATTTAACCAAATTATAATAATTCATGATTATAAAACCTAAATTTACACAGATCTCTTCTCAATTACAGTAAACAAAGAACACCCATCTAAAGAAACCCCACCAAAACAGGAAATCAATAAAACAAACCTTGAATGCAGGTTGAAATCAACAAAAAGAAGAAGAATTTAGTAGAAAATTCTTAAATAAAAGTACCAAAGTAAACAAAAATCAAAAAATAAAAGATGAGAGGATCACCTGAGAAGAAGGAGGTGCGAGGAGAGAGAAACGGAAATGCAATGAATCGGGAACAGATTTGTGGCGTATCCTTCTGAGTTCGTTTCCTGTCAACTCGTCTTTATATTTTTTTGAATATTTTATTTTATTTTATTTTTTCCTGTCAAAAAAAAAATAAATTAATTACGAGTAACTGCGTTTTCATACGTTTGACGCTTTATAATTTATAACACGTGAATGACATTCTAGTGATAGTGGATGGTGAGCCACTTATTATGAATTCTCAAAATTATAGAATATGCTTTTATGGCCACTCTTTTAATGCCAAATTTTAGAATATGCTTTCTTATTGGTTGCTAACATTACTTAGCCATGCAATTCTTTTTCTTTTATTTTCTTTCTTTTTTTATTTTATTTATTTTTTATGCTTGTATAAAATTGGAGCATGCTCCATTATTCTTCACTAATGTGGTGATATATAACAAGTTTTTCTATGTGGCTGATTACACTATGTGATTGGTTGACATACACTAAAACACTGACCGGATAACTCTTAACCGAGTAACCCATGACTAATCGAGTAATCTTTGACCAAATAATTCCAGAATGAGTAATCCCTGATCGACCGAGTTACCCCTGACCAATTAACCCTACTCACACAGTGTGATTAGCCACATATGAAACTTTATGGGTGATATAAGGTTTTGTATAGACCTATTTTAAGTCTCTAACTTTTATTCTATCAGTCTTTTTTTTAATTGCATTCATTTAAGAAAGGAAGTAATGAAGTATTAGTGTTGTGGGGTGACAATAATTTAGAGTCCAGATAACTTATTTGGGCCGGTCATTAAATGGCCCAACACCAAAGGGTTCAACCCTCCAAATGCAACCAAATGTCAAAGTCCATGCCACATCAGTCAAGGCCCAATAGATGCTCTAGCCCATATATGTCTTAAGGGTCCATTTGTCCATCCAAGCAAAGTTTAAATACTTCTTTAGTCACCTAAGCAAAGATATTCAGTTCAAACCTTAAGCATTCAATTCTCTTGCATAGCATTTAATACTCTATCTAATATTAATTGTATTGACTTTGGTATTAGAGGGGAATTCTTCAGCAAAACCCCCAAGACCAATTTACGTGTAAGGTTGTGCATGAAGCCTTCAGCTCAATTGTCACTCAAACCAATCTAATCTTCAGCCTATCATTGACAAAAGACTTCTCAAGTCCACATTGTTTTCACCCAAAACACAATTCTTACAAATGGCGTTATTGGGGAGAGAGGTAGAGCAAGAAGTGCAAGTGAGAATGTATACCAATAGGTATTTGAATAATGGTGACCCAAAAAAAAGAGGAAAAAAAAGGATGACCCAATAAGGAAAATAGGGCAAAAAAAAAATGTTGGACTATATTCTATGTATAGCTAATGGGCCGGTGTAATGTTCCGCCCTAATCCCTTAGGTTGTATATATATGTGTATACGCTAAATATATAATACAACTCTCTATTCTCTCTAAATTGACATGATATCGGAGCTAAAATCAATCTAAAACCCTAAACCCTAAATTTCTCTCTAATCTCTATTCTCTAATCTCTAATCATATCTACTGATCACTAATTTAATCTCTAATTTCTAAACTCTGAAATTTTTTTTTTCTCTTTTCTATATCACTGCTTACTTGATCGACTACTATGGAGGACGGCAAAATTGATCCATCTTCCCCCTTCTACCTTGGCGCCGGAGACCAACCTGGTAACCTCATTACCCATGTGGTTTTGAAGCCCGACAACTACCTTGCGTGGTCTAGGGCGATTACTCTGTCCTTGAAATCCCGAAGAAAATACGGCTTCCTTGATGGCACGATTAATAAACCACCAGAGAAGAAGAAACTCCTTGACTGGGATACCGTAAACTCTATGCTTGTGTCTTGGATTTTGCGTTCTATTGACCCCAAACTTGCGGCTTCAATCCCTTACTTTGAGGAGGTAAAGAAACTTTGGGACTATTTGGAGAAGCGATTTTGTGAGGCTAGTGGTCTTCGCCTCCAACAATTGCGGACTACGATTGCTAATTGCAAACAATCAAAAACTATGACAGTAGAGGATTATTATACTACTTTGATGGGGTATTTTGATGATCTCCTTCGTCTCAAACCACCACATGGGTGTACTTGCGGCAATTATACCTGTGATGTTGCTGCGAAATACGAATCGGATCGGGAAGAGGAAAAATTGCATCAGTTCTTGATTGGAATTGATGATGATAAATATGCCTTGGTCCGTACGAACCTCCTTTCACAGCAGCCCCCTACGAATCTTGAACATGCCTATCAAGTTTTTCTACAGGAGGAACGTTCTCGAAATATTGCTAGGGAACGTGCCTCCTCTGATAAAACAGAGGCACATGTGTTTGCTCTGCCTCAAGATCGCCGTCCTTACCAAGCTGCTCCTCGTGTTGGCAAGACAACGCTTTATTGTACTCACTGTAAACGTGCTGGACACGAGAATGCTGGGTGCTTCATGCTCCATGGGTATCCCGATTGGTGGATTGAAAAGTATGGCAAGAAAGGGAGGGCTGCCGCGTCTGGTCAGCAGGGCTCTACGCCCAGCAGGG
Source organism: Chenopodium album (assembly GCF_948465745.1). Lineage (NCBI taxonomy): Eukaryota > Viridiplantae > Streptophyta > Magnoliopsida > Caryophyllales > Amaranthaceae > Chenopodium > Chenopodium album. The sequence goes on along the minus strand of NC_137845.1, from coordinate 55,470,808 downwards.
CTGCTGCCCAACCTCACTCTGCTGCTCCCTTCTCCGCTGTTGCTGCTGCTTCTTCTAAACCCACGGCTAAGGCTAATGTCGTGGGTGCTCTAGGTACTGCTGCTCCTCTGCCCTCGCAAGATACTCTCTCGGCATTGGCAGAGCTTCAACCGGAACAAGTTCGTCTTCTTCTAACCATGGCTAATAATCGTCAACAAGATACGATGACGGATGAGTATCCTTCATTGTCTTGGATCATCGACACCGACGCTTCACATCATGTTATCGGGGCCGAATCTAGTTTAATGGATGTCAAATACATCTCTCCTTGCCCTGTCGGTCTTCCGGATGGTAGTCAAGCCATAGCAACAAAGGAGGGCCGAGTGGTTTTAGATGATGGAATAATTCTTGAAAACGTGTTATACGTTCCCAAATTAAATTGCAATTTAATTTCCGTCTCTAAAATGATTGATGACTCTACATGTTATGTACAATTCACTAACTCTTTATGTGCTATACAGGACCAACTCTCGGGGAGCCTGATTGGAGGCGGTGAACGGATAGATGGACTCTACTATTTCCGGCGACTTCCTAAAGTATGTGCGGTGTCAAGTTCGGCGGTTTCGACATTTGAGTTATGGCATCGTCGTATGGGGCATCCGTCGGATAAGATTGTCAAGTTAGTTCCTGCTGTTAGTTCTAGTTCTAGTAGCAAATTTTTGAATAAAGCATGTGATGTTTGTCCTCAAGCTAAACAATCTAGAGATATCTTTCCTAATAGTGATAGTAGAGCTAGCCGAATTTTTGAGATGATTCATTGTGATTTATGGGGGTCATATAAGACACCTTCTACTTGTGGTGCTCACTATTTCTTAACTATTGTTGATGATTTTTCGAGAGGTGTTTGGGTCTATTTATTAAATAACAAAACTGAAGTTTATTCTTCCTTTTGTTCCTTCTTTGCTATGGTGAAATGTCAATTTGATGTTAATGTTAAATGTGTACGGAGTGATAATGGAACCGAATTCAAACACATGCTTCCGTATTTTAATGATAATGGCATTCTTTTTCAAACCTCTTGTGTTGGCACCCCTCAACAAAATGGGCGGGTAGAGCGTAAACATCAACATATTTTAAATGTGAGTCGTGCACTTATGTTTCAAGGCAATTTGCCGATTGATCTTTGGGGTGAATGTGTTCTAGGAGCGGTTTATTTAATTAATCGCACTCCCTCTACTTTATTAGCCAACAAAACTCCTTATGAACTTCTATTTGGCAAAGAACCTAATTATGATGAGTTGCGTGTTTTTGGGTGCCTTTGTTTTGCTCATAACCAAAAAGCAAAAGGTGATAAGTTTGCTCCACGGAGTAGAAAGTGTGTGTTTGTGGGCTATCCTAATGGCAAGAAGGGTTGGAAGTTGTATGATTTAGATACCGGTGAAATATTTGTCTCACGTGATGTTAAATTTTTTGAGAATGAATTTCCGTTTGTTAAAAAGGATGAGTCGGTTTCTACTCGTGAAAAAGTCGACGAAATATCTCACGAAAATGTTGGAGTGGATAATGATTTTTTGGATGATTTGGAATATATTTTGGAAGTGGGTGAGGGGTCTTTAGTGTCCGAAAATCAGCCCCCCACTCCTGCTCATGCTGCTGACCACACGGCTGCCAGGGACAGCCAACACCGCAGGCCACCTGCGGTTCCTGCCAGGGACAACAACCCTCCCCGCAGGCCACCTGCGGCTGCTGCTGCTTCCTCCTCTTCCGAGGCTGCTCCTACTGTGACAGCAGCGCCACACTTGGACAGCAGCACCACGACTCCTCATGTGGCTGCTCCGAGCTCTTCTACTCCTCCTACATTGGACCTAGCCCGTGATCACCCTAGGCATGCTCCGGGTTGGCATCGGGACTATGTCGCACATACTATTTCTCTTGACAGTTCATCTATCCCTCCATGTTCACCGTCTACTCCGAGCTCCTCAGGTACTCCTTATCCTTTAGCACATTTTGTGAATTGTAATAATTTTTCTATGCGCCATCGTGTGTTTATTGCAGCTGTGGATTCGATGGTTGAGCCTCGTAACTTTAATGAGGCTATGAAGCATGAGGGGTGGAGGGAGGCCATGCAAAAGGAAATTATCGCTCTTGAGAAAAATAAGACATGGGTGATGGAGGAGTTACCTCCGGGTAAGAAGGCATTGGGGTGTCGTTGGGTGTACAAGGTCAAGCTTAATTCCGATGGCACTATTGAAAGATTGAAGGCTCGTCTTGTTATATTTGGTAATCATCAGGTTGAAGGGATCGATTATAACGAGACTTTTGCTCCTGTGGCAAAAATGGTTACTGTTCGTGCTTTTCTTGCGGTGGCTTCTGCGAAAAATTGGGAATTTCACCAAATGGATGTTCATAATGCATTTCTGCATGGTGACCTTGATGAGGAGGTGTATATGAAGCTACCACCTGGTTTTCATGGTTCTCAGTCTGGGTTGGTTTGTCGTCTTCTGAAGTCCTTATATGGGCTACGGCAAGCACCTCGTTGTTCGTTTTCTAAGTTGGCCTCTTCTCTGAAAAGGTACGGTTTTATTCAATCGTACTCTGATTACTCACTCTTTACTCTGCAATCTGGGGCTGTTCAACTTAGTGTTCTGGTGTATGTTGATGATTTAATTATTTCTGGGAATGATTCTTCTGCAATTTCTTCATTCAAATCTTATTTGAGTGACTGTTTTCATATGAAAGATTTGGGTGTGTTGAAATATTTTCTTGGTATTGAGGTTGCCCGTAGTCCGGAGGGCATATTTTTATGCCAACGGAAATATACCCTTGATATTATTGCAGAGACTGGTTTGCTAGGGGCGCGTCCTGCAGGTACTCCTATTGAGCAGAATCATGCTCTGGCTAAATCAGAGTCCTCTTTCTTTTCTGATCCTGAAATGTATCGTCGTCTTGTGGGTCGCTTGATCTATTTATCTTTCACGAGGCCTGATCTGACTTATGCGGTTCATATTCTGTCTCAATTCATGCAACAACCGCGTCAGGATCATTGGGAGGCCGCACTACGTACGGTGCGTTACTTGAAGGGATGTCCGGGTCAGGGAATCCTTTTGAGCTCTGAGTATGATCTTCATCTTACAGGTTGGTGTGACTCGGATTGGGCTAGTTGTCCTCTCACGAGACGATCTATTTCTGGCTGGTTGGTGTTTCTTGGTGCTTCCCCTATATCTTGGAAGACTAAGAAGCAGGACACTGTGGCTAAGTCCTCTGCTGAGGCCGAATTTCGTTCTATGTCTAAAACCACCGATGAGTTGAAGTGGTTGAAGGCTTTACTTCTGAGTTTGGGTGTCGCGCATCCCCGCGCCATGAGTTTATTTTGTGATAGTCAATCTGCATTGTATATTGCGCGGAATCCGGTCTTTCATGAGCGTACTAAGCATATTGAGGTTGATTGTTATTATCTCCGTGATGCGATTCAGGATGGTCTTATTAGTCCGTCTTATGTGAAAACGACGGATCAACTTGCGGATATTTTCACTAAGGCTTTGAACAAGCAACAATTCATGTATTTACTTGGCAAGTTGGGCATTTGTGATTTGCATGCTCCAACTTGAGGGGGGGTGTTGGACTATATTCTATGTATAGCTAATGGGCCGGTGTAATGTTCCGCCCTAATCCCTTAGGTTGTATATATATGTGTATACGCTAAATACATAATACAACTCTCTATTCTCTCTAAATTGACAAAAAAAAAAAGATACTCAAATAAAACAGGCTAAGTAATAATAAGTTAGTTTTAGAAAATTTAGGTAAGTTCAAATATATTTAAATAAGATTAGATAAGATAAAATAAGTTCAAGTATTAATCAAGTAGATATAATGCATAGTAAAATACATAAGGTGGGAGGCAACAAAATTAACATTCCTTTGACAAACTAGGCAAGCCTCAACTATGTCATGCATTTAAACACATTAGACCTTATTAATCTATATTATTATTAAAACTTAAAGGTTTTATTAAAAAAAAAACACTCAAAATGGTATTACCACGTGTCATCCCTCCCTCATTATGACTAGGCGCCACATGAGTGTTGACAATGCAAGTTTGTAAAACCTTTCATTTAAAACAAGTACAAATTACCTTCTAAGCTACTTTGTATATTACTATTACTGTGTCTATTCAATCACCGGAATAATAACACACCTTACTAATTAGCAATAATTAACTTATACTTCGTATACACTAAGGGCCTGTTCTCTTACGTTGAAATTCAGTTCAGTTCAGTTCAGTTCAGTTCAGCTCCTAATTTCCTTTGCTTATAAAATATTCAGTTCAGTTCAGTTCAGCTCAGTTCAGTTCAGTTCAGTTCACTTCAGATGAGTTCAGTTCAGTTCAGTTGAGTTCAGTCAATGAGAACAGGTCCTAATACTTTATTTTATGTTACATGCATATATTTCATATTATTTTTATAGTTTATTTTTTTAAATAACCACATACGAGCAGATATTTCTTTAGAGTTTGGTTCATGTGATTGCTTGGGTTTGTAGTTGTTGTCATAGTATCAAATTACTATATTTTCAATCCATTTTTTTTTAGAATAAAATATTTTCAATCCATTTAAATCAAATACTTATTAGCGATTGTAATGTTATATTATAAAAATTTGGGATATCGTCCGAGCCAATAACTAGTTATTTATTAAAATCCCAATGGGTGAAATAAAAGGCCTATAATACAGGCCATGTTTAATTTAGTTGACCTTATTATTTTTTTTTTAATATAAAAGGCCTATAATATAGGCAATGTTTAATTTAGTTGACCTTATTATTATTATTATTATTATTATTTTTTATCTAATCTAAATTTAGTTTTTCTGGTTTGATCTAATTAAATGTTGAAAAGATATATGTATGCAGCCCTAAGGACTACATATAAGAAGTTAAAAATGGAAAGAATTGACAATAAATAAACATTTATTACACCGATTTACTCGTGAATTGTTGATAATTTCCCAACTTTATTATACTAAAAAAAGGAAGTATACTAAATGCTTATATGCAGCAGCATTACTCTTAATTTTTTTTTTATTTATTTTTTTTATCTTATTTGATTTAATTAATCTTATATGTACACTAATCAATATTTAGCGATAAAAGTCACACATATAATGATTAAGTATGACCTGTCATTTGTTGGTTGTTGAATGGTTTGTTTGGCAAATTGATAGAATTAATTGTTGGGATTGATCAGATTTAGTTAACTGTTAGCATTACTTGTCTATAATGATACAGTAATTGATTAATTGGTATAATAAGTCGTTGGATGTTAGAAGTTAATATGTACACTTTACATCTTTGGTTAATCAAACTAGCTTAAAAGTTGCATGCATTACAGCATTAGTTATGTACTCATTTTGAATGTTTATTTGACTTTGCATAGTAATAAAGAGTACATACAATTAGCATATTTTTTCAGTGGGAAACAACAATGAAGCCAATAAAATAGTGTATCAAAGGAAGATCTAGCATGGTGACTTTTTATTAAAGTTATCTAATTTGAAACCAAATTATGAAAGTATAAAATTACGTGACATAAAATTGATCATCCCAACCCAAGTCGATCCAAAGATATAAAATAATACAAGTACATACGATTGTGATTAATTTATTGACAATAATATATAGGTTTACCATATAATTAAATACTCCACGTAGTATGACCAATATGTAAATCCTAATTAATTTAGTGCTAAATCAAATAATTCACCACCTACACATAACCTACTCCAAACGAGTCCGAAGTTAATTAAATCCAGACAATATTCATTTAACCCAACCTCTAACCGAAATATATTTGCCAAATCAGAAAAAACTTCTAACCCACCCATCCTCGTTTGGCAACACCTAAACTACTTGACCTAAATGAGCTAAGTATAATTAGCCACTACACTATCTTATTGTACAAGTTTTCTTATTCATGCCTTCAAAGTCGTTGACTTTTGTGATTAGTGCCTTACCCGTTAATATTTCCAATGTTTTATTTTTATTTTTTATTATAAATAAAGTAAAAAAGTATACATTAAAACGAACTCAAAATAATCTTATATAGACATATTTTCTTATACATAATATTAAAATCGCGATCAATTATCAGAGATTCAAAGGGCAATGTAGTGTCTTTATGATAAAACATGCAATATAATAATTATGAGTAAAACAGAAGAAGTATTACTATAAATTCTACCGTATTAATTTTTTTTTTAAACGTGAATGGTTGTTTAATCTTAGTTTGATGACTTTGATCCTGTGTGATTTTGTAAGCTTATATAACCAATCCACGTGAAGCTGGCTAAGAATAATCTGGCCAGATTCAACATAAAATTTGAATAACAACTGTTTCTTCTGAATAAAATTAATAAAATATTGGAGGTCAAAAGAAGACTCTTGTTTAATTTAATTTACTTTAATAATTATTTAAGATGGTGTCATGCAATGTTTGGCAGTTTCCAGTAGATTGACAGAACATTAGTTAGTAGAGATTTAACAAATCACAAAGCTGCAGAAATATTTGGTAGTCTTAATTATTGTTAGATTTGACTTTACTAACTCACTCTATTAATTAGCCTATTTTCTAGCCAATTGGATTACTTTTTACAACAATTTGCCACTTTATTGGATTATTGTACTATGAACAAAGATTTTACCAATCAGATTTTCTTCTACTATCAATTCTTAGTTTATTAGACATTTTGACAATCACCAATCTTAGTCAATCATGCACCACCATACCATATTTTCATTATTTTGTACACAATATCAACCGAAAGAAAACACAATAAAAGAATGTCAAGTACTCCATAGTAAAGTATTTTTTTTACAACATATACTCCTACACTCTAACCATGATGCATGCTATCTAAATCAAAAGAAAAGCTCATCAGAGCTATCTTGATGAAGTTTCAACTATAGTATTTTACAACCTTTATTCAGATATTAATTGTCACATCACTGTTTTAAATTATATTGTTAATGTGACAATTTATACCAAACATAGGAAGTAATAGTATAAAACAACCAAAACCCTTTTTTCTTTTCGGGTGGGGAGGGGGGCGGGGGGAGTTTTGTAACAAAATTGGTATGATAGAATCTATCTAATTGCAATCTCTTGTATGATCTATATATGTGCTTAATTATGGAGTAGTTGCTTCTATTTACATGGGTGAACGCCATAATCTTCCTTCTAATGATATGACAATAAGGGACACATCATCATGGTACCTTCGCCTTTCGCCCTGTGGAATTTCTATCAAGTCATAGAAATCCATTCCTGCAAAAACATATGACAATTCTTTAGTTGTTGTTACTAACTCAACTCGACTCGACTCGACTTCAGTCCTCTTAAAGCATATATAAAATAAACATTACATTGTGTAACATACCGGCTTTTTTAGCAGCTCGAAACAAGACTTCTTCTATGAGATGTTGAGCAGGATCTCCCTCAGGTGTGGATGCCATGAAGAGCTCGACTTCAGACACGGCCTCTTCGTTGGTGAAATATTGGTAAAGTCCATCAGAGGACAGGATCAAGAACCTGTCCCTTGGACTTACTTTGTGGTGGTGAAGTGATGGTGAACATGTTAGATAAGGTGAGTTACCAATGTAGTCAATTCTGAACATTTCTAGCAAGGCATCATTCCATTTTGGCTGTAAAAACATCAATTAACAAATTAATCCTAGGAATTATATGTTCTGCTGAATAATTGAAATCCATAATCCTATCTTATTTAACAGGAAAAATAAGCAATATGAATGTATCTAAGCATATTTATGGGGTACCTGCTTGAGAAATCCTGCACCAAATGCACGAGTGACCTTCAAGGATCCTTTCACACGATTGTTTACCACCGCGAATGGATCATCTAGGTGTCCTCTTCTAATTCTTTGCACTTCCTGCAACAACTCAAGTCAAGAACGTACAAGTCAATACACTATCAACGTGACAACTAATTGCGTATGTACTGAGGACTTAACATAACATAACAAAATACTACCAATGCTAGAATGATCTATAAAAGTATTGAGAATACCTCTTTGACATAGGTATTGTGATCCACTGTCAATTGAAGGGAAGAGATGTGAGGAAACTCTTCTGAAAACTCGGTCTCAGAAGCCGGTTTTTGGCCTAAAACAGCTCTACTATCACCAACATTCATCAAGTAAATATCTTCTCCCATCATCAACATAGCCAAAACACAGGAACCCATTAAAGAGAGCTCAGGGTTTTCCTTGACCATCTTATCAGCAATATCCAAATAAGCTTCCTCCGTCTTCCTTAAGGCATTCGAAAGCGCCTTTAGAACATCCGAATGCTTGATTTTACTCGACATTTGCTTAAGCCTTTCCCTTACCTTTTCATCTATCTCCAATATTTGCCTACCACTACTACTATTAGTAGCAAAACAATTCTTATTCCTTTTCTTTTTCGTCGAACTCGAATCAGCATTACTATTGACCTCTTCATCTTGATCAATAGACGAACAACAATCCAACCCACTCATTCTCCTAGAACAATCGTTGACTTCCTCCTCGGAATCCTTAGATATAGTAGATTGATTCGAGGCAGAAACCGATTCCAATTCCGATTCCGATCTACAATCATGATAGAGTAAACCCTGAAGCTCTTTATTGACAGCAGAATACAGATTAGAAAGCAAGAAATCAGGAGCATCAGGACCATTAAAACCATCATAGATCCCTACGAAAACCCAACCATAATTTTCAGAAACAACAATATGAACTCTGTCTTCCCCTGCTTTCCCCTGCGCCCATTGAACATTCTCGGACTCCATTCCAATTCCTCCAATTCCATTCAAATTATCAACCTCGTTTTCTTCTTCTAAGCTCATTTCACAGCTCAAATTCGCAACACTACTGTTTTTCCCAACACTATCTAAATTATTACTATTGTAGCTTTCCAATTCTTTAATGGAATCATACCCTGTTTTAAGATTCCCTTTACCATTTCCCCAAATTGTGCTCAAGATTGAATCTTTAATCCCTTTGATTGAACCCCACTTGTTAAACTCATACTTAGACTTAATCTTCTCCAATTTTGGATTACACTTTTGCTGATCAATTGGTCCTGAGAGAACCCCTCTTTCGATCGGACCCGATAAGAACCCTCTTTCGATCAATCCAGAACCCGAACCCGAGTACCGACTCAAAGGAAGTGGACCAGAATTGATTAGGTTCCGAGGAATAGGCTGCAAAGGAACCGAAGCAAAAGAAGATGAACTCTCAAAAGAAGAAGCACGATCCATAGTTGATGGGTAATCATCCAAAAGCAGAGTAGTTGACAGAGGTGTTGAAGTGTTGGCGCTTAACGAAGCGCCGGAAAGATTTGTAAATATTGCTGCCGGTGATGATGATATTGCTGCGGTGGTGGTTGTAAGGCTTCCGCTGAAAAATTGGTGGTGGTGATCGGGTGGTGGTGGGATGTAACAAAAGGAATGGCCTAAACCTTCGTCGTGAAGCGGGTTGCTGAGGATAACCGCGATGTCGTGCCGTTGGGAGATATCTCCGCCGCCGCTCGCCGGACATAGACACGGGGTTAGCTTCCCGGCCGCGTTGCCCATTTTTAAAATTAATTCGAAGTATCAGAAAATGAATCACGCTAATAATAATTAAGAGAGGATGGATTTATAGAAGGAGAATTTTGGTGGTGTTCATTTTGATGGAGTGTGTGAGAAAGAAGGTTGGAAATTGAGAGAAGGGGAAAGAGTTATGTTAAGTTATGATATGCGGAGTTTGGGGGGAATCAAGAAAAGGGGGAGAGAAGAGTTGACTTTTAGATAGTGGGTAATGAGTTATTTGAATATAAGGATATTATTTTATTGGTTTATAATGTTGGTGGGCGTTGACATTTAAAGTTGGTTATAACGAATATAAAAGATAAAGCAATTCGATGTGGGGGAGGTGGCTTTGATGCGTGCTCTACAACTCTATTATTGGTTAAGGACATGTTCGGCAAAATTTGCTTTTAACGGTATATAAGAAACTGTAGTTTTAAGTACGAAAATGACTGTGTAGTATTAAACATTATTATTTGTCTAAGTAGATATACATGTTTTGGATCATTCTTTTCTTAAGCATATATATATGGCACATTCTTTTCCTTTCTTTTAATGATTCTTTGTTGTCATTTCACAAGAGTATTATTTAGACATTTCGCTTTAAATTTAAGAAAACCTATAGCTATAGGCATATATAAAGAAAATAAGAAAGTATGTTAGTAACCTAACAAGTTGTGAAAAATGTAAATTGCAAACCTAACAAGTTGAGAGACGTATTTTTTTAAAAAAAAAAACATTTCAATAATTTTTTTAGGAATTGAACGATATCATTATCATTATTACTCTTGTACGTTACTGCAATACAATCATCTCATGTTTTACCTCATGGATTTGATCATCTTTTAGTTATATGTATAGCTGTGATTATGATTCAAATCAAAACTTATTGCTTTATTTTCATATAAAATTTACATGTGATCACAAAAGAATAAATTATAAATAATTACAAGTTTACAATTAATTTAGATTAACAAATCAAAAAATGAGAACAAGTCCAAGTGCACGATCCGATTATGTATTCCAAATCTAATTAACGAGGAAAATGTTAATTATACTATGCATTCACACATCTTTTAATAAGAAACAACTCAATAGCTCATATATTAGCTTAGTACATAAGTATTAAATATTTTGAGTGAAAGACTTGTCGTTCAAATTGATTGATTGAGACAAAAGATGAAAGTTTTGGATCAGCAAATAGTTTAGTTTCTTGGGTTTTATGATTTGATATTGGTAAATGAAAAAACACTTGGGACAAAAGATCAGTAGTAAACTTTAGAAGAAGAAAATAAAAGTCAAGTCAAAATGTGTACTCGTATAAAACATGGAGAATGTTGGGGTTAAATGCATTAGTAGTGGCCAGCTTTGTCTAACAAGGGAATGACATGTTAAAGACAATGGTGCCACATGGCATTTCCTATGTAATTTACTTATTATTTCCCTTTTTGGTCATGGTATTTTGTCTTGAAGAGTGGAAGTGAAGATGAGTAAAGTGAAAGATATAATCTTTTAAAACAATAGCTAAGAATTAAATTAAAACTCATCCTTAGAATCAATTCTCACCTTTTTTTCTCCCACAAAAATTCTTCTGTATATTTTTTTATTAAAAAAATGCTTAATTAGAAATTAAAGATAGTTAAAAAAGAATAAAGTACAGTATATAGGTATACATTTATTTAGATATGAACTATATATTAGCACTAAATGGCAAATACTTGTTTAAAAACTTTTCAACATTTTTTATACTAGGTATGAAATATCATGTAGATAAATATAAATGCTATAACCGTCTTTGTTAAAGGCTAATAAATGAATATTTAAACAACACTTAGTAGTTTATACGCAGTAAATATCGAAGCATTTTTGAATTATCTTAGAAATTGCGATTATGAACATATATCATACGTAAATACTTTTTTGTTTTTTTTTTTGTTTTTTTTACTATCTATCTAGAGCTAGTGAGCTACATGAAAAGAAATAGGGAATAAAAAAAAAAACTCTACACCTTTCTTATTAGTACTGTATTACAGTAGCAACTATAAGTATCCATTAAGGAGTAGTTAAACTGTTTTATTTAATTCAATGGAAAAAGATTAGTTATGTGAGTAGAAGACAAAAACACAGGGTCCCACAACACAATGGTTAAGTTTAAATGATGAAATGAGATGATTATGCTAATTCTGTTTTTAATTGGGCGTAAAAGTATGATATCCAAATTAAATTAATTACTCTTACTCCACTAATTTATGATGGTTTGGTCATCTTCTCCAATAAGGCCAATCAATTCTGCCAAAAGCTCAAAGTTATTTACATTACATCAATTAGCTCCTACACTTATAAAAATAAAGGGTCAATTAGCACTGGAGTTGACTTTGTAATACTACGGAGTATAATATTAAAATGTAATGTATTTGTTTGACATTTACGTCCACTAGACCACTAATATATGATTTGACTTTATTTATTTTTGACTTTTTGCAAATACACCTCTTTTATTACTTAGTCTAGATTCATGTTGCTCAAAACCGATCCATCTCAAAATTGTGTGGGGTAGCAATTTGTTTTTGGAGGAATAAAATTATCTTGATTACTACGTACATTTATTTTTTTTTAAAAAAAATATAAATACTCAAGTTATCTTCGATTTATATTACTCCCTCCGTGTTTTTTTAAGTGATACATATTGACCGACACATAGTTTTAGGCAATTTAATTGACTTAAATAAAATAAGAGGTAAGTGGGGTAGTGGAGTATTAAAAAATTGTTAAAGAAATATAGTGGGGTTAATAGTTTATTGAAAAATAATATATGTGAGAGGAAAAATATAATAAAAAAGTAGTAGTGGGTTTGGGTGGGGACCATGAGAGGACAGAGATATAATTGTTTAATGTATTGTTTTGCCAAAAAAGGAAATGTATCACTTAAAAAACACGGCCAAAAATGGAAAATGTATCACTTAAAAAAACACGGAGGGAGTAAATCATAAACTTGAATTAGGTGTCAAGAGAGTTTCTTATTATTATTATTTATTTATTTTTTATTTTTTTTTTGTCGACTAATAATGGTGGTGGAATATTGGAAAAGGGGAGGGAATAGAAATTGTTAATACATCTTGTAACCTTAAAGAGTAAGATTAATAGAGAGTGAGGGATAGCTCAAGTAATAAGAGCTTCCTTCCCGGTTCCAGGAGATCCTGGGATCGATCCTCACCGAGCCCTTATGACTCTCTACATGCCAAAAAAAGAGTAAGAATAATAGCTATTTGATAAGAACTCGTTTCCAATTTTCCATCCTGGAAAGTATGATAGACTCGTTGTAAATGTAAATGAGTGTGTATATATTATTAGTATAATAAACTAAGAATTATGTATACTCCGTACATAAATCGGTAAATCCTCTACGTTCTAACTTTCTAAGTGAGAGGTTGGAGGACATGTGACGTCCTTCCAACTTCTGCATCTTTCAACAAACATGAAAGCTTTATTGAATGAAGCCAAGCACTACCATGTATCTTTCCAAGTTCTGCTGTTATGTACCTTAAATTAATTCGAGTCAGATGCTTATACAGACTCCCACAAATGCATCACCTGCACTAGTTGTAACTACAGGTAAATGTTAGAGATTTTGTCAGTTAAGAGAAATACTAACAAAGTATGTGGTTCCAGAACCATTTCAACAGGTAATATAAGCATTTAGCATTTAGTTGTAACTACAAGTTCTGTCTAATGATTCTTAAGTTCACGAGGTCGTAGTTTGTTAGAAGATATTATATCAACCAAGTATGATAGGCTCGTTGTAAATGTAAATCAGTGTGTATATATTATTAGTATAATAAACTGAGAATTATGTATACTCCTTAAACCAAGAGCATTTAGCTAGATAAAATATCAATCGATACACAGAACAGAATAGTCGGCAACTGAAGTCAGGAACTGGTTATTTTCAGTTGTGCCCTTTAGATATCTTAATGTCGGATAAGTATATACTCTAAGATTCAATATAATGTGGAGATCCATAGCTACAATGAAATATTGTATAATTTATAAATATGTACAATATTTCCAAGAGTAGAAAGTCACTAGGCAGGAAGAGAGTCACAGCTTCAAAGATTAACAAAAAGGCAAACCAATATCAAACCAGCATATATAAATGAGAAAAAAAAAAAAAAGTTGTAAATAATTCCAAGTACTAAAACCCAATATCAGAAATTGCCCATAAGACCTATTTAGAAGAAGAAAATGGCATTCAACAACACAAAAGGCAATCGGAATCCAAGGATCTGAACACAGAGAAATCAAGAGCAAGCCCCAGCTTGATTGCGTGGGTAGGCAGAAGTTCAGCTAGAACAATGTCTTAATAACAAGCAAGATAACTTAATTAATAATGGACTTTCTTAAATGCAGTGACCTCAAAAAATGTACACATTAGAAAATACCTTGGTCTGATTGCTATTTCTCTGATCAGCCAATGGCTCTTTGGATTGTCTTTTCTCATCTTCTTTCGTGCCATCTTTTCTTTACTAAAACCAAATGTAGTACAGTCTGATATACTTAGCACAACTGAAACCTCAATCATCCGGGGAACAGCAGAAGCAAGTAACCCGGCCAGCAACAAAAACAGACAGAAAAGAAAATAAGCAAAATGAATCCATATACTAGTATTAGTATTTCACATGGTTTAGCAAACAATCATGCACACAATTTTAGCATACACAACAGCTTACAAAAGGGTAACAATTACATGAATTCACCATGCCATTCCATCAATCGGCTTTAATAAGCCTATTCAAGAAATGAGAAACACTGATAAAAACAAGAACAAAAACCAACTGAGCAGACTGCTTCTTGATCATAGTTTCATATCGACAAAACAACACTGGCAATGGAAATCTTTCCAGTAAAAGTACTAAACTCTTAAAACTTGTCAAAATACATAACAGAAACTAAGTAAATTCTAAAGAAATTGGTACTAAAGAGCCACATTTGACAGATTCAATCTGTATAATCACTCATGAGAATATGATGGTGGCGACGAAGATTCTTAATTGCACTGCGGCGCAGATTAGAACGACCAAATGGAATTTTTCCAGATTCATCAACACCAATATCTAGAAGTTCTTCATCAGCTGTAAACGAACAAAGCAGGCCATCTGTTCCAAACTCAACAAGAACATCATCACCACGTATGCCCCCATCTGGAAATAGTTTCTTCTCTATGGAAGCTGAGTGGTCAGCGATAAACGGGCATACCAACCATGGCATTACTTCAGACAGTTCTAAATCATCATCCACTACAGTAGAATTATGTCCGCGAACAAATACCACTTCAAAATCAGGACTCTTTGTCCGATTGTCTTTGTACCATAATAATAGTTTATGATAGAAAGAAATATTTCTGGAAGAAAGAGAGCTCATCCAAAGAAGTACATTCTTGCCCCTCAAATCTGGCACAGGAATCTTTGTGTTTCCTTTAAGAAGGTAACTCTGTGACTCATACAGCAGCAATGTCTCCAAGGTGAGTTCTTTGAACTTGTTTACTTCCCGCTGGACTAGTTCCTTTCTAGTAAATGGATAAGCATTAATTCCAAAAGTGCTCAATACATCTCGGCCATAAGGATCAATAGATCCATCCTGGGTTCCCAAAATGATAAGCTCATCTCCTGAAGGGCTAACAAGTCGATAGAGCTTGTGGCTTACAGAATTATCAAAGGGCATATACCACAAGGATAAATTGTGCTTCTGCAGCAGATTATCAACATACAACTTGTAATTTTGTGGGTCAAGAGAGTCATTCATGGGCATGTAGACCAGCAAAATTTCAAATGACTTGTGGTGAGTTTTGCAGTGTTCATATACCTCCTTGAGCTTGGGAATGAAATCTCCTTTGACACACAAGAACAACCCAATAAAATCCTTGTTATTGAGGTCTGAGATAGTCACCGTGCCACAACCATCTTCTGCATTGGTCTTTTTTAGAACATCAGACAGTTTGCACCTCAAAAGTCCCACAAGGTTGTTAGTGGAAAAAGTTTTCCATCTCGGTTTTTCATCTGCTTCAAGTTCCTGCAGCTTCTCATCAGTGAAGGGAAAGGCATCGGCTCCATAATCATGCACAAACCTATTTCCATGAAATAGAATGTTCTTCTTCATATCCGTACCCTTCTTATCCAAAATCAGGCATTGAAAATAATCGAGTTGAAGGTAGTTGCATATAAAATCTCGACGCTTCAAGTCCTCAAACGGTATTACAAAACAACAAGGGGGGAAAGCCGACAAGAAATGATCGAAAACCTGCTTGTAATCAGCTAGTTTCTTCATCTTTACAACCACTACCATCTCAAAATCCACACCCAAAGCATAAAGTTCGAAATATATATTTAGTAGAGACTGAACTGCCACTGAATCCCAATCTCTACGGAAGACAGGAGCATGAAAACAACAAATCATCAAGTATTTGTCCTGAATCGCCTTGCCAATTTCCACTTGCTGACCGTCTTTTCGAACAAGGTAACCAAGCTCATTTGAACCAGCGGACAAGAGCATCTTAACATCCAAACTCTGGCCAATCTGAATAGGAGATAACTGAGAAACCATGGCATTGATATCATGAGAGTATTCCGGTTTAACATGTTCAAAAATCCTAGCTATAGGGCATGTCACTGGTGGAAGGCACGAGTTGACGGGCCACATATTTTTCAGAAGCCTTTGATAAGAACGTAAGGCGTCAAATGAGCTATTTTGCACAAGTTCCTTGAGATGAGCTACTAAAGAAGACATGGAATTGGGTTCTCCAACGAGCATTGTTTTATGAGCAACATCGAGAAAGAGGCACTTAAAATCAAAACCTAAACCAGACTTAACAGGGTCAAGGAGTTGGCGTATTGAGGAACGACGGTACTTGTCGTCGAATGGGACGACAATTGAGGACATAGGAAAGTGACGGAGAGGGTACATAAATAAGAAAGGATAGTCAGGATGGGTGTCAGTAGGATTAACCAAAACAATCTCGAAATCATCTCTATAAGAATAGAGATCATGACACGCAGGAATGAAATCTTGGGGATAGTAGTATTCGAATTCGAAATCGACGCCGGTTCGGGGATGAAAGTATATGCAAACAAAGAGAAGGTATCGTTTACCCTTGAGATCATTCAAACCAACTTCGCCGGTCCTTCGATACAGATGATCAATCTCATTCATACAACTCAACAACGGTTCAACCCTGTCTTCCCATGCCCCTTCATACTCCTCAAACCCTGATTTCTTATATCTCTTTTGCTTTGAATCCTCCTCATTATCAATGAAGCTGCCAAATATTGATTCAAGCGAAGGTTTCGATGCTGTCTCATCACCATCCATCTCTCTTCTCTGTAAACAATCAAACAAACAAATACATATGCAATCAATTAAACCTGTTTGTTTTCATATGATTATGAATATCAAAGTATTTTCAAATCAATCAAACCAAGTTTCAGTAAAATTCGATTGGGATAGAAACCCTAACCTGAGATTGTTCGGTTGCTTCTACTTGCTTTTTCTAGAAAAAATTTGAGAGTGTTTGGCAAGGTAGCGATTTAGTAGCGGTTAGCGATAGAGGTAGCGTTTAGGTAGCTTTTCTCAAACGTTAAAAATAGTAGCGTTTAGAAATAGCGGGTAGCGTTTGGCAAATTTTTATTAATTTTATATAATATTTATATGAATTTTAATATATTTTGGTATTGCAACAGCTACTTTTGCCAAACACTCATACTATCAACCGTTACTTTGACAGCTAAACTCTACCCACTACTAATTGACCGCTACTCGCTACCTTAACAGCTACCCGCTACTCGACCGCTAAAAGCTACCCGCTACCGCTACTTTTGCCAAACAAGACCTAAGATTTGAGAGGACTTGAGAAAGAAAGGGGACGGCGATTCATGAAAAACCGACTACCTTGTGTGATTAACCTACAATACACGGAATACTAGATATAAGGTTCTAGTATATCTTTTTATTAATTTAAGATTTTTTTTATATGAAGATCATTCATGGGATATTTGGATAAAATTACTAATATCATACTCCCTCCGTCCCAAAAGGAACGACCCATTTGGCCAAAACTTTGTCCCAAAAAGAATGACCCATATGCATTAAAACACCCACCAATTTGCTACAATATTTGTGCAAAATTAGCTTCCCCATATAAAATTTTGATTTTCTATGTTATTATATTACTTTCTCTCTCTATTTTTTTACAAACCCCATGTAAATTTATCTTTCCAATATACTTTTACTTCTTTTTACTTAACTTCCTTTTTGGGACGGAGGGAGTAAGATAATTTTTTTTTTTAAAATTTTAACACTAAAGTTATCTTTCGTAGGTTTATTTATTTTACGTGACACTTGAATTTAAAATCTCAAACCTCATTCTTTAATTTTGCTTAAGTGACAATTTAATTTTTTAAAAAAATATATGGCAAATCATTTTATTTATTGGTTAAAATAAGTCCTTTGCAAATGCGTTTTTTTGTATACTTGTTATGTTTCAAAAATGTTAGTCTCATCTAGAATCTTTTAACTATTAAAAAAATTAGGGGAACCTTCTAAATTTCTCTCTATATGTAAGGAAAAACATAGTGATATGAGATTTAGTTTTATTCGTTTCGATGAGTACATTATTAATATCTAATTTTTATAATATTTGCTAGGGAGATTAAAGATATTTACGATCAAAGATTTACATCCATATATGTAAAAAAGATAATTATTAGTTTTTTAAATAATTTGTATTTTAATTGTTCACTATTCGTTATTTTTACCTAGGTGGCAAAATTCTTAAATCTTATTCGTCACTTTTTCTTAGGTGGCGAGTGAATTTTTTAATTCTAAAACGAATTATTAATCTAAAATTTCATTGGTCAAAATAATACTTTTTCTTATGTGGCGCGCCGAATGTTCTCCAAAAATGCCTACTTTATTTATATATATTAGATTTTCAGCTTTATTGTTACTAGGGAAGCGCGCGTTACTAATTGGAATTTTAGGGGTGATTGTTGTCCACAGTTGCGGCAATGTGGGAGGTTTTTTTTTTTTTCAAATACATAATGAGTTTAAAAAGAAATTTTATATTCGGGTGCTAGTTACACATGTGTCTAAAGTAATATTGAGCATGGTTATTGTTTTAAAAAATTGATAATAATGTTTTTGGTAAGGGAAAAAAAAGAAGTTTTTCTATTGATTTTCCCGATTATCATGCCCCTCTCCTAAGCTAATTTCCCGATTATCTAAAGTGATTTCTTAAGTGGTCTCTTGATTTTCTTATGTGATCTTTCTTTTCTTAAGTGATATTTCTTTTTGAGTGATCTTTCTTCTTTATTGAAAATTCTTAAGTGGTATCTCTCTTGATGTCGTTCTACCATTTAGTAACTCTTTTTCCTAAGCTAATTTCTTTTTTAAGTGGTCTTTGTTAAGTTGTCTCTCCTTTTTCATGTTAAGTGGATCTTTTTTAAGTAGTATATCTCAATGATCTTTCGTAAGTGACTTATGTCTCTCTAGTCTATTAATAGGTCGCTTCCTAAACTATAATTGTCGTTATTTTCTTAAGTGGTTTTTCCTTAGTGGTCTCTCTTTCTCTCTCTCTCTCTCTCTCTCTCTCTCTCTCTCTCATTTTAGAAAGCCTTTTCCTAAGCTAATTGTGTTTTCCTAAGCTAATTGCCATAATTTTTAAGTGATCTTTCTTCAGTGACCCCTCTCTCGCTCTTCACTTCTAAGCTAATTGCCTTGATTTTTGTATGTGATCTTTCTTAATTGGTCTCTCTCTCTCTCTCTCTCTCTATCTCTCTTAAATTAAGATAATTGTTTTGATTTTCTTAAGTGATCTATTTTGTGTGGTCTTTTTTTTTCGCATTTTATGAAGCCTTTTTCCTAAGCTAATTTCGTTGTCATAAACTGATCGCCCTAACTTTCTTAGGTGATTGTCCTAAGTTTCTTAAGCGGTCTCTCTCACTAATGGTTTCTTTTTTTCCATCTCCTAAGCCAATTGTCCTAAGTTTCTCTCCTAAACTAATTGCCTTGATTTCTAAGTTATCTTTCTTTTCTTTAGTGTTCTTTCTTCTTCAGTGTTTTTTCTTCTTCAATGATATTTCTTATGTGGTCTCTCTTTCTTTTTAGCATTTTAGTAACTCTTTTTCCTATGCTAACTTTTCTTATTTTCATAAGTAATATTTCAAGTGATTTCCCTCTTTTTGTTAAGTGATCTTTTTAAAGTGGTCTCTCTCAAATGATTTTTCTTAAGTACTCTCTCTCTCTCTCAAGTGATATTTCGTAATTAATCTTCCTCACCTGTAGTAGTTCGCTTCCTAAGCTAGTTGTCTTGATTTTGATTTCTTAAGTGATTTTTCCTTAGTGGTCTCTCTCTCTCTCTCTCTCTCTCTCTCTCTCTCTCTCTCTCTCTCTCTCTCTCTCTCTCTCACTCATTTTAGTAACCCTTTTCTAGAATAATTGTTTTTTCTTAATCTAATTGCCTTAATTTTCTTAAGTGATTTTTCTTATAAGTGCCCTCCTTCTCTCTCTTCTAAGCTAATTGCCTCGATTTTTCTATGTGATCTTTCTTAATTGGTCTCTCACCTCTCTAAAGACAATTGACCTTACTTTCATAAATGATTTTTCTTAAGTGACTTCTTTCTCTTTTTCTCTCTTGAGATTATTGCCTTGATTTTCTTAATCTTTTGTGTGGTCTCTTTTTCTCTCGCATTTTATTAAGCCTTTTTCCTAAGATAATTACGTTTTCATAAGCTAATCATCCTAATAACTTTCTTAGGTCATGGGTCTTTCCTTAAGTTGTCTCTCTCACTCATGGTTTCTTTCTCTCCCTCTCCTAAACTAATTGCCCTAAGTTTCTCTATAAACTAATTGTCTTGAGTTTCTCCTAAACTAATTGCCCTGATTTTCTTAAGTTATCATTCTTTTTTTTAGTGATATTTCTTATTTGGGTGATCTTTCTTTATCTTGAGTGATTTTTTCTTCTTAAAGTGATATTTTTTAAGTGGTTCCTCTTTCTTTTTAGAATTTTATTAAGCTAATCTTACTTATTCTCACAAGTGATTTTTTAAAAGTGGTCCCCCTCTTTTTGTCAAGGGATTTTGCTTAATTGGTTTCTCTCAAATAATCTTTCTTAAATGTTCTCTCTCTTTCTTTCTATTTCTCTTTCTCACTCTCCTCATGTGTTATTTTGTAATTAATCTCTCTCTTTCTCTCTCTCAAATGATCTTTCTTCAGAATTTAACTTGAGAAATTGTAATTAGCTTAATTGGTCCAATGAACCTTTTCCTAAGCTAATTACTCTTATTTTTGTAAGTGAACTTTCTCTCTCTAATAATAGTAATAATCACGTAATCCCTTGCCATAGATGGATATTTAACTCAAAGTTCTAGAACAATAACTTCCAAATAAAACATTTAATATAAAACACAAAAAAATTACCACAAAATCACAAATATATAAGCTTGTAACAGAACACTTCCTTTTTTTAATGTAATTTTACATTTTTACATAATCACTTTAGCACTATCACTTCTAAAAAAACCATACTTTAAAAAATACTGTGTATGACTATACATGGATAATAGAGTGAAATTTGTCAAAGAGCATGCATGACACAATCACACAATGCAAGTAGCTGATTGACGAGCCTTGTAAAAAATTCTTCTAACATTATTTGTCGTACTTTCTCCAAACCACTTGATCAGGAAACTTCTAAACATGATTTCTTCCTTTTCGAGGTTAACCTGAAATGCAACCCCAAAAACCAAAAAAGAGCTACAATGTCAATAGTATCAAGGTAATTTTTATATCTTGTAGTAAAAATTTCTCATCTATTTTTTCCTTTCTATTACAGATTAAATTATCTCAAGTAAGTAAAAACAAATATTCACACATTACATTTCAATCCTTGAATTTTAACTCCCAAGTCAGTACTCACCTCAAGTTCATTGCACTATTGTATTTGTTTCTCCAGTTGCTCCCAGGATTCCTTGATTTCTTTCAAGAGCTTTATCCTGAAGTGACGGCTCAGATATTGATGACCCTTTTTCTTGAATTGACATGACCTAGTTAATCCTAAAACTAACTTTTATACGTGACAATAATGCCTATAATCAGCTTGTTTTATACCTTATCTCTACCTAGTCTATTCTTCTAGATTGACAAAAGTAGAAATTTTCCTAATGGTTTCTGGAAATTTTTTTAATGATGCCTTAAATCAAGCAGAAATTGCCATTCTAAAAGATGAGATCAAGGAGAGGATGAGATTGAAGTTGCTTTAAGTAAGGCAATGCCCTTTGATCTTATTGAAACAAAGAACATCACAAATTGACCCTGAAAATTGTCTAGCATGATAAAAAAAAAACTCCGAGACAAACATCAATGATAATAGAGAAGATATGAAGACGAACAACTCCTCTTAGATAACTTACCATCCAAAAACTGAATCCTTCACCCCCAATCACTGCATTTGGCTAGTATACAGTAGAAAAACTAGGGAGCTATTTGTCTCAAAATTCCAGAAAGCAAGAAGTTTTGCTTCATATACCAAATGTAAGCGAAACCAGGGGAAGTGGGTAAAAAAAGGTACATCACAGAACAAAGCTGCTACTTAAATCAAGCTTTAAAACTATTGCATGAACTTGTCATTATATATTGATATGACAACCTAAAAAAACAACCAGTTTTAGGGGGTATCATTTTTACCCTTCACTTGTTGCTAAATTACTTAAAGTAAAATATTGTACCCTTTGATAATAAGTGTCATGATGGGGCTAGATTTTCTAAGATGTCTAATATACAACAGGGTGTACCATGCATAGGATGCACCCCAAAATCATTTTTTAGCTCGTGTCGGTGTATGAAAAAACCCATGTATAAAATATGAAATGCTCAAACTTAGCTTGTAGCTTGT
This sequence comes from Chenopodium album, assembly GCF_948465745.1. Lineage (NCBI taxonomy): Eukaryota > Viridiplantae > Streptophyta > Magnoliopsida > Caryophyllales > Amaranthaceae > Chenopodium > Chenopodium album. The sequence continues at coordinate 55,448,266 of NC_137845.1, read as the reverse complement.
GAAACCAGCATATGATAAAAAAAAAAGAAAAAAAAGAAAAAAAAAAAAAAAAAAAAAAGAAAACTCTAAGAAGGATGTTCTATCATTAAATTAATACACAAATCACTTATCATTCCTACTTTATCATGCAACCAATACACCTTAAACTACCAGAACACATCCCTCCTAAGGAGTATTATATTGGAACAGAGGCATACAATAGCAACAACTTTAAAAAGCACTTTTAGTATATATATCCTAGTCTGGGGACAAATTACTGGATGGTTAGATGTAACTCTGGAATATAAAAGATCTAGATTTTCAGTTATGTATGTCTTCAAAACTGACTGTCCTCACACTATTGTGTTAATCTATCTTTTCTATCCCATAACTTATACAAGTTAACTATACAACCAGCAGCTGTAGTGTGGTGTTTACTTTTATCAAGGACCTCAAAAGATATGTCACAACACTAAAATATTGAGTAATTGGATAGAAAATAGCATAATATATTTCATATCTTTTCTATTCTTCACTCTTTCGTCTTCCTTTTATTCAATTTAATATTCCCACTTTCCCAGCCTTTGTTGTCTCTAACCTTCAATAATGGACAAAGGCATATGATTAAGCCACAACAATATCTAATTCCCAATTGCATATGATGTCAAAGAGAGATTGTGATGAAATGAAAAATAGCCCATTAATAAAGAAACCATTGGGACATCACTCAATTAGAAGATGAGATAAAGAGATGTCCTATAATACTGACAATATTATCTAGTCTTTATCCTTAACTCTCCTCCACACCTCTTCACATTAATCTCCAAGAAATAGTGTAGATGGCTACTGATATAACCCTGAAACTTTTCTATAGTGACCTAAATTTCTGTGATATTGATGACAGTTGTGAAAGATGTCTACTTGATAATATTTGACTAAGACACATCTATTTTATCTCTAAGTACGTAAGCATTTTACTTTCTTACTCCATAACTGTTTATAGTTAAAGTCAACATTCGCCCAATGATCCAAATGAGGTCCATTAAATTTAAGCCCTTAGTCGTATGCTAGACAAATTTCTAACAATATCTCACATTAGCAAATAAATAAAAATCTGATAGTACACTTTTATCATCACCTTCTTCCCTTTCTTATTGCCTCAACAACTTCTCTCTCTCCTCATTGACTTCACTGACATTGCAATACAATGCATGTGAAATGCCCTCAGCTATTTTTGAAGAATACTTTTACCACTTTAATACATGAAGTAATAGCCTATGAACAATGGTTTCAACAATTTTCAAAGAATTTAGGAGCACTTCAGCATATATGATATAAGAACCCCAATAATAACAAGTATTATTAATTAATCACTATCAGAGAATTTCTACACAAATTGTCATTACTATACTGTTTAACATTACATCTGCCATAGTCAACTTCACTACTTGTATCCAACCAAAAACTTCACTTTGGAAAATAAACATCCAAAATTGAATTTAAGATTAAACCCAACAAAAAGTCCTACTAATAAAAATCATCTATTAAATATATTTTAAAATTTGACTACTCGTCTCCCCAAATTCTCACTAAATACAAAATTAAGATCAATCACATTTACAAAAAAGGGTTGGGGGGGGGGGTGAAATGCAGAAATTAGAATGAATTTCAAAATTTATGGATCACAATAAACAAAGAAGACATTAGTAGTGATAAGAGACTACGAAAGTTTGAGCTTTGTGATAAGTCATACTCTTTTTTTTACTTCTTCCTCTTAGTGGTTGGCTATATGAACTGGGAAAAGGTGAAGTGAGTGAAGAACAGTAATTCCGACCACAACTGTATCTGTAGTCGTATCCTTTCTGCATCAACTGGAAATAAAAAAAATTATGGCAAAAATAGATCTAAAAAACCATAGATCTCTGAAAACCAGAAATCATCAATTGAAAAATAGCAATTCGGAACCAAAAGTATTACTTTGTATATGATTGGTGGAGCGGTAGATGAAAATAGCCAAGAAAATGCAATTAATATATTTGTACTAAATTGATATGTAGAAGCGCGATAAATTGATGGATCATTTACTTACTTTGACATCATCACTGCAATACTGAAAATTAATATTTGAGACCCTAAGAAAGTAAATTCAACAATTCTACCAGTAAATATATCATCTCACGTTCTGATAATTACGATTACTAACAAAATTTCTCAGCCGAAAAAGAATTATTTGTTTTTCGCCCAACATTTCCCTATCTCCTCAAATTTCTCCAGATCTTTAAAATCCAAAATAAGAAATATGGGTGAATTATAACTGATAAAGTTTTTCTTCTCACGCGCCGTCGCCGCACTCAATACCAGAATTTTGTGTAACCTCGAACTGTTTTCGAAGCTCATCAACCTAAAAAACAAGAAGATAAAAAGGAAAAAGAAAAATCAAAATCAGAGGATTTGAGATAAACCCTAGAAAATAGAGAACGAAATTAGGGATTGAAATGGGGTAAAATTACAAACAAATTGAGTTAATTACTCATTACATATCCACCTTGTGAGGGATCGTATGAAAGAGAGATGAGCATGGTGAGATACTTCCAAAATTAAAGATCACTCGCCGCCATTAGGAAGAAGATTGAGGTCGACATCATCGGAAGAGTTGATGAGAAATCCGACAGAATTGGGAGAAGAATTCCTTCTCTAAGCAATTATGGGCGGCTGTGGTTGTGTTCTTCATGAGTGTCGTCGGTGAGATAAGGAAGAAGGATGAGATTGAGAAGACGAGAGAGAACAGAGAAGTTTGTCTGTGACTCTGGGTGATGAAGGATGAGAGAGGAAAAAGATGTGTACCGGTGAATGTGAGTTTTGTCTTTTTCACTGCAAAATAATTGGAGGGCAAAATAGGAAGACCATTATAGATAAGGAAACCAAAGGCAAAATATAGGGGTGAAATCGTCCGGCCACTGTTCATAAGGATTCCAACCTTTGAGCAATTCTAATTTGTGCTCCCCGGCTTTTATAGGGTAAGGATTCTATTTTTTTTAACAACATTTAAAGGGAGTTGTTAAACGTTGCTTTTATTTTACAAGGGAACGTTCGCATTTTTACAAAGGATTTCCATTTTTACCCCTAATATATAAGTTCACGACTCACTCCACGACACTCACATTTCACTCTCTAATCTCACTATCAAACTCTCATACTCACTTTGTTTTTAAATACTTGCTCCACTTTCTTTTTTCGGCCGTTTTTAAATACTTGCTCCATTTCCTTTTTTGGAAAGCTTTTACAAAATTTAATTAATTTCACACACTTGGTGGACCCAACATAATACTCTCTCTCCTCCTATTCTTCCACTACTTTTGTTTTTTACAATTTTTATATTCTCAACTACCCCACTACCTCTATATTTTATTACTTTATCCAATTTCTCCTAAAACTCCGCGCATGGAGAAATGGAGCAAGTATTTAAAAATGGAGGGAGTACAATTTAAATTATACACAAACTCTAATTTGTATTTTATACTTTATAATCACAAAATATACGGGTATTACAAATCAAGTCTCTAACCTTTGGAAATTCCAGGGATAACAGTCGAAGAAATATTATTACTGCCATGTTTTTCAGCCACCCAAGCATCGCCCCAAATATCAATGCTCTCACCATTGCCCACCTTCCAAATCAACCCATCTCTCAAGATAGACTTTGAAATCCAGATTCTCGACCAGGTATAACTTCTGAACTAACCAAGATAGGACCCCCAACAAATCAGATTCCGGGTAATATTTGTGTGCCATGACTCTACCAAATAATGAAGAAGGGTGCTTCAAAAGTCTCCAAGCTTGTTTCCCAAGGAGAGCTAGATTAAAAAACCCCATATCTTAACCCCATTCACCCCCAAGCATTTAGGAGAACAAAGCACATCCCACTTAATTAATACAGTGAACCACTTTCTTTTGATCCGAACTTCCCCACCAGGACCTTGCAGTCATGGAACGAATCTCATCAATGACAAAAATCATGACAGTAATTGAAATTTTGTAAACTCCCATTAAACAGGTTGGAATGGCTTGGATAACCGATTTGATGATCACCTCTTTGCCTGCTCTTGACAAAAGTTTCTCTTTCCACCCTTTCACCCTTTCAACTTTTTCCAAAGTCTATCCTTCAAAGCATTACAATATTCCCTCTTTGACCTTCCAATAATCGCCGGAATCCCCAAATACTTCACATGTGCCTCCACCTTTTTCATCCCTAAAAGTTCAACAAGTTCCTCTTGCTTCAACTCACATACGCCTTTGCTAAAAGAGACCTTCGATTTCTCATAATTAATTTTATGTCCGGAAGCTACTTCATATGTGTTGAGAATTTCATCTATTTTTTAGCATTCCCGTCGGTTGGCTCTTGCAAAAAGAAAACTGTCATCAGCAAAAAGGAGATGTGAAATACTCGGCCCACTCCTTTTCTTCATAGTGTGAAAAATTTCCAAAGTGCTTTTGTACCAGGGAGACTAATTACAAACAATGCTTTAATATCACACAAGTTTTAATAAAGGTTTTTTTTTTTTTTTTTTTTGAGGGAAAGTTTGAATAAAGGTTATTATGTTTAAAATAAGGTTACTAATTTAAAATTAGGATCACTATGTTTAATACTCCTAATTGTAAGGAGTATCGTCTGTTACATGTAGACTTGGCAAATGGGTCATTGAATTTCAGGTTGGGTCAGGTAACATTTAGGTTGGGTCATTTCGGGTTTCAGGTATGATTCGGGTCAGGTATCGGGTCGAGTTCGGGTCGGTTCATTTCAATACGGGTTAGGCCATTTTCGGGTCAAGTATGTTTGGGGTCATATTTAAGTTGGGTCAAAATCAGGCCAGGCCAGGTCATGTTCTGGTTGTTTCATTTGTAGATCAAACTCAAATCAATAATTTTATATTTTGTTATTGTTATAATAAGAACTATCATTTCGGATTATGAGCTTGACTACGGTTGAAGATGATCAATTTGAGTTATTTTTGGCACCAAACATTATTAGTTTAATTATAAAGTAATTTTAGTTCAGGACATTTCGATATCAGGTCTGTTCGGGTTAATTTTGGGTATCGAGTTTGTTTAGTTCAAGTTTGTGTCAGGTCAACTCCATTTTTGGGTCAGGTATGAGTTGATGTTATTGGGTCAATTTCGGGTCATGGGTTGGGTCATTCGGGTAGTGTCATCGGGTCTGGGTTAGAATTGTCAGATCTAGTTACATGTGTATAACCCTCAAATTCAAAATAATATTATAATGGACTAGGTACACACAAGCTTTTTCGATCCGATTAAGCTAAGACCATCATCACTCATGGTATAAAATTTATACCACCCCTCTCTCTCTACCACTTTCTCACTCCTCCACATCATCTATACCACAATACAATATACTTTCTCCAAAAATCACCCCACCCATGGTATAAATTTTTTTTAATAACATACTTTCTCTCTCCTATATGTATGAATTATACACTTAATTAAATTATAATTATATTTTGTTTTATGTTGAAAATAACTAATTAATATTTATAAAGTTAATTAAATAAAAATAAGCAATTTAGGTAGAAAAAAGTGAATTTCAAAAATATATAAAACTATATTAATATGGGTGTCTATGTGTATGTCTTGAAAAATTATGAACAATGGTAATTTTTTCATAATTTTGACTTTATAATTTTTTCTTAAAATGCAATTGAAAAAAATAAATAAAAGATGTATGACAACTAGGCCACATGGCGTGACCTGGTTGGTTCATGTTTCACGTGGAACGAAGCTAAAGTTTACCATGGGATGGTATATACTATAGTTTTATGCCACCAAGATAGTAAAAATTTGCAACTTTTTGATGAATATTTACACCGTGGTATAAAATTATACCACGAGTGTTGATGCTCTATTAAATATGGCAACAAAATAATAACGTTGGATAACTAGTGATATTAACAAAATAACAATTGATATTATATGTGGGCTTGTATGGAAATTTGGCTTTGCTTTGGGCCAAAATGGTCGATCCATGTTTGCCCAAACACTAAATTTCTTTTACGAGTAGTAATTTGTCAGACTTGTCAATTTGCCATTATATCAATATTAATATCAATCAATCAATCAATCAATATATATATTAAAACTCATGGCAAGGATTGTAATCTTGCCATGTGTTGCCAATCTTGCCACGTGTCGCCATGTCACCTATATTAATTACTAATATTTTTTTTACAAAAATTTATTATTTGTTAGCATCAATATTTGAACTTATAAGCCATAACCTTTATATTCATTAAAATTGAACTTTGATCACCACTCTAACGACACATCTTATATGATAATAAAGTTGTACTCCCTCCGTCCCAAAAAGAACGACCCATTTGGCCAAAACTTTGTCCCAAAAAGAATGGCCCATTTGCATTAAAACACCCACCAACTTGCTACAATATTTGTGCAAAATTAGCTTTCCCATATAAAAAATTTGATTTTCCATGTTATTTTATTACTTTCTCTCTCTATTTTTTTACAAACCCCATGTAAATTTATCTTTCCAATATACTTTTACTTCTTTTTACTTAACTTCCTTAATACCCACGTAATCAACCCAAATGGGTCGTTCTTTTTGGGATGGAGGGAGTATTAAAAAGAGTTATTTATGTTCATAAATTCTAGAATTATAATTATGAACTTATATGTGGATATTTTAACAATAATATGATTACAAATTTATTTTCGTTTCTTTCAGTTACTCAACCATAACTTATATAGGAGTTAATTAAAATATGTAATCCAAAAATGCAAAACAATTTTACAGGTTTTTTCTTTTTACCATAAAATATATTTACTCAAATGAATTTATTATGAAAGCTGATTAATAAAAAAAATCCTTTAACAATTAAAACAAACTGATACAATATAACATTTAGACTACTACGTATTAAATAATGAATTTTGATGTTCAATTATATTTACAAAATTTAACAAATGATATTATTTTTATAAAAGCACCAATATATTTCACTTTATTTTGTTATAACTTTTAATATACAAACAATGACTAGGGGCATCACCCGGGCCAAAAACTAGTTATACTCTATAAACCAAAATAATCCCACGCTATTTGCATTTCCTTGACTGACTGTTGACTCTAGTTCCCCCCCCCCCCAATAACCAGTACGGTCCGTACATCACCTTTTCTTCCCGCTCTCTCTTCCTTGCTGCGCAAGCTCGTATCACTCACGAAAAATGGTGATTATTTTCGATAATCTTTGCGATTTTACTCTGCAATTTCGTTTTCGGCAGTGATTCTAATCCATTTGAGTTGGTTTTCATTGTAGGTTATTGGGGGCAAGGGGAAGGAACAGGTCAGTGGAGAAGAAACTCTTCTGGGGGTAAATTTCTTTTTTCGTTTTAATTTTTCGTTGGATTATTCTGTTTTTATGATGTTGAAATTAAATAGTTTTGGTGTTATTGATAAGTGAAATGTTTTATGGTTTGATTCCATGTAGTGATATATGTATTTTCATTAAATCTCAATAGTGTATGATCATGTTTGTAATGGTATTCACGACACATTAAAATATTATGTGTGTGATTTTATGAGCAGAGACATGATGTCGTGGTGATTGTGAATTTTATACAGTTCAAAAATTGTCAAGTTATGTTAATTTTGTATAGTGCCGGGGCTAAAATTGCAAAAAAATTTTGGACCCGGTTCAACTTTTTAAAATGGGGCCTTCTAGTTCATAAATTTAATACCTAATTTTTATTTGATTAAATAATTCATTACATTAGAAAATTCATCAAAAGTAAAGTGAAATCCTAAAAATTCTTAGAAATCACTTAAAAAGAGTAGCTCTTCTTGTATGTTTTGTAGCAAAGTCATCGATGATATTCTCCATATCGACTTCATCTAAAAGATCAGATTCAATAGCCATCAAAGCGAGTCCATTTAATCTTTCTTGTGACATTGTCGTCCTTAAGTACGATTTCAGCAACTTCAACTTTGAAAAATTCCGTTTTGCAGAAGCAACAGTAATAGGAATTGTTAGTAATATCCAATATGCAATTGTTGCATTTGGGAAGCAAGTGTATCGTTTTAAAAAATTCAATAAATCAATTGCTCCCATTTTCTCCTTGGGTAAAAACTCTCTAAACCATGTTAACTCAACAAATAAATCCTCTCCATCAACATCAGAAACCTCACATTTCTTAAGAGCATTTTCAAAAGCTAAACAAGAAGATAGAAGTTTATCATCATCCATTGAATGCAACTTATCAGAATTGAACAAAAAGCCAAAGATATTCTCATACGATTCATATTGTTCAAACCTTTTATCCAATGATGCAATAGTTTGATCCACAATGTATATAAAATATTGGATTCTAAATGATTCCTCAGGAGATAATAGTGTTTCATCACCATCTATCTCATCAAATTGTCTTTTTCTACGTATTATACGTCTTTGAGGAAATACAGGATCAATGCCAATTTCAATAGCTATTTTTTTTGCAATATCCATGGCCTTTGAAAAACCATTCTCCCTATATTTTTTTAAAAAGGAAATCAACCCTTTAATCTCACCAATGGCGATATCAATCAGCATATCTTGGGATTGTAAATGTTTACTAACAAAGTTTAACAACACATAAAATTTCATACCAAATGATTGTAGCAAGAAAAAAAATTTAAAACTACCAAGTTCATTATTTTCAAACCACATTATGTTCACCTTAATTATTTTGGTGATTGTATATTATCTCTCTAAACTTGAGAGCATCTCTCACTAGAAAAGTGAGCTTTCCCTAGTTTTATTAGGGTTCTTATTTCATGATTAAGATTCTTAGTTTTGTGAGTCAAGATTTCCTGATTCCATTGCTCAAATTCTCCTACTTGCCTTGCAATCTGACATAAGAGATTGTATTTTATTTCAATCTAGGCAGGAGCATATCAATCGTTTGCTATATTCAGTGGGTTTACTTTGTTTTTTCTGTTTGCCAAGGAATTTACCTTGAAAATTGCCTACCCTTCTCGGTTTCCCTAAAAGCTTTAAACCTTTTATCAGCTCTTTTCTCTTCCCAACAAGGCTGAGCGCCACCTTCGTTTAGCGTTCCCAATCAGCGTTGAGCAGTAAATGCTCTATTTTGTTATTGGTGCATTGTGCTTGTTAGCTAGAGTCGGCTATATTTAATATAGCATTCATTTTTCCAGTAATTGCTTCCCATGCGTGATTTTGCTTCAACTTTCAAAATCTGAACGTTTTGCTTATAAATGCTACTGTAAGCTGCAGCGCTTCTCATTCCAAATTCTCTTCTTCTGTCTTCTTCTTGTTCTCTGTTTTTCTCTTTAATTTCTTTCGTTCCTCAAATTTTCTTCTGTTTGCTACTCTTTTTTCTGCTGTTGCTCTTTTGTTCTCTGCTGTTTTGACATGAGTAATAACAGCAGCCCCCCAAACGCTCATAATGAGCAGCAAAATCACGATCTGAGAGGTGGGCCGCTCATCCCGACACCTGCAGATTTCAACCTTGATGAGAGTAACATTGATTTTAACTTGTGTGTTATTGGGATGTTCATTGGTCCACGCCCTCCCTCTGAGCATTATGTGCAATTGATAGTGAACTCGAGGTGGATAAGGAGGGGGGAAATTAGGGTCCATAGGTCAGGACCGTATTTTTTATTCGAATGCAGAAATATAAGGGACTATGACGGGCTGATCCAAACTGGTACGGCAGTCTTTGATGGCAGATTAATTAATTTGGGTCATTATCAAAGGGATTTTGTCCCTCAACAAATGAGTTTCAATCTCACGAGGCTTTGGGTGAGGGTGTATGGTCTCCCTTTGGCCTATCTAACTGAGGGGTGGGCAAGGCAGATTCTTCGACATATAGGGTACATTGAAGAGGTGGACCATGAGGGAAACAATCTTCCCATGCATGCTGAGCTAAGGGCAAGAATGTTAGTGGATGTGTCGATGCCTTTAATTCCCGGATGTTTCATTCCTTTGGAAGGGGATAAAGTTATTTGGGTTTACTTGAGATATGAAGGGGTATTTAGGTTTTGCAAAGCTTGTGGGTGTCTGGGTCATTCTACATCTCGTTGCTCCTTGCATTTATCTATAGCAAGGAGAAGGGTTAGGCGACGTCTTGATGAAGTGGAAGCCGATGGATTTAGGGTTCTTTACGGTCCGGCGGAATATCCATTCTACTCGAACTACATTCGAGGCCTACCCGATTGGTATAGGTATCGGAACACGGCCGTGGATTTGAAGCAAGGTGAAGGTCCGGTCGGAGGACCTTTGAATGCAAGAGTTCCAAGGGAGGAGGTGGATTTCGATGAACACCTTCCACCTGACCTACCTTTTTCATCCTCGGAAAGTGAGGATAGTGAGCATTTCTTTTCCGGGGAAGAAGATCTTCCCAACGAAGACTCCGGCATCATGGAAATGGAGGAAGATCAAGTGCAAACGGATCTTGTGTTATCTCCGGGAAGGAGATTGGGATTAGTGGGAGATCCGTATGCAGAATTCACTCATAGGGAGGTGCATGGTCAAAGTAACACGGTGCTTAGAAGACCTCCAAACCCTAATGTGAGTACTACAAACTCTAACCGTCGTGATCATGGCTTGAGAAGGGTTGGAGGTGAGCTAATGGCTCGAAGGTTTCTTGATTTTGAGAGGGGTAGGCCGAGGGAGGAGTCATCTCTCCCTTGGCCGCTAGCTTACCACACCCTCCTAGGAGGTTCTTTGAAGGATCGAGGTTTGAGGTGGGTGAGTCATCTTCGGCTCAACAACAACCCCTACAAAGGGGAGGACCGGGGACAATTTTTCACACTTTGGGTATTTCGGAGTGGGCAGCTAGCCCAAATGGGATTGGTAGAAGCAATCCGGCAAGACATGGATTATGAGGTTGGCTCAACTCGGATGATGAAATGCCGAGTAATGTTTTGGAAAACTCTTCGATTATGGCTACGGTGAGGGAATATGGGGAGCAACCACCGGATGATGAGTATGCTAGCATCATAGAGGCAAGCACGATCCTTTCTTTGGGTATTCGACATGCTAGAAGGGAGGAAATTCAAGGGATTCATCAAAATGTTAGGTCCTCTACTCCTTTTTTGAGGTTGTCTCCGGCCGACTTGGGAGGGCTTCCTAACCTTCCACTCACGGAGTTTGATCCGCCTAACACTCCGGTATCACCCTTTAGTTCTTTCAATTTCACCGAGTTATTCAATTTTGATGATAGTGCTAACACCAGGAAAAGGATTCGAGAGGCGGTGGGGCATAAGCCTCTTTCTCTTGGAGGTGACTCGGTTCGCTATAGTGAGACGGACTATGAATGGGTGGAGCGAAAAAGGCTCAAAAGGTTCCATAGGTGGTCCGAGAAGGGTGGATTTAGCATTTGGCTCAAGGATAGAAATGGGTTGAACAGGTTTGCATCTAAGGCAATTTCGAATCCGGATATGGCTCGTGAATTTGGGGTGGAAGTTGATGATGACATCAAGAGAAGGGTGAACAACAAGAGACACTAAAGTTTTTCTTCTTCTTCAACCGAGTCCTTAAAGCGGCAAAAGAGCGAGGAAGTGACTTCGGCTTTGAGAGAGATAAGGGATGATATGGACATCGATCTACAATTGTCCATTCTTGAGTCTATGAGGGTTTCGTCAAATGGTAAGGAGGTTGTACCAAATCAGCCCCCGAGAGAGATATGAAGGTTGTGGCGTGGAATTGTAGGGTTTAAATGATCCACACTTCCTTACAATTCCCTACATAGTGTGGCTCTACCGGTCAAAGCTACCTTTATTTATGTTTATTTCGGAAACTAAAATGGCCTTTGTTGATACGGCCTCAGTCTTAGATGTGTTGGCTCCTACATCCACTTTTGGTTGGGATTCGGATGGGAGTAGTGGGGGTTTATTAGTGTTAAGTTGGTCTAGTGATGTTGTTGATTGGTTGTACTCTTCAAAAAAATTTATCCTTTGTAAGATCTATGAATCTAATGGTAGTTTCAAGTATGTCCTTTTTCTTTATGGTGAGCCTCAATTAGAAAATAGAAAGTTAGTATGGGAACAACTACAATGGTTCTTGAATGAGTTCAAAGATGTTTTAGCAATAGGAGATTTGAATCAATTTGAAAGTGGAAGTGACAAAATGCGGGGATCGATTCTTATTAAAGGAATTGATGCTTTCCTAGATTGGAGATTTAGTAGTAATGTCTCGGAAGTGCCCTTCTCGGGGCCGAGGTTTACATGGAGCAACAAGAGGGAAGTCAACGGTCTTATTCTTGAAAGACTTGATCGAGCTTACATTACTGAAGAATGGTTCCAACACTCACCGGAAGGGAAAATAGTCCATGAGCCAATCATATGCTCGGACCATGCGGCCATTACTTATCATTCTCAAACAAAAGAGGCTATTTCCAACAGGCCTTATCAAATTGAGAATTGGTGCCTCCAATTCCCGGAGGTGAAGGAGATTGTGGTTTCAGAATGGAATAAGAGGGTTCAAGGCTCCTCCATGTTTCAGCTTTCAAGGAAGCTAAGTTGTTTAAGGACCAAGGTGCAACTTTGGTGCTTGGAAAATAAAAAGACATGGGGGGTTAATTGGAGGAAATTGACCAAGGACCTGCATGGCACAGCTTCGAATATTAGATCTCTTCAAGACGGGGACAGCTATATCCAACAGATAAATCTTGTTGTGCCAGAAAGTCAGCTTGGGTATAGTTACTGGAAGAAACGTATGAAAGCAAACTGGGTAAGGATGGGAGATTTACCTACATCTACGATGTACAGAAAAGTTAAGCAACGTCAAGTCCGGAATGAAATCTTGACACTGAGAAATGAGAGTAATGATTGGGTGAAGGGTCAAGGGGAGGTGGAGGAGGTGATTTTAACATCGGTCAAGGAGGTCTTTAACCCCACCTACGCTTCTAATCATGGGGAGGAGATTGATCTCCTGCTTCGACAACTTGATATTCCTCAAATCTCTGAGGATGACAGGCTGGCGCTGGATAGACCTTTCACAGGGATAGAGATTAAAAAAGCAATGTTTAGCATGCACTGTTCGAAGTCTCCGGGGCCTGATGGGTTTACAGCAAATTTCTTCCATTCCTACTGGGAAGATGTAGGGAGTCTAGTGGTGGATAGTGTGCAGCAATTTATGAGGACAGGGAACATGCTCAAAGAATGGAACCAGTCTTTTCTGGTTCTGATTCCTAAGGTTAAGGTTCCTGAGCTGGCAAGCCAGTTTAGGCCCATTAGCTTATGCAACACGGTGTATAAATGCATCTCCAAGTGTCTGGTGAACAGGTTAAAGAATATTCTTCCAAGCCTTATCTCCAAAAACCAGCATACCTTCATTCCAGGTAGGTACATGGAGGATAACATACTGTTGAGTCATGAGCTTATGCATTTAATAAATCCGAAAAAGGGCTCGAATTTTACAGCAGTTAAGATTGACATGTCAAAAGCTTATGATAGAGTGGACTGACTCTTTCAGTTAAAAGTTCTACAGGCCTATGGGTTCTCTAGCCATTGGTTAAAAATGATCTCGCAATGTATCTCAACTGTGAGTTTCAAGGCTGTCATTAACAGGAGAGCTTCAGAACATTTTACCCCGAAGTGTGGGCTAAGGCAAGGGGATCCTCTTTCTCCATACCTCTTCATTTTCTGCATGGACATCCCTTCGAGGATGCTTTCAGTGGCAGAGGATATCAATCAATTCAAAGGGTTGAAGGTTTCAAGAAGATCTCCTTCTATCTCTCATCTATTCTTCGCAGACGATGCGATGTTGTTCTTTAAGGCAGATGAAGAGGCATGCTCATGTATTAATGATATTCTCCTGAGATTCAGTAAGGCTTCGGGGCAACAGTTAAACCTGTCAAAATCCTTTGTGAAGTTTTCTCCAGGATTAGCCAGTGATAAAGGTCAACGTTAAAGAGTATTCTTTCTATGCCAGAGACGGATAATATGGGTACACATTTAGGAGCGCCGACAGATATCCAGGGTAAGAAGAAGTTAGCTTTCCAATTTTTGGTGGATAGAGTGTCTGAAAAGGTGTTGCCTTGGGCTTCTCTCAATCTCTCACAGGCGGCAAAGTTAGTTCTTATCAACACGGTTCTTGTAAGTATCTCGGCACATATGATGAAATGCCTCAAGCTTCCTCAAAGTATTGTTAGCAAGATTGACTCGCTCATTACTAGATTCTGGTGGTCTAACAAAGGCAGTAAAGGTATGCACTGGGTTAGTAGGGATATCATTCAAACCCCCAAAAGCATGGGAGGTTTGGGAATTAGAGGCACTTCTATCCTCAAAGATGCCCTACTTTTCAAGCAATCATCAAGGATGCATCTCAATCCTCAACTTTTGCTATCAAGGGTACATGGAGGATTACAATCTTGCGGGGGATGCAATATGGCCAGGCCCTATGTTAGGAAGGGGAATCCATCCTTAGGAAGATCTAGTCTTCAAAGAGTTTCCCAGGTTTTTAAGGATGGTTTTGCATGGAAAATTGGCAATGGAAAAGAGGTTAAGGCCATTAGTATGCCTTGGGTGGAAGGAGAAGTTCCAAGGGTGAATTCAAATCAGACCCTGGGAGCGGCTTTAGGTTGGAGGGTAGAGGGCTTCATTGATAAGAACACAGGAACTTGGGATACAGGTAAGGTTAGGAACTGTTTTGAGTGGAATAGTGCAAAAGCAATCTTGGCTATGGATCTCCCACATAAAGGGATAATGACTTTACCTACTGGAAATTTCACAAGTCAGTAAGATACACGGTGAAAACAGGTTACTACTACTGTTTAGGGTATTTTTATCCCGCCATGTGGCCTAATCGAAGGGCGACACGTGTCAGCCCAAGGATAGTCCAAAGTGGACCATTCCCCGCTTGACACGTGTCATCCCAGATATTTGGGAAAATGTCGGCCTTCAGGCCCAAATCCCGAGAAAGCCGTAGATCGGCGCAGCCCACCAATGATTAGGGTTTGATACCCTAATCAGGGGCACAATTCCCAATGACCCTATAAATAGGGAGATTCCCCTCTTTTGGAGGGTACGTACACGTTTTTTCATTAACTAAAAACTGTCCCTTTGATAGAGACAACTGAGCTTGGAATCCAAGCAGATCCCCACCTTAATTTCCGCACCTTTTACTCTACTTCAAGTTACTAACTTGAGCGTTGGAGGCGGAGCACCATCCAACCGGTGTCTCCGTTAATTTTGCAGGTACAGAGCCGGCAGGATCAGTCTTCGAGTTGTAACTCTCCCGAGGGACAAAAAACCCCAAAACATTTGGCGCCGTCTGTGGGGAGAGTACCTCAAGATGGTTCAAAACTCTGTACCGATTCTCAATTCTACCTCTCTACGTCCGGGTACCCAGACGGGTAACTTGGATGACTTGCAACCGGTTATTCAACCGGTCGGGTTCGAAATCCCCCAGCCTCCACCTCAGCCTCAGCCAGAGGTATTCACTGAAGAGGAGGATGAGGGGGAAGATAATGATGTTGAGACTTACATCTCTAGGGATGGATCTCTCATCTCTAAATCTATTCGTTCCAGGGATCAACTGGAGCGAAATGAAGACCAGGCGGGCCCAAGCAGGCGCCCCCCTGGAAGGCCAGACGGGGAAACCCAGAAGGCCAAAGGTCAAGCCCCAGTCACCCGAGATGAGCTCATGAGATTCATGACCTCTTTCAAAGGTGAAATCAAGGCTATGATCAACAAAAACAAGGCAGGCTCTAGCAAGAGTCAGCCGGCTAAAAAGATTCCCACTTCTGGAAAGAAGAAGAAGCCGGTCAAGGACAGGCAGCCAACTCCTCATCCAAAGGAGAAGGCAGCCGCAACACTTGACTGGTCTAAGATTCTGATGCCCCGGCGACCCCAGCCGGAGGCACGAAATGCGTCTACCTTCGATGCACGACAAGTCATCGATCGAAGGAGGCGGCAGCAGTCTGAGTCAGCTTCCACTTCGAGCTTTCCAGACAGCTTCAAGCAAGCTTCTGCAAGGAACTCTATGTCCTTGCATGAGAGTCGGACAGGCGGTAATACCGTCAACACCGAACCTCAGCTGATGATAGGGTCTATACCATACACACCTCAGACGGCCAAGGGAAGGAACCCATAGACCTTGACGCTGTCCAAGATGCCAACACTGCCCCACCAGCCGTTGGTAAGAAGAGAAAAGCACCTCTGCTGGTGGAGGTGAAAAAAGAGAAAAAATAGCAATCACTGGCCGGTGAACGGTCAGACGAGCTCCGTCCCCAACCGGCTGGAGAACAAATTGATCTCGTTCTGGACGACAACCGTCCAGAGCGGACGGTGAAGGTTGGGATGGCTGCTAATGCTGCTCTGGGTGCAGACTTGCACCTTCTGCTGAAAGAATTCAAAGACATCTTTGCCTTTGAAGTGGAAGAGATGCCAGGCGTCAGCCCGGATCTCGCTGTCCACAAACTCGCCGTGGATCCCAAAAAGAAGCCCATCCGGCAAAAGAAAAGAAACCACGGCGAGGAGAGGAGTCAGGCGGCAGCTGCCGAAGTTAAAAAGCTACTAGACGCCAGGTTCATTCGGCCATGCAACTTCCCCGACTGGGTGGCCAATGTGGTCCTTGTTAAGAAACCGAATGGGACCTGGCGCATGTGTGTTGATTACACAGACCTCAACAAGGCGTGTCCAAAGGACAGTTACCCGCTTCCAAAGATCGACAGTCTGGTCGACTCTACAGCCGGTCACGCCTTGATGAGCTTCATGGATGCCTACTCCGGCTTCCATCAGATACCCCTCTGGAAAAAAGATCAAGAGAAGACTGCCTTCGTCACTGATTTGGGGTTATTCTGTTATACTGTGATGCCGTTTGGCTTGAAGAATGCGCCTGCCACCTTCCAACGAATGATTAATACGGTCTTCATCAATCAACTTGGGAGGAATGTGGAGGCGTACATTGATGACATGATAGTCAAATCCAAGCAACAGGCGGATCACCTTGCTGATCTCCGAGAAACATTCACCACCCTCAGGCGGCATAAGGTCATGTTAAACCCCAAGAAATGCGTCTTTGGTGTTGAGTCTGGGAAGTTTCTCGGATTCCTGATTGATCAAAGGGGGATAGAGGCTAACCCCGAAAAGATACAGGCGGTAATTGACATGAAGTCACCCCGTTCTGTCAAGGAGGTCCAGAGGCTGACTGGTTGCCTGGCCGCCTTGGGGAGGTTCCTCAGCCGGTCAGGTGACAAATGCCTTTACTTCTTCCAAGCAATCAGGAAGAAGACCAGGTTTGAATGGGGAGACGATGCTGAGACGGCATTCCAGAAGCTAAAAGAGCATTTGCACTCTCTGCCTAGGTTGGTCAGTCCTCTACCTAGGGAGATGTTGTATATGTATTTGGCCGTCTCAGACCATGCTCTCAGTGCCGTTCTCCTTACTGAGCGAGACGGCGTTCAGCTCCCGGTTTACTTCATTAGCCATGTTCTTAAAAATGCTGAACTCCGGTACCCCCTGGTTGAAAAATTTGGCCTTGCTTTGTACATGGCATTCAAAAAATTGAAGCCTTACTTCCTGGCTCATCCGGTGGTAATTTACACCGACCAGCCACTCAAGCGGCCAATGACTACCTTGGAGTCATCCGGAAGAATGCTAAAATGGGCTATTGAAATGCAAAGTCTTGAAATCACTTACGAACCAAGAAAGGCAGTGAAAGGTCAGGCGTTTGCCGACTTCATTGTGGAAATGACCCGTCCGGTGGCTCCGGATAATCTTGATCAGGTTTGGAAAGTGTATGTAGACGGGAGTTCTACGAATAACGGTTGTGGTGCAGGCGTAATTTATGAGTCTCCTGAAGGGGACAGATATGAGTATGCACTACGGTTCAATTTTCAGGCCTCAAACAATGAGGCGGAATATGAAGCCCTGCTAGCCGGAATCCGTATGTGTAAGGCGGCAGGGGCAGCAAAAATTGACGCCTACTCAGATTCGCAGTTGGTCGTTAGCCAATATCAGGGAATATATGAGGCAACTCACCCGGCTATGATCAAATATCTTCAGGCGGTCAAAGAAGAGGCTGGGTCACTTGAGGAGTTCCGGCTGAATCAAGTGCCCAGGTCTGACAATAACCAGGCGGATGCGCTATCGAAGCTTGCATCTTCCGCCTGCCATGATACGCCTCGGTCAGTCTTCTGGGAAGTACTTGAAAAAAGAAGCATCTTTGAAGATCCCATTGGGGTCCTAGACCGAAGCTCCACCTGGATGGATGGCATCCGGGCGTACCTCTCAGACGGCACGCTCCCTGATTCGCCACAGGAGGCAGCCGTTCTGAAAAAGCGAGCTGCAAGCTTTGAGTTGAGAAATGGAGAACTCTTCAAGGCGGGGTTTCTTAAGCCTCTATTGAAGTGTGTAACCCCAGAGAAGGGGAAGGAAGTTCTCGAAGACTTGCACTCGGGGTTCTGCGCCTCCCACATAGGCGGCAGATCTCTAGCCGTCAGAGCCAGGCGGCAATACTTTTGGCCTACTCTAGAGGCAGACGCCAAGGAATTGGTGAGAAAATGTGACAAGTGCCAGAAATTTGGCAAACTTATTCACCGCCCGGCTACTGATCTGACGGTCATCCATAGCCCAATTCCGTTTGCAAAATGGGGCATGGACATTTTAGGTCCTTACACGCCTGCACCAGGCGGTAAGCGTTATATCTTGGTGGCTGTGGATTACTTCACCAAGTGGGTAGAGGCTGAGGCGGTAAAGAATATCAAGACATCAGACGTCATTTCCTTCATTTGGAAGAATGTCATCACCCGGTATGGGGTACCTATGTCCATGGTGTTTGATAATGGCCCTCAGTTTGAGACGCCTCAGCTAAAAACTTGGTTGGGAGATCAAGGGATCTCAACATGTTTCGCATCAGTCGGCCGTCCCCAAGCAAATGGCCAAGTTGAAGCCTTCAACAAGCTGATCTCAGACGGCATAAAGAAGAAAATTGAAAGAGCCGGTGGCTTATGGGCTGAGGAATTAATCCATGTCCTATGGGCCATCCGGACAACAGCAAAGGGGTCAACCGGAGAAACCCCATTTCTCATGGTTTACGGTGCTGAAGCCGTCTTACCCATTGAACACTATGAGCAGACTCTCAGAGTCATGTTATATGATGAAAAGGCAAACTGGGAGGCAATGCGCCTGGCATTGGATTCACTTCCAGAGCGTAGGGGCAATGCCGCCTTGCGTCATGAGATTTACCGTCTGAGAATGACAAGAGCCTACAACAAAAGAGTACACAGGCGTCCCTTGAAAGTGGACGACCTAGTGTTACGGAAAATGGAGGCAACCGGTAGGGCTAATGAGCTTGGAAAGCTAACTCCTAATTGGGAAGGCCCCTACCGGATTTATGAAGAAGTAAGAGACGGCACCTATCGCCTGGAAACTCCAGACGGCAGGCGCCTGCCTAGAACTTGGAATGTAGATAATTTGAAAAAATACTACTTCTGAGATTTTGTAAATTTTGTAAGCAAGAAGTACATTAATGAGAATTTGCTTTTTGTTATCATACTTTGTTTCCCGTCTGAACCCAGACGGTTCACTTGTTTGTTTTTCTGAGTTTGACACTTGGAAATTAAATTAACGTCTGATTGACGAAGAGGCCAATGGCCAGATAAGTAAGCTAAGCATAGAAACGCTTAGTGGCTATACAGCCGGTCTATAACAAGACCAGAGGCCAATGGCCGGATGGCTACTCCGACCTAAAATCGCCTGTCCCAATCATGGACAAAGGCGTCCGGCGACACCCCTCCGGGTGCAATCGTCGCAGAGAGAAGCCAACCTGCTTACTCTACGTACCTATGCAGGCGGCCACAATTGGATGGCTGAATCAGCCATCCATAGCCGTCTGACCTGAGCAATCTAAGGAACGACCAAGTTTCGATCACCGGATGTCCAAAGGACATCAGCCGGTGACCGACTGAAGTTCCTACTTAGATTACTTTTTGAAATTATACAAGTTCCCCCAATGGGGTAGAAGGACATTGAAAGTATAATTGGATTACAATCACCCCAGGCGGCAATTGCCTTCCTGCACCATGAAGGGTCAGGCGGCCTTTTTTGCCTCCTGGCCCCAGGCGGCATTTGCCTTCCTGCTCCATGAAGGGTCAGGCGGCCATTTGCCTTCCTGCTCCATGAAGGGTCAGGCGGCCATGTGCCTTCCTGCTCCATGAAGGGTCAGGCGGCCATTTGCCTTCCTGCTCCATGAAGGGTCAGGCGGCCATGTGCCTTCCTGCTCCATGAAGGGCAGGCGGCATTTGCCTTCCTGCTCCATGAAGGGCAGGAAGCATTTGCCTTCCTGCTCCATAAAGAGTCAGGCGGCCTTTTTTGCCTCCTGGCCCCAGGCGGCTTTTGCCTTCCTGCTCTATCAATGCAGACGGCCACAATTGGACGGCTAAATCAGCCATCCATAGCCGTCTGACCTGAACTGTCTAAGGAAAGAGCAAGTTCCGGAACCCGGATGTCTAAGGACACCAGGCGGGGACCGGCTGCATTTCTTACTTAGCGTTTTTATCTTTAAATTGTACACATACCCATTTGGGGCAAAAGAGTTGTGCCATCGCTATTTAAATTCTGCTCAGACGGGCAACACCGTCTAGTTAGACGCTGAAACGCCTGTTAATGTACGGCTGTGTACTTGGTTTGGGGCAATCACTACTGTGATTGATTGACTTACAGACGTATCATGCTCTTTGCAGCATCAGACGTCCCCAAGTCAATCAACCAACTCCACTTGAAACCAACCACACAGCCGTCCAGGGGCAAGGTCAGCCGCATACTTTTGATAAGTAAGTCAGCCGCATACTTTTGATAAGTTAGGCGGAGAAAATTGCAAATACAAAAATTTTTAAGTGCAAACACATGCGCAAAGTTGCAAAACCGACTCAGTCGGTGGAATTCATTGAAATTCTTCCACCCAGCCAAACGGCTGTGATGGATCAATAGTTTGATAAAACCGGCTCCTCAGCCGGTAAAGAAACAAGAATACTCGGCACGCAGGCCGGAAACACAGTGTTTGGCATACTGCCGCAGAAAAACTAAGGCTTGGCGCACAGCCGCTGAAGCTACTGCCCTGCAGGCGGCCCTTCCTGGTTCCTCTCGCCCTCCTCAAGGATTTCAACGTCTGGAGCTTCTGGAGTTTCAGGCTCCGGTTGTTCCGTCTCAGCCCAGGCGAGGAAGGACTCAGGTTCTGGCTCACCTCTCTCTCGCAAGTAGACAACTTCGTCAGCATACTTGTGAGCCAGGGCCCAGACGCCGTAATCCTTTCCAGGATTCAAGGCATCCCAGGCGATCTTCATCATGGCCTCATTATCGGCGGCCATCTCAGCAACCAGACGGTCTTGCTCCGCCTGGAGGGTTGCTCGGAAGTTCTCCTGAGCCTTAGCCGCCGCCTCCTCCATCTGGGATATCTTCTTCTTCAGATCAGCATTCTCTGAAGAAGCTCCTTGAAGAGCCTGGAGGTTCTCTTGGGCCTTCTGGAGGTCCTCCTTCAGCTTAGGGAGATCCACCTCCGCCTGCTTCTGGGCCGCCTCTGCAGCCTCGGCCCTCTGGTTGGCCGTCTGCAAAGCCGCCTCCAGCTCTTGAATTTTGGCCGCCTGTGTCATTTGGGTTGCTTTAGTTTCAAGTTCGTTAAGTATGGAGGAATGCACATACACATCATTGGCAACTGAGGCGGACTCCTTGGCCCGTCTTACCTCATCCCGTTTGCGGGTGTAAGGGCGCTTGAGACCGTCTACCCGCAGCAAGGCCTACAAAAAATAAAGGTTAAGGATGCAGACGGGAAAGAGTGTAGAAATAGCCATTGAAAAATTGGTTAAGTGTACTACCTCAGCCAAAAGGGTGACGATGCGTTCAAGATTGAACGTCTCAATCCCTGGGATAACATCCTTATCCCGTTTGCTTACAGCGCCCAGCATGGCCCTGGCATGCTTCTGGACGTCTGGCCAGCGAGGCGATTGATCTGCATCACAATCAG
The DNA here is from genome assembly GCF_948465745.1 of Chenopodium album. Classification (NCBI taxonomy): domain Eukaryota; kingdom Viridiplantae; phylum Streptophyta; class Magnoliopsida; order Caryophyllales; family Amaranthaceae; genus Chenopodium; species Chenopodium album. The sequence goes on along the minus strand of NC_137845.1, from coordinate 55,426,292 downwards.
CATCAGACTGAGTTACTAAAGCAGCGCCTATCTGGTTCCGACCGTCTGAGGATGACGTCTGCTGGGAGTGAGATTTCACTCGCAGCGGCCATCCCAGCTCAGGCGGGGATTCAAAAGGATTCTTACCTGCAGAGCCGGCCAGGCGGGAGCCGCTGGCAGCCGTTGAAAGCCCCCCGGTTGCAGGAAGAGGATGGGCCAAGTCTAGGCCAAGAGAGCCTGACACCTGCTCATTCCTCCCTCCTATTCTCATTTGCCTCCCAGGCGGGGCAGTAGGAGTAGCAGAGGAGGCGGCCTTTTTAGAGGATTTGCTTAGGTTTGAGACGGGGGTCTCCTCCCTAGCCCGTTTGAGATTCCTCTCAAACGTCTTGTCCACCTTGCCTCCCTGAAAATACAACAACTTAATGTCAGCAGACGGCGTGAGGAAACTTTAAAGTTAACTCAAAAAGCAGGTCAGGCGTTTACCTTGGCCCTGAGCTCACGCGCCTGGGCTTCCGCCAAATCTCGGCGGATCTGGGCAGAGGACCGTCTGGGTGTCTTCTCTTCGGGCAACATGTTTAATGCTTCTCCTGCAAGGTCAGACGGAAAACGGTTAGAACATTAACAAGAAATTCATTTCCGACACAAAAGTACCCCAGACGGAAATGATTCAGGCGCATACTTCTATCAAACATGTGCCCTAGCCCGCAGGCGGCTAGGAAGCACTCGTCCCTGAACCAGGCGCTCTTTGGGATCCAGTTCTTTGGAACCTTTATTACTTCCCCGGTTGACAGGGTTGCGTCTGTGAGGCCGAAGAGATCAGCCTCAATTATTCTGTCGAAGTCCTCGTCTGGGATTCGAGGAAGACAGCACTTCCGCCCCATGAGGTCGGGCTTCTTATTATACAGACGGAGTTCATAATTCTCCCGCCTGGTAGGAGCCTTGCACAGGTAGAACCTGTGTTTCCAGCCATCGAACTTGGAAACCTTATCCAAGGTCATCATGTATTGGGGGAGTGTGGACAGAGTATACCACGCTCTGAACCCGCCTGGGTTGCGGCTGAGATAGTGCATCTTGGCAAATGCTTCCCAGCCGGGGTGAACCCCTTGGAATTCACAGGCGGCAACGTACCCCAGAATGTTTGCCCAAGAGTTGGGGGAAAGTTGCCAGACTCCGAGGCCGTAGCCTCTCAAAATTGCCTTCACCGCCTGGTGAAGAGGGAAGCGGAGACCCGCCTTGAACGCTGCTTCGTAACAGCCGAAGTAGCCGTTTGCATTGGGTTCAGAGTCTTCCCAGGAAATGGTGCCGTCTGGGGGAGGCACCCTTACCTCCCACCCGTCTCCCATTGGGTGGGCTTTTAAGAAGTTTTTGAGACCCTTCTCCATAAGGTCAATATCTTTTGAGGAGACGTGGATTCTAAAGGGGTCATCTTTCTCCTTCCACGTCTTCCTCTCTTCTTCCTCACTATCCTCAAACGGGGGAAGATCGTCACTGCTTTCAGAGGAAGAGACGTCAACAACCCTTCTCGTTTCCTCCTCTGATAAAGAAAGGGAAACTGAGGCGGCCTCTTCCCCGCCTAGGTCATTGTCCTCTTCCCCGCTTTGGTCACACTCCTCCAAAAAGGAATCAGGAGGAGTTGGGGGGCCACGCGGAGGGGATCTCTCCGGAGCCGTCTGGTGTCCAGAGCCAGACGTCTCCCCCTCAGACGTTTGAGCGCCTGAGTCATCGCTTCTGTAATTTGGATCTCGTGCCGTCTGCTTAATCCGAGCCATTGTGTCCTGCACAGACGCGCAGCTGGTCGGAATCCAAGCATGAGGGTGGTCCCAACACCCAGAGACGGCACTACCAGTCCTAGACTCAGCCGTCCCTGGTGAACGGCTGGGTTCTACCCTAGGTTGTGCCGTGTGTGTTGGTGATGAATCCATTTATTGCAAGGAATATATACAAACGGAAAAATGAAAAAAGAGCTGAAAGAGTCAGAGACGGTACCTTTAGATTTGATATCTGAAGGTAGACGGTTCCGCCTGTGTTGGTGCGGCTGGGTTTCTTCGACTTTGCGCCTGACTCAGACGGATGACTTCTGCTCTCTCAAAATTCTAAGTTTACTCTGAAATTTTTGCAAGGCGTAGCAAAATCATGAGGGTAAAACGGCTATATATAGAGGGTGAAAGGAGGGGCAACTCCGTAATTTACCCGGAAGTTAAACAGTAATTTTTTGGCGGTAAATTTACCATCGTTCAGCGAGTGACATGTGTCACAGATGCCACGCGGATTGCCACGTCACATCTGTGAGGGGCAAATGTTTAGGGTATTTTTATCCCGCCATGTGGCCTAATCGAAGGGCGACACGTGTCAGCCCAAGGATAGTCCAAAGTGGACCATTCCCCGCTTGACACGTGTCATCCCAGATATTTGGGAAAATGTCGGCCTTCAGGCCCAAATCCCGAGAAAGCCGTAGATCGGCGCAGCCCACCAATGATTAGGGTTTGATACCCTAATCAGGGGCACAATTCCCAATGACCCTATAAATAGGGAGATTCCCCTCTTTTGGAGGGTACGTACACGTTTTTTCATTAACTAAAAACTGTCCCTTTGATAGAGACAACTGAGCTTGGAATCCAAGCAGATCCCCACCTTAATTTCCGCACCTTTTACTCTACTTCAAGTTACTAACTTGAGCGTTGGAGGCGGAGCACCATCCAACCGGTGTCTCCGTTAATTTTGCAGGTACAGAGCCGGCAGGATCAGTCTTCGAGTTGTAACTCTCCCGAGGGACAAAAAACCCCAAAACAACTACCTCTTGAAGGATGTTGGGTTAAATCCGTCTTCCTTTACTACCAGAGACCAAGAATTCGTAAAGCTGATTTGGAGAATTGATATACAACCAAAATGGAAGCTTTTCTTATGGAGACTCTTCCATGATAGTATTGCTATTAAAGTCAACCTAGCAAGAAGAGGTTTACAGGTTGATGAGATGTGTGAATTTTGTGGCACTAACCCGGAAGAAAGCCAACACCTTTCCCGTTATTGTTCTCTGGCAAGAGAAGTTTGGGGTAAGTCCCAACTTTCTATGAGCCATGATTCCATTGGTTCCAGTTCTTTGAGGGAATGGATCCAACACTATATCTTGCTCTTTCATAGCGAGGATGGTAAGTTTGGTACCCGTTCATAGCTACCTTATGGGGTCTATGGAAATCTAGAAATGCTAGGTGTTTCAAGAATGCAAATGGGGATGCAAGTTTGGTGGGGGAATTCATAAACCAGGCAATGCAAGATCACGAGGTCTTCACTCATAAGTATAACCAAGATGACCTAGTAAGGAATTAAGGACAAGTGACCCTATCATTCCCCTCATGTGCAGTTGGGGAGAGACAAGACAGGTTATGACACTTTCATCGTAGAGGCTGATGGTTCGTGGGATAAAAGGACTACAAGAGCAGGGGTCGGTTGGGTGGTAGTCGATAATAGGTCCTCCAACATTCTGGAAGAAAAAGGGAAATGCGGAGTGGCTTCCTCAGTGGTGCAATGTGAAGCATGGGCTTGTCTGGAAGCGATGAAGTGGGCTAAGGCACAGGGGAAACAAGGTATTCTTCTGCTTTCCGATTCCATTTCCCTCCTTAACAATTTGCAAGATAACCTTGGTAAGGATGTTTCGATTACTTGGTTGATTAAGGAAATTAGGGAATTGGGAGCCACGTTTCTGAGGTGTGCAATATTAAAAGTTCCGAGAGACCAGGTAAAACGGGCGAACGACTTGGCTAGAAGATGTCGTCTTTCTTTGTCTTATATTTCTTAATTTGTTGTTCTTTTGCTATTGTCAAAAAAAAAAAAAAATAAAGATCTAGCTTCACTTTGAAGTTTATGATCATTGTCAGCATCAGCTACTTCAAGTAATGCTTCACGTATCTCAGGTATTTGAAATCTGATTGCTTTGATACTTTCAACACGACTTTCCCATCGAGTGGCAGATAATGATTTAAGAGTTAAACCTTTAACATTTTCTTTTAAAATATGCCATCTCTTGGTAGAACCAACAAATATAGTATAAATGCGTTGGACTATACCAAAGAATTCCCTTGCTTTAGGAGAAGCATTTGCAATGTCACACAAAACTAAATTAAGACTATGACAACCACATGGAGAATAAAAAGCTCTAAGATTCAAATCCAATAGTCTCTTTAGCACAACTTGATGTTTACCTTATTAGAACCATTATCATATCCTTGTCCCCTGATATTATCTATGTCAAGATCATGAGATATTAACACATTTTCTAACACTTTAAACAGTCCTAGACTGGTAGTATCATGAACTTGTAAGAACTCAATAAATTTTTTTTCACTATATAAGAATTTGAACATTTGTCAACACACCTTAAAATTAAAGTCATTTGTTCTTGATGACTAGCATCAGGTATACAATCCAACATCACATAAAAATATTTTGCTTCTTTTATTTTCTTCATGATAGCATTATTGATTTTAGAAGCAAGTAAGAGTATCAATTCATTCTGAATGTCATGGCTAAGATAATGATGATGAATAACCCCATTCTAAATACGATGAACATGCTCAATAATCACATTATCAAATTCAACCAACATTTCAATCAAACCTAAAAAATTTCCATTGCTACTTTGATATAACCTTTCGTGTTTCCCACAAAATGCAAGGTTATTTTTACCAAGGAACTTCACAATAGCAAAATTCTAATAATGACACTTTTCTAGTACTCCTTTTCTTTTTGAAATTGGTCTTGGGTAACTTTGTCTATTGTTTCATTATTTTTCAATCTATTTCTAAGTTCACACCAAGCACCCATGTTCAAAACGTGATCAACACTTGTTTCATGTTCTTTAAGTCTATGACTAACATGTGACCAATTATTATATCCTTCATGTACCAAATTGCCTTTTCCGATACCCTTTTTGAAGATTTTACAGCAAAAACAATATACTTTGTCAATATCTTTAAAATAAACAAGCCAATCTCTATCACAAGTTTCACCATTAGGCAAATACCTAGTATATAAATTTGAAGTAAATCTCCTAGATACTTTGTCGTTAGGGCCTTTCACTATGGTTAAGTCTCTTTTAGGGCCATTGAGAGCCAAAATATCAATCGACTTCTCATCAAGAGCTTCCCATATCCTTGGATCATATATATCACGAGAAACAAAATCATTTTCTTCACATTGTGAATATTATGGTCTAAATTTTCCTCCACATTTTGTTCAAAATCATCAACATTATTCAGATTCACATCTTGCTCAACATTAATATTCATCAACATTAACATTGTCATTAATTTCATCTACATTATCATCATCAACATTAACATTATCACCACCAACATTATCATTATTTTCTTTTAACTCTGAATTAATAGGATTTTCACTTGACTGTGGCACTATTACAAAAAACTTATCTAAAGCACCTTTTTGTGATTGAATGAATTGATCTTCCTTCTTTTTTTAAATTGCATTTTCATGCCCAGATGGATACTTTCGAAACATATTAAACACAATTACACAAAATATTTAATAGAGAGGAAAAATACCACCGGAAAAAGTTTGGCCGCTTCACCAACTTAGGCAAAATTGACTAATTTGTATTAAAGTGACAATACAAGGCAAAATTGACTAATTTGTGCTTCGCCCTGGCTCTCTAGGGCGAGCACGAGTAAGATAGTCAATTATCTCAATTTCATTGAGATGTTGCTCGCGCTCGGTAAGGTAGCATTACCCGATCTGCTTTGTGAACGTATATGTCCGTTGGATATTAACTACTCTTCATATAAATTCTATAAATAGGAGTTTATATGACATATATGATGGATGAAAAAAAGAGATTATCATATAACTTGCTTCTTTTGAGAGAATTTATCGATAGTATTTTCTCTTAATTGGGTTTACAAACACTTGTTCACAAACTTCTTGTAGATTGATTTTGATAAACAACCAAAATCAATGGTCTCTTCTTTGTATCCCAATAACAATATCGCGTTAACCCTGTTGTTTCGTAGATGGTTGATAATAAACTATTAGGAAAGAGGCTATGATACGTGTCTAGAAAATATATCCGGTCCCTCTTGTTCATTCCTCCAAATTTTGTTCTAACATATTCTTCATTTTCTTGATTATTCAGGGCATTTCATCACAAGGAGGAGGTTTGGGAAGCAGATGGGCTGAGCTTGGTCGTCAGCTGGAAGGGAGCAGGACGGATTCATCTCTTCGGTCGCCCCAGAGCAGGATCCCTGGAATCCTACTTCCCATCCATCCATTAAGGCATGTTTGAGTTTCGTATTTCCATTGGGGTAAGTTACATAATTTTGTTAATTTAATTTGTCTCGTAATAATCGCAATAGTAGATCTTGATGATGATGCCTTATGTATTTTTTGTGAGCTTGGGATAATGTCACAAGTCCTAACTTGGCACTAAGAAAATCATGCTGCTGAGAAGGTAATGATTTTGTAAGAATGTCAGCAAGCAGCTGAAGGGTGGACTTCACATAAGAAGTGGAGATGAACCCGCATCTATATTCTCTCTAATACAGTAGCAATCAAGTTTGATATGCTTTGTTCTTTCATGATAAGCTTGATTCTCTGCGATATATTGTGCAGATTTATTAGGAACATCAATATTTAGATCTTCAAAGATCCCTGCAACCCATGCCAATTCACTAGTAGTTTGGGACATGCTTCGGAGCTCAGCCTTACATGATGACTTAGATACAACATTTTGTTTCCTGGTCTTCCAAGAGATTAAGGAAGTTCCCAGAATTACATAGAACACATAGAACCCTGTAAGAGACCTACCCTCCCTGAATCTGCATCATTGTAACCAAGTAAAATGTGTTCGTTTTGTCTAGGATAGAACAACCCCAAATCTGTTGTCCCTTTGAGATATCGAACCACATGTAAAGCAGCATGTAAGTGAGGTTTTCTAGGACAACTAACATACTGACTTAATTGCTGAACTAAGATGGTTAAGTCAGGTCTCATTCTTTTTTATTGCCTCAAATTCTTCTTCCATAGCATTTACCCATTTCGCATCCATAGATGTTTCCTTGTAACTGCATGGCTCTTTCACTCTCATAACATTATCCAAATCTGCAAACATCAAATTTGCATTTCCTTCACCATCATTCTGCTGTCTTATCTTATTCTTCAGATATTCACTCTCATATTCTTTGAATTTCAAAGGAACTCTACTGCTTCTGGATGGTCTCAAAATTGGTTCTGCTTGTTTGTCTGGTATTGCAGTATCTTGCAAGTCCCCTTGTACATTCTCTGTCATTTCTTGCTCGAGTTGTTGTTCTTGATTGCTGTGTTCTATTTCTTCAATTTCTGCATTTAATCTCTCTTCACGACTTGAATCACCAAATTCGGGAATTGGTGTATTATTCTCATCTTCAAATGAAAGTTCAGGAAGAACTATCATATTGTTGGGCAATTTAGCAAGCTCTTTTGCAGATTGCTTGAAAGGGAAAATATTTTCCTTAAAGAACACATCTCTTGCCACAAATATTCTTCTGGACTCTAGTTCGAGAACCCTGTATGCCTTCTGTCCTGCAGGATAACCTAAAAAAATGCATTTTACACCTTTAGGTGCAAATTTGTCTCCTTTTCTATGAACATTTGGAGCATAGCAAAGACATCCTACAACTCTCAAATGTTCATAACTTGGAGCTTTCTTCATTAACTTTTCATATGGAATTTTCCATCCTAAGACAGAAGATGGTAATAAATTAATAATATGTGTGGCAGCCAAAACACATTCACCCCAGAGATTGTTTGGCATCCCTGCATGTAATTTGATTGCCTGTCTCGATCAAATGTCTATATTTTCTTTCCACTTTCCCATTTTGTTGTGGCACCCCTGCTACGCTCCTTTGATGACAAATCCCATTCTTCTTAAATATCTCATTACATTCACTCTGAAACATCTCTGTCCCATTATCACTTCTTATCACTTTCACTTTAGTTTTGAACTGATTCTCTCTACATATGCTAGAAAATCTCTCAAAACTCCTTTCACTTGCTCTTTATTGGATAACATGTATGTCCAAGTTGTTCTAGAGTTATCATCTAAGATTGTGAGAAAATAAGAAGCCCCTGTAATTGCTTGAGTTCTATAAGGACCCCATAGATCTACATGGACCAAATCAAAAATTTCATTTGCAATAGAAGCACCAGGAGTAAAAGGCAATTTATGACGCTTTGCTAAAGAATAAGTATCACAAAAATACTCGTTTAAACTCTTACAGTCACAAAAGGTTAAGTGTCTCATCTTAGACACAGAAGTATGCCCTAATCTTTCAGGAATTAACTCTAAATTGTTCTTGGATTTACAATTCAAAACTTTTCCAGTGCATACATCTACATCTAGATCTTTTTTTTCAACATTCAGCTTCTCCAACCTCTCCGAATCTCCAACTATCATCAGTTTATATAATCCTCCTTTCTCCTTCCCATATCCAAGGATTCGTCCTCACCGTCAGTAAACAATACCTTTACGTTTCCATTTCTTACTAATTTTCTTACTGAAAGAAGATTATGCTTAAACTCGGCATGTATAAGACATTTTTAAGCGTAATCTCAGGACTCCATACAGTTGTTCCAATTTGTTTCACAGTTCTTGCATTCCCATCGGGCATCCCAATAGTCACTTCTTTTCTCAAATTTCTAAGTTCAACAAAAAATTCTTTGAACTGGCCACGTGGTCAGAAGCTCTTGAATCAATTATCCAAGAATTCTTATCATACATGTCATAGTAAGAACATGCATTTAAGTTGGATATTATACCTGCAAAATTGCACGTGTTCTTGATTCCCGAGCTGCTTCCAGGTTGATGCTTCTGACTCATTGCTCTTAGGACCTCCTGCACTACTGCACTTACTGTCTCTGCATCAGGTTTAGCACCTTTGCTATGGTTATCATCAGAACTCTCAATCTCCAGTGGGTTATCTAGGATTCCATTTTCAATGGTAGCATTCACGTTTCCTGCATATATCCCACTCTTCACTCCCTTAGATTTGAGCTTTGTGTACCATTGAGCTTGAAGCATTCATCTATAGTATGTCTTGTGAACTTGCAATGTTCACATTTTTTCCTACTCTTTTCCTCCTTACTCTCTCTCTTTTGATATCCATTGCTTCCAAATTGCTTCTTTGATGAGGATAACTCATGTGCTGCTTTCCTGCAAGTAATGCACTTGCTTCCATTCCAGACTCCATCAAACCAGATATTTCTTTCTGTTTCTCCACTTGCAAGACTAATTGATAATCCTTGTTCAGAGTGGGTAAAAGGTCCATTCCTATGATGTTCTGTTTTTGAACATCATATCCTGCATTCAGCCCCATGAGAAATTCAATTACTCTGTTTTTCTCTTCTCTCTCAACCATTGTCCTCACTACATCACAAGTACACTTTCCCATAGCACCACAATTGCATACAGGAAATCCTTCTATGTTTCCTATTTTATCCCAGTATTCTTTCAGTTTCCCCATATACTCAGACACAGTTAAATTGTTCTGTTCTAAGTCACTTAATTCTTTCTTCAACATGTATAGTTCTGGTGCATTAGACTGACCATATATTTCACTCAACTCATCCCAAAATTCTTTAGCAGAGTTGACTAAGAGCATTTGTTCAGCTATAGTGGTTGTAACAGTAGCAGACAACCAACATCTAACCATATAATCTTTCCTCACCCACTTATTATAATCTGATGAAGTTAATTCAGGTTTGGGAATCTTACCATCAAGAAATCCCAACTTGTTCTTTGATCCGAGGGCCATCTTCACGCTTCTCCATCAGTTGTTGTAATTTTTTCCATTGAAAATAATCACTCATAGAGGTGTGTTGAAGCTATCTGAGCTCCCCAGATAATAAGGGTCAGCATATGGTACCACCGATCTTCCATTCTACTCAGCATCCCCACCAGCCATCTTTAACAGAGAGGATTAAAAATAGGCGAAATTTCTGAGTATTAAATCTGAAAAAAAAGTGTTGATTTCGGATCAAAACATATCACACCTGGTTTTGCTCTTCAGCATTCAAATCATCAAGTAATTTTTATATATGCTTAGTAATTTTTATATCAAGTACACTTGTTCTATCAATGAATGATGTTCCTTGAATTTCTTCTAAAAAAAATTGCAGTTTGCCAAGACGTTTGGGCTATTATATCGAATGAAGTTTGATTGTAAAATCAGAATTAATATGAAGAACTATTACATTCTTTGGCTTGCCCTTCACCTCGAATCGTCTACTGACCTTCAACTGCCATATGATGATGAGGTATGAATCTAAAACTTGTAAGTTTTCTTTTTTATGAAGTCGATAACCTTAAATTATTACGAAGTTTCTTAGAAGAATTATGAAAAAGGGCAAGTTTAAGGGCAAGTTTCTTATAAGTTGTAGCTCTATGAAATTTCTTAAATATTTTTTGCAGATTCCACCGGCAGGTTCAGAGCTGTACAATGACATGAGCTTCAGATGGGTGTCGTCTACAGAACCAGTAGTTTCTGGATGGAGAAAGAAGCGTTGGGACCGTCATGGCATAAAGAATCCAATATATGATCAATACTTGTATTTCCATAATTCGTGCAAGATTCATGAGTTCATTGACATCAAAAGTAAAATGGATGAGATAGGTAATATTCTATCTAAATTTTTATTTTAATTTTATTAAAGGTTTTGTGTTATTTAAAATCTATGTTATTATTGTTATTATTATTATTAGTATTAGTATTATTAATCGGAAGTAAAGACTTCACTTCTGCAAAAATTCCTCGGTCAGTGTGTGATAATATTGATCGAAAAACGAGAAGATTTATTTGGGGCGGAGATGAGGAAAAAAGTAAAATTCACTTGCTCTCATGGGATACACTACAACTGCCTAGAGAGAAAGAGGGGCTAGGCATTCGTTTGGCTAGACAATCTAACTCAGCGTTTCTTACAAAACTTGGGTGGAGAGTTTTAAAAGATCCCTTTGGCTTCTTTCTTGGAGGAAGATTCTTGGGTTTGGCATCTGACCAAGATTGGAGAATGCTCAGTCAGGAGTGCCTATTTTGCTCTGCTGAAGGGTAGCAAATCTGCTGCCACATCGTCCTCTTCTTCCCTCTGTACAGACATATGGAAGTATCTCTGGAAGGCACATGTCCCCCCAAGGTCAAGAACTTTGGTTGGCGAGCTCTCCATGGTAGTTTACCTGTTCGTAGTAACCTCAAGAAGCGGGGTATTTGCGATTCTGATGTGTGTCCTGTTTGTGGTGAAGAATCAGATACTTTGATGCATTCTCTTTTCTCCTGTTCTTCTGCCAAGGCTATTTGGTACTATTCTCCCCTCCGTTTAGCAATTGATAATGTGGCTAGTTTATCCTTTAAAACCTACTGCTCAAATATTCTAAAAGATAATAAAAAAAAGGGAGTGGTGGGACATTTGTTGGAGTCTTCTAAGGGGTGTTTGGCTTAAGAGGAATGCAAATGAGATTAGAGAATGCAAATGTGGTGATTCAACGTGCTGTAAATCTGGTTGGCGAGTTTGAGAAGGCAAATGAGATTAGTTTAACACGCCTGAGCTCGTATCCCAAGGCTGCTCAGACTTGGGAAGCCCCTCCTTTGACATTGGTGATGTACTTTTATCGACCAGCTGGAAAAGGTGGGAAGAGTATGATGTTGATGTTGGTGATGCAAGGCATTCTCTTTCAAATCAAGCAGAAAAAACAAGTTTTTTTTTTTTTTGAAACAAAGCAGAAAAAACAAGTTTATGACAGTACCTTATAATTTCTTTAACTTATTTGTGACTTTATACTTTTTTTTTTTTTGAATAAATTTGTGACTTTATACTAATTTCATGATATTTTTATAACTTTCTTAGGGCAGTACCTGATGTGTAATCGTGTCTGGCACGCTGGATCCGATTGGCGAGAAGCCAAAGCCAGCACCTTGACTAGTCAGCTGACTACAATGCTAGGCTTTATGCCGCAGCTCATTGCTAGATTGGTGCAGGGCCGATGGTGCCTATACGAATGGAAGTTCAAGCTAACATCAGCGCTCGAACTATCAAGCTTCCCCTATAATGAAAGGCATATCGGAGGCTTCTCGGATGATGACTACATCTTATTTTAGATGATTACTGGAATTTGACAGATGCCAAGGGTATTTGATGATGACGCTCAACGCTTTTCAGAACAATTACTGCCTATTATTTCGCCCATAACATGACCAGCTTCTGCTTCCAAACAATTGCGGCATCACTAAGAATGCAATCATGTGCCCCTTAACATGTGCTGCCAAACAACTCCATTTGAGTGACCTTGCTGCAAGTTAAAACTTGTATTGGTTTGCAAATCTGTATATATGTGCTCCTTAATTGTCATGCCATTTGCTGAATAGAACAGGATAGTATTGGTTTGCAAATCTGTATATATGTTCTCCTTAAACACTAGCATTACTGCTTCTGGTACGGGCAGTACTGATGCTACTTGGGTTTGCCCCCCTAATGGAGTTGTGAAGGTGAATACCACCCCTACCACTATTTCGACCAGTTTTTCGGCCAATTTTTAAGTTAGGATTTTAAAATAAAAAATGAAACTACAAAAAAAAAAATGAATGCTTTTCCCCACCCAGTAACTAAATACTCTCTACAAGTCTTGATTATGAAGTAGAATGCAAACTATCGGGTTGGAAATCAATATCAATCATAGTTTAACATGGCAATCACAACTTTAAAATGAGTTGAACATCACATAATATCACCAAGTAGCAGATTTAAACCCACTTGATATAATATTATACTTGCTTACTTCCCTTTTCCCATAATTTGCATAAAATGCAGCAAGCATAGTGCTCAAATATGCACTTCAATGAAGGACATTAGGATATAATGTATGAAAAAGAACTTTGCCTGCTTTTGTAGATCTGGAGTTCGTGGGAGATTATGGGACCGCTAAATGTTAGAATTGATCGTTGTTGACATGGAGGAAATAGATACGCTCAGATTTAGCTCTTTAATCTTTTTAGATCTACTCTTTTAGGCTTTGTGACAAAGGAATAATCGAAAGGACAGATTTTACAACCCTATGGTCTTTTCAGTTTCTTTCCTGTACCTTCTACGGCAACACTTGAGGTGTGGCTATCAGCTTTGGGAAGTAAAATACGCCTCGATCTCCTGACCTTGCAGAAATTCAGCATGCTTCCTGGAAGGAAAGAAAAATGTAGGTGGTTCAAATTTCTGGTACAGAACCTACATGCAGAACTAATATAAGCAGTAAGAAACAGACGTAGAACACCAAGTCAAACTATCTTTTTTTTATTTTTATTTATTTTTATTTTTTGAGGAAAACCAAGTCAAACTATTTAATTTAACAAAGAGAGTGGTTTGGTAACAATAAACCAATAGAAAGAGCAAAGCCATTGAAAACTCATAATGCATCTGCTGAACAACATATTAAAGGGTTATGGTAATTCTAAAGAAAGAACCAAGCACATCAAAACTAGCCCATATTTCATAAGATCTGATATAGTACATTACTTCTAAAGGTCAAAATGCATTAGCAACTACATAACAAGATTGTCTTGTAAAGAGCATAAGCTGCAACGGCCATTACATCTAGGCAAGCGCTACATAACAAAGCTAATGGAAACCATAACAACAAAAGAGTCCCCTAGTTCCAATACAGCAATAGCCTATTGATAAAAGTTAAGACCAAATTCAATCAATAGACTTCCTATGCTCAAAAACAAGTTTCTAGTCAGCAGGAACCGAAAAGTGCACAGGGACCTCATTCTCAGATGCAGGGATAACAACTAAAATTGTGCAGGGCTTGCTTTTCTTTGGAAGAAGTGGACAGAAGTCAATCCTAATTTACTAACCAAAGTAAATAATAAATCAAAAGTATCCTAATCAAAGTTTAAAAGACCAGCTACCACGAAATTACCCAGCCAACGCAATAAATTTCCAACCAAAATATCTAATAATCCCAATTAAACCTTAGATTTGTTTTCCTAAATTCCCAATAGCACCAAATCAAGATCAATCACATCAAACCAAAGAAACCCAAAACAGAATTAAACACAGGTAATCAAGAAATCAAACATAGGGATTGAATTTCAAATGAAAAAAATAACCAAATCGAGAGGAGCAGATTCAAAGTATTTACAAAGACATATCATGGTTTTGGAACATCTGTAAAGAAACGTACAAAAATTAGCAGAAACATTAAAGAACAGATGAGTGATTACAACACTAAAAATAAAGACACTGCACATGATAAACAGATATTACATAGATTGTCAAACAAAAAGTATTAATATGATGAAGGGCTACTTCTTTTGATACATGCAACATCTCAGAGCCCAAAACCATCATTGCTAAAACTCAAAATGGCAAAACAAACCTGAGGTTCACCTTGGGATAAGAAGTCTTCAACTTACTTCACCTCTTTTTTAAGATAGTATCTTTTTCAAAGTAGAGAATCAAGGGGCAGCTTTCCGTTGAAACAGAAACTTTTCTGCATTGTCCCATGTTGGAATTTTCTGAACCTTTACAATCATTTTATCAAGAAAAATTTCACATGAAAGGGAGAAAACTAGGACACAATGGACTTAACTTTGTCCAATACAAGTTCTGCATCCTACTAATTTCTCTTATTGTTTTAAAATAGCATAACATACAGTGAAGAAACAAGGTTTTCGAGATCATTAATCATGTCAACATACTAAAAAAGCAATACATCCTATTTCAAGGTCACTAATCATGTCAAAATACAAATTAAGTAATCCAAATCAACACTAAATTCAACAAAACAAATCAGAATCATCATCCTCATCATCATCATCAGCAGCACCACTGTCATCACTTGAATCACAGCTAAACTCGTCGTCATCAGCCTCTTCCTCAGCATCCACTAGCATTCCCTCAACACCATCATCCTCATCCTGCGAAATACATTCTTCACCATTATATTCAGGAATCTCATCTGGAGCACATAGAGCTGGTGGAACCTCAATAGTTGCCTCTTGAAAAATGTCTGAGTCAACCTGAGCATCAATCACTGACTTTGCCTTTGTCTTAAACACAGCCCACCATTGAGCACAATCCTTCTTAAGGCTGGGATAAGGTGCAAAGTACACTTGCCTTACTTGGTATGGCAACACAAAAGGATTACAGTTTGGGTTTTTCTTCACATGGTTGACCTCAACAAGCTTGTACTGCTCATGAATATTAATATCTTCCATCCAACTGCATTTGAACAATATTGTCTTATACACTCCAAGATTCCCGGTGTAAACAAGTTCAATCACATCATCCAAAATGCCAAACTCTGATCCATCTTGATGGGACACACAAACTCCATAATTCATGGTCGACTTGTGTTTGCCATACTCATATGTTTGAAAACTGAAACCATTAACAGAAAATTGACTCCATGTCTGAGCTTGTTTGCATGGACCCATCGCCAAAGCACGCATCACATCACTGGTTGTCATTGATCGAAGTACCTAATTTGAAATAGCCAATCAATGGTAACAAATGTGAATACATATAAAATAAAATTATAATGGATGTTTAAAAAATTAACAATTCAAGAATATTTAGAACTTCACTCACCTGTGACTTGAACCACTCAGAAAATTCAGCTTTGCATTTTTCCCAAACGTCCTCCAAAACTACACCTGGTCGAGTACGAACAATGTGCTCCTCAAATCTCCTATTTAATTCCAAATTTATCATATTGTTGTAAGTCTCTGAAAGGCCATATAGATCTCAAACAATGATATGTATTTAGGTACTTACTTCTCGTAGTCACCTAAGATGCCACAGTTTGCTAACACAAACATATGTGCATGTTGATACTCAACGTTTTCCAACAAACGACGACTGCCTTCATTAGGTGCATGACCATAAACCTTAAACAATTCTGGGACATCTTTTTCTTGCAAGTGTCTTTCAACTTTTGAATTCACATTCTTTCCTAAGTCCTGTGCTTTTGTGTCCACTTCTGACTGAAAGTAATGTGAACAAAAGTTTGCAACCTCCTCATTTAAGTAAGCATTGCATATTGAACTTTTGACACGAGCCTTGTTTCTGACCTTGCGTTTCAGATGGTTAAAAAACCTAACAAAAAGGTAAATAGTGCTTGAGAAATTTAATGGATCACTTTGAATATGGAAACTAGAATGTAAGGAACATTTTAACAATTTAAAACCGAAGCTCCTATTACCTTTCAAATGGGTACATCCACCGATATTATACAGGACCACCCACCTTGGCCTCGTATGGCAAATGCAACGGTAAGTGTTCCATAGAGTCAAAAAAGGCCGGGGGGAAAATCACTTCAAGCTTGCAAAGGATCTCAGCAATGTTGTGTTCCAAGAGCTCCATGTCACTCACTTTGATGGTAGAGGAACACAGGTCTCGAAAGAATTGACTGATCTCTGTGATTGGTTTCCAAACATGCTCTGGGAGCAATTCCTTCAAAGCAACCGGAAGTAGCCTCTCCATAAAGACATGACAATCATGACTTTTCATGCCGCGAAGCTTACAAGTCTGTAGATCAACAAATCTGGTCAAGTTTGAAGCATATCCATCTGGAAATTGCAGATCTCGAACCCACTCGCACAACGCCTTCTTTTGTGCCTTGTCAAGTGTAAAAGGTGCTTTTGGCATGCTTTCTTTTCCTCTGTCACCTACCGTGAGCTCTAGTTGTGTTCGTTTGCAAACACGTGCCATGTCTTTTCTAGCAGCCACCGTGTCCGAGGTATGTTTTTTTACATCCATCACAGTGTTAATCAATTGATTAATTTTTTTTTTCAATGTGCATAACATCTAGATTGTGACGAATTAGCAAATTCTTCCAGTACGGAAGCTCCCAAAGTATGCTTTGTTTAAACCAACCCTTTTTTATCCTTTTAAGTGCTTCCGGCCCATCAATAGCTTTTGGCATGTCCTTCACACAACGCCACAACTCTTCTCCGGACATGATGTGCGGAGGGGAGTTCTTTTCAACTCTATTCCTACAAAATGCTATTTTATTGTTTCGAAAGGGGTGATCAGGAGAGAGAGAATTGACGATGACAGTCAAACCAAGAAACTTTGCCTCCATGGTCAAGCCAAAAGGCTTTGCTTTTGTCCAAACAGTAAGGACATGCCTTTTTCCCCGAAGTAGACCATCCAGATAGTATTCCATATGCTGGAAAATCACTAATGGTCCATAAGATGGCTGCCCGGAGATTGAAATTTTGTTTCCTTAAGATGTCATAAGTAGTGGCGTCATTCTCCCACAACTGTTTTAGCTCTTCAACTAGCGGTTGCATGTACACATCCAAGTTTCTTTTCAATTTTTTCGAACCAGGTACAAGCAAAGAAAGGAACATGAAAGGCTTTTTCATACACAATGATGGAGGCAAGTTGTATGGGGTTAGAGTGACGGGCACATATTGCCCTCCAAATTTACCATGTGGTGCAAATTCATTGGTGCACATACCAAGTCGAACATTACGAGGCTCAAAGGCGAAATCAGGAAAAGATCTATCCAAGTGCTTCCAAGCTTCACTGTCCCTAGGATGAACCATTTGGTTTTGGATTCGGGGTTTCTTGGAATGCCATGTCATGTCCTTTGAAATGCTCTTAGTTGCAAACAACCTTTGCAACCTTGGTGTGATTGGAAAATATAATAGAGCTTTTGAGGGAACCAAGGCACCCTTAGAAGTCTTCTTGTATCTATCTCTATCACACAATCTACATTTGTCTAAGTGGGCATCACCTCTCCAAAAAAGCATACAACCCTTAGGGCATGCATGTATCTCCTCACGAGGAAGTTCCAACCCCTTAATAACTTTCTTTGTTTCAAGGAAAGTCCTACCTATGTTGTTGCTGTCCGGAATCGCTTCACTTAGCAAAGAAGCAAATCCATCAACACACTTGTGTGGCAAGTTGTATTCACATTTCGGTCTTGTTATTTTAGATGCCATCTCCAACACAGACATGGTACTCCCATCTATCCCATCATAAAGTGGTTGCTCTGCTGCCTTCAGAAGGTCAAAAAACTGCTTTGCTTCCACATTTGGTTCTTCTTCCACGGCACTTGAGTTTCCTTTAGCCAACAGTTCCTGGTTATTCTTATTAACATTAACAACCAGTTCCTGAGAAGAAGAATTACCAACCTGTTTTTGAGAAGAAGAATTCCCAACCAGTTTCTTAGTAGAAGAATTCCCAACCAGGTTCTGAAAAGAAGAATTCCCAACCAGGTTCTGAGAAGAAGAATTCCCAACCAGGTTATGAGAAGAAGATTTCCCAACCAGTTTCTGAGAAGAAGAATTCCCAACCAGTTTCTGAGAAGAAGAATTCCCAACCAGTTTCTGACAAGAAGAATTCCCAACCAGTTTCTGACAAGAAGAATTCCCAACCAGTTTCTGACAAGAAGAATTCCCCTGGTCTAGATCTGAAAAACCTTCCCCGTGGCAATACCAATCATAGTAGTTAGGAATAAATCCCTTCTTGTGTAAGTGATCTTTGACCGTCTTTGGATCGTAGATACGTAAGTTCTTACATTTAGAACAAGGGCATCTAACTTCATCTATGTTTGAGCTCTCAGGATTTTGTCTGCAATGCTCCATGAAGTCTTCAACCCCTTTCAAGAACCCGGGCTTAAGATTACGCCCACTAAGCCTATCATACATCCAGCTGCGCTCCCTCCGTTTCATGATAACTAATTCTACACATCACACAAACAATGTCATAAAACACTGTGTCACCACACTTAAGGAATTCATGTAAGAAATAAACCCAACTAAAGTGACTCTGTGTTTTAGATTTTAGTAATGATATCACACCACTTATGGCAACACAGTGAGAGCATTCTGATTATATAATCAGGCTTATTGGGTGAGCAGGAATGAACAAAAAATCTACCTTCAAAAAAAAAAAAAAAAAAAAAAAAATCTAAAATCATGCATATATAAAACCATTCAATGTAATTACTATTGACTCAAGATGCTCCTACAACGAGTTAAATGTTTCCCATACATTACTATTCAACACAGAATTGAAATACAACTTAATACAATACTACATAATTAACACCCAAATAATTGCAAAACTTAGTCTACTAACACAATTTAGTATAATAGCACACATTGTATCTAACAATTAGAATATATATTAACTCAACCTAACCCATTCAAAAGTATAACATAACTTAATTTGTCAACAAACACCCAAATTTTAATACACTTCACTACTCCATAACATAAACAAGTAAGATAAAATCAATTACACAATTACCATGAACATACAAATTACTGCATTTCACATTTCATCGAACAAAATCTGAAAAAAAAAAAAAAAAAAAGAAAGAAAGAAATTACTTACCTCTAATTAACCTGGATTATTGGCTCCAACCAAGTAATATAATTGCAAAAATCTACCAAAAAAAATAGGGGTTAGTGAGTTTGGAAAATGCTTGATACAAAAAACTCGAAAAACAGTTGAATTACTACATCAGAAAATCAAAAAAATTTAGGGTTTAAAATTTATTGGGTAAATTTACTACCAAAAAAAAAAAAAAAAAAAATTAAAAATTGTATAGAAAAAAAGAGAAGGATTACATACCATGAGTGAGGAAGGACAGAATCCGGCGGCTGAAGACGGCGGCGACGGCGGTGAATATCTTCTTTCTCTCTCCTAACAATTCTTCACTTTCAATTTCCTTTTTTTTTTTATTTCAGAAGTAAAGTTTGGCTACTGAAGAATCTGCTGAGTCAGTAATTTTAGTCGCATTTCAGCGATAGTTTCAAAACTATCGTAAAATCGGTCGTTATTATTTCTGAATATTAAAAATAAAGTGAAATTGCAAAATTTATTAAGCCGTCGCTATTTAATTTTACCGACGGGTTGTTTCAGTCGGTAAAATCCATTGCTATAAATCTGCCTTTTTTTTTTTTTTTTTCCAATTTTAATTTTTATTACTACGTATTATTATTATTTCATTTCGTCTTCCATCAATTACTTTTGCAACGCTGCAACATTCACTGACTTGGGTATTTTCTCTCTCCTCCCTAATCTCCTATACCTCAATATAAGTTCATCAACCATTTTAATTTCCAGTTTGTTTTTGGAGTTTATAATTACTCGTATAATATTGGAATGCCTCTTTTTTATTATGTACAAGTATAATATTACTGAAATGGTTTTCCAAATTGATGGTTAAATAATACAAATTGATGTTAGTTTTGTGTTGTTAGTGGGATTTGATTTCAATTTCACGTATTCTGTGACAATTTATTTCATTTTTATACTGTAATTGGTACCTTTATCTTGTAGTATAAGTTTATTCAATTATTAAATGTTTGCTCCTTTTCTTGTTGTTAGCCAGGATTGAGGGTTCAATATGGGGATGAACTGAAATTGTGATTCAAAGTTGAAGAATTTTGCATTATATTTCAACTTGAATCTTCACATATTGTCCTGAAGTTTAGTCATGTGTGACTGTGTTCAGTCAGCTGCTATTATAGCAAACCGATTTAGTGGCATTCGATTTCGAATGTTAGGTCAAGCTCAATGTGGTTGGAATAGCAAGCCAGTATTTTTGGCACCAGAAATATTAAATGGGTACAAAGATTGTTCTGTTATGAATAAACTGTCAAGCAGAAAATGCAGGAGGCATGAGAAGGTTATTATGGATAGAAGAGTTTTTACAAATTTGGGTGTGTTTGGTTCAAATGCATTTGATTCTGGTTCTGACTTGAGGATGAAAGAGGGAGGGGATGAGGATTTTGAATTGGGTTTGCGAAATGGTGAAGAAAAGCTTAAAGACTTAGGTTTGTTTGGTGAAGATGAAGCTTCTGATGATATGGGGAATTATGATAGCTTGAACAGTGAGAAAAATCAGAATGGTGAGCTTGGGCAGTTGAATTTCGACGAACTTTTACAGGAGGAAGGTGAAGGGAGAGTTTCTAAAGCTGCAGATTTAATGTCTATTAAAGGTGATGGGAAGAATGAGGATTTGGAGTTGGGTTTTGACCAATTTGAGGAGCTTCAACTGTCCAACTCAAAGCCAAAACACAAGCTAGAGAGGAAGGTAGAATCTAGGAGTAGAAAGCAGTTGGCAAAGAGATCAAGCATTCTTGCAAAGCAAGTGATAGGGATTGAATCCGCTTGCAGTTTGGGATTTGTTTCACAGCTATGGGTTGACACTGCAACTGTATGCTCATACTATCCTTTACCTCATGTATTTTAAATCTGAGTACATTCTCCATTTATATATTCAGTATAACTTACATGCACCCTTTGCTTTCTTGAAAGATTGATTAGTATCATCTTGCCCCGAAGATTCGCAAGAACTATCTCTATTATGCACATTCTTCAATTAAATTGCATTACTTGTGTCAGCTGTGTCACATAAACACTTATTTGACACCTCAAATGGATACTTAGGTTAGATTTGATCCATGAAATATGCAGTAAGAGAGATCATTGGAAGACTGCAAAGAATGTGAGTAACATAGAATTAACAGCAATACATCATAATTTCTTAAATATGCAGTGTGTTTGGCTTTGGTTGAAGAATTTTGGTGAGGGGAGAGTGAGGAGTTCATTACTCTATATTCACTTGTTTGGATGAAGAGTTGACGGAGGGAAGGGGATTAGAGAGATCTATTTTCTTTCCCGGTCTAATTAATCAAATCTTTCTAATGTTTTTAGCAGGAAAATGCAAGTCCCCTCTTTTGCCCCTCCCATCCCTTTTCCTTCCCTCTCTTCCCCTCACCTCCTCTTCCAGCCTTCTCTCTTTGATTGTTAACCAAAAACTTTCTTAGTAAAGCTAAACTAGCACTTTCCATTCTCATAATGTCAGTCATGGTTTTTTTTTTTTTTTACACTACACAATTAGTGGTTTAGCCTCATTAGTGGTTCTCTTCGCACTTTGGTCTGTTCTTTGACTAGTATTTTGCAAGGAATCAATATTTAGGGGAGGGTATGTTAGGAGGGATTTTCTATGTATAGGCCTCATTAGAAAGAAGAAGGATATGTTGAATATTGTGTGGTTTGGGAGAGTGAGCCTCTCGAAAGCTCATATTTGGAGAGAATCCACCTCTTGAAAATGGAATTATCATCCAATTTATTGTAAGAGCTGTCAGCTATGTCAGTTCCTAGCATATTTTTTCTTCCAGAGATTTCATGCTGGATGACTGTTATCTTTAAAATGTTGGTCGTTGATACTTTGATAATATTGAATAAGGTGCTTGTTTAAATTTCAGGTTTTTTCTTTATAAGCAAGTGGTGCGGTACAAGTCAATCAGATATGATGAATTTATCATCTTAAGCTAAATGACCAAGCAATTATTTGTTTAGCATATAAGTATACTCTGTTTAACTCCGCCAGTGGGTTTCCCGCTGCCAGTCCCAAGCCTGGATAAAGGAGGAGGGTTACGGTAGGCCAGTGACAGCCAGTATAAAACTTCGTCACATCCCATGACATGAGCCAAACAGATATTTTCGTGGGGGCGTTCCCTACTCAGCGACGCGCTGCACTTCCTAGACCCGGGTGTAGTGATAAGTATGCAAGGGTTGCTAGGTCGTCGCCCAGAAGCGACGCGCCACATTGCCCGAGTGTGGTGTCAAATGAGCAAGGGCGTGCCATTGGGGCGTTCCCTACTGAGCGACGCGCTGCACTTCCCAGACCCGGGTGCAGTGATAAGTATGTAAGGGTTGCTAGGTCGTCGCCCAGAAGCGACGCGCCATATTGCCCAATTGTGGTGTCAAATAATCAAGGGCTTGGAGTTGGGATCAGGAGGGAGCGTGGGAGAAAAGAATTTAGTTTGCGGATTGGTTCTTGGAATGTGGGGTCTCTTACGGGAAAATCAGCAGAATTGGTAGAAGTAATGAAAAGACGACGCGTGAACATCATGTGCCTCCAAGAGACAAGATGGACAGGAGAAGGAGCTCGAGGCTTGGTTTTGGGGTATAAGGTATGGTATGTTGGGCAAGAAACGAGCCACAGAACAAGGAATGGTGGAGCTAGGAACGGAGTTGGTGTGGTTCTCGATGAGAGGTTGGCAAAAGAGGTGATCGAGGTCTATCGGAAGAACGATAGGTTGATAAGGCTGAAGTTGCTATGTGGCAAGGAGATTGTGAATGTTATCAGTGCTTATGCTCCCCAAGTGGGTTTAGATGCGGAAGAGAAACGACAATTTTGGGAGGACCTAGACGAGGTGGTGCAGGGTGTCCACCACTCAGAGAAGTTATATATTGGAGGGGATCTAAATGGGCACGTTGGGGCGAGCCGAGATGGCTATGAGAGTGTCCATGGAGGCTTTGGGTATGGGCAGAGGGACGCCGGTGGTGAAGCTATTATGGATTTTGCCCAATCATATGATTTAATTTTGGCTAATACTTGGTTTAAGAAGAGGGATTCACACTTGATAACTTTTCGGAATGGAGCAAATGCAACTCAAATAGACTTCCTGCTCACAAGGAGCATAGATAGACAAAGTTGCATAAACTGTAAGGTTATCCCAGGGGAGAGTGTGGTCACCCAACACCGGCTATTGGTAATGACTATTCGTCTGAAAGAGAAGGCGAAGAAAAAAGTTAGACAAGAAGAACCAAGGATAAGATGGTGGACCCTAAGGGATGCAAAAGCTAAGGTTTTTACAGAAAAGGTAATTGAAGAAGCGGATTGGGATGGAGAGGTGGATCCGGACATGACTTGGTTACGAATGAAGAACTGTTTCCTAAGAGTGGCCAAAGAGGTCTTAGGGGAAGTAAGGGGAAGAACTTCGGTACAGAGAGATACTTCGTGGTGGAATGAAGAGGTGAAAGCAGTAATTAAGCAAAAAAGGGAATGCTATCAAGCCTTAGGAAAATGTAGGAGTGATGAAACCTTTGCAGCGTATAAGGAGGCTAAGAGTAAGGCAAAGGCAGCTGTTCGCCAAGCAAAAGAAAAGGCATATCAGGAGGTTTATGAAAAGCTTGATTCCAAGGAGGGAGAAAGGATCATTTATAAGATGGCAAAGAGAAGACAAGAGGCAAGGAAGGATATTGGCATGGTGAAGTGTGTCAAAGATAAGAACCAAATGGTCCTAGTGCAAGAGGAGGGCATCAAGGACAGGTGGAAGGGGTACTTCGATGAATTATTTAATGGAAGTAATGGAGTTGTGATAGGAGATACCTCTATGAGTGATGAAGAAATCAACATGGAGTATGTGCGAAGGATTAGGAGAGTAGAGGTGGAGATTGCACTGAGGAAGATGAAACCTAAGAAGGCGGTTGGCCCTGATGGGGTACCGATAGAGGTGTGGAGGTGTTTGGGTAAGATTGGTATTGATTGGTTAACAAACCTTTTCAACAAGATATGGACGGCTACAAGGATCCCACAAGATTGGAGGAAGAGCACCTTGGTCCTGGTTTATAAAAACAAAGGAGACGCTCAAGATTGTTCTAACTATCGAGGAATTAAGCTTATGAGCCATACTATGAAGTTGTGGGAAAGGGTGATTGAACAAAGGTTGAGGGCATGCACAAGCATTTCAGATAACCAATTTGGTTTTATGCCTGGGAGATCTACTATGGAGGCAATCCATTTGATAAGACAAATGATGGAGTTTTATAGGGTAAAGAAGAAAGATCTTCATATGGTCTTTATTGATTTAGAGAAGGCATATGACAAGGTGCCAAGAGAGATACTTTGGTGGGCAATGTTGAAGAAAGGTATCCCACGAAGGTATGTAGACCTAGTTAAGGATATGTATCGGGATGTGTCAACAAATGTGAGGACATGCGGAGGGTTGACAAAAGATTTCCCTATTACAATCGGATTGCATCAAGGGTCTGCATTAAGCCCTTTTCTTTTTGCAACGGTTCTAGATGAATTAACTAGACCAATTCAAGATGAGGTTCCATGGTGTATGCTGTTCGCAGATGATATCGTTTTGGTGGATGAGACTAAGGATGGGGTTAATGTCAAGTTGGAGCAATGGAGGCAAAGGTTGGAATCTAGAGGGTTTAAGCTAAGTTGGAGTAAGACTGAATATTTGGTATGTCGTTTTGGCACTCAGAGGGGGACAAGCAATGAAGTGGTGAGTTTGGATGGAAAGGATTTGACCATGAGTGAATGTTTTAAGTACCTAGGGTCGATCATCCAGAAGAATGGTGACATTGATCAAGACGTGACCCACAGGATTAAGTCAGGGTGGCTTAAATGGAGAGCGGCCACGGGAGTGTTATGCGACCGCAGCATTCCCTTAAAGTTGAAGGGAAAATTCTACAGGACTGCCATAAGACCAGTGTTGCTCTATGGTACAGAATGTTGGGCTTCTAAGAAAGAGCATATTAAAAAGATGGAGGTTACGGAAATGCGCATGTTAAGGTGGATGTGTGGAAACACTTTAAGAGATAGAATCAGAAATGAGGTTATTCGCAAGAAAGTAGGTGTGGCGGGCATTGTAGATAAATTAAGGGAAAATCGTCTGCGTTGGTTTGGACATGTAAGACGGAGACCCGAGGGTGCACCGGTGCGAAGAGTGGAAGAGTGGGACCATGGAGGGATTAAACGAGAAAGAGGGAGACCAAAGATGACTTGGTTGGAAGGAGTGAGGAAGGATATGAAGTGCATGGATTTACGTGAGGATGAAGTTTTGGATCGTAAGGGATGGAGGAGAAAGATTTATGTTGATGACTACACGGAATAATCAAATTTGGTTCATGTTAGCCGACCCCACTTTTGGGATTAAGGCTTTGATTGATTGATTGAATGATATAAGTATACTCTGTTTGTTTTATTGACTATGGATTTTATCAATGGGGTGGCACTCCTGTATCTTGATTTTGTGTATGAATCGAAAATCTGAATTCAGTTCTAGCAGATTTTATTCAGTACTTCTGTGACTAAATACACACCTGAAACACTGCACAATTTATTTATTTATTTATTTATTTATTTTGGTTTTATGACATGTACTTTGGCCTGTTATAATCCCCTTTGCTCTTGTTGCTTATGTTTTTCAGTGGGCAGTAATGGAGGTTGAAGTCAGGCCAAACTTGCTTTCTTCAGAATCAGTAAAATTTCTTCTTGAAGATATTAAAAAGGTATATAGCTTTTCTCTTTTGAAAGTTTTGGCTTTAATATGTCTAGGTAAAATAGCATACAAATTTGAACAATTCAGCTGCCTATTGTTGCATGCACCTATACCACCATAACAGTTCTCTTTTTTCGTCTGCCCACTTCAGATTGTGTAATTTATTCACGTTTATAGCTGGACTTATGCTTGGATCATGATCGTGGTTTTGGTTTGCCTGTCCTATGATTCTGTTCCACTTGTTTAAATTTCAGCTACTGTTCATGACTTCATACGAAGTATGGTTTTGCGACTGATCTGGGGGTTGCCATGGCGCATATTGTACTCAACCATGGATGCTTCTTCAAATGAAATCTATGTAGATTATATGCTTAGAGGGTATCATGGATTTAAACTTTCTATCTTTGACAGTTCCCTCTGCTAAGTATTGTTACATTGGTGGGAGACAAATTGTGTGGCTAACCACAAGTATTGTCATGCTGAATAGACTTCAATTATGTCTCCCTTGTTATGAGATTCACCTATTTCACCCGCAGGCCATTTTGTATCATGTTTCTGACAGTAATGGAAGTAATTGTTGGAGCAATACTTTTTTTTTTATTAATTGTAATAGTAATTGTGCTCTTGTCAATTTATGTATGAATTTTTAAATGTCTACAGGTTGGTGATGTGGTGCTTGTACAGGAGGAAAACTATATACAAAATGAATTTAGAACAGTTGGACTGGAAACCTTGGTATGTTCTGTGATTACTCTTCCAACTGCATTTGAAGTGTAAACTAGCTGGTAATTATAGTAAAAAAGGTAGATGCGGCTGACAAACAATGATGTTAGCATGGTAAAAAACATGCACTGCAATATATGGAAGTGTGGTCATATAAAATATCTGCTCCTAAATTCATGAACTTACACATTGAGTACATGTTGTGGTGGATAGGTTAGAGCTAAAGTGACTAATTTACAATCAACTTTTTTGAATTCGTTCAGGGGAGTAGGGTTGGGGCAGGGGGCTATGTAAGTACTCTTCTCTTTCGATACCTCTCCTTATTCTTTTCTTTTCTTTTGTTTGGGGGGGGGGGGGGGGGATGAGGGTCATACACAGTATTTGTAGGAATATACCATTTACTCTTCAAAAAAAAATTTGCTGTGAGAATACTGCTTGCTAATACAATATTACGGCAAAATAAATTTTTACAGAATGTAAGTGTGATCTGTTGCATAAATATATTTGTGTGATTAGGTAGGACTGTAGGAGATTTGTTACTTATACATTTGAATTCTTGTAATATTCGTATCCAGTTAAGAGATCTGACTTTTGCCTTTCTGTTAGGTAGGGTACAGTGTTGTAACACCTGGACAAAGAAATTTGGGAAAGGTGAGTGTGTCTGATCCATGCTTGATTTAGAGGACAAATTTACTCATGGCTCAATTGCAATTAATTTCTGCTCATTCTTGTAGGTTCGTGGCTACACTTTCAACATCAACTCTGGTACTGTGGAGTCTCTTGAGCTTGATGCATTCGGGTATTCAGTTATTCCTTCAAGTCTGGTAGGTCATTTGTGCTTTTATAGTCATAGTTCGAACTTGCACACCATTGGTTAGTATAGGCTTAATTGGAACTTGATAAATCCGGCTTTGATTATTAGACAAGGCCCACCACACTTCTGAACATGCACTTCAATAATGAAGTGACAAAAAAGCTGACAAACCTCTTGAATATCATTTTATGGGTGACGATGACTTTTTATGACATATGGTTGATCAATTATCATCTCTTCCTTTCATTGATTTGCATAAAGGTTTCCATTTTTGAGCGAGAGTGAGGGACCACATTTAATGTCTACCTGTTATTATGTAAAATGGAACTTTCATAAGCTTTTTTTATGATTTTCTTATATAAATCAAATACAGTCTATCCTATTTAATGAGCTATTGACTCATCTTGATGATTTCAGGTAAGTACTTATGCCTTGTTCAGTGATGATGTACTTGAGGTAGTCTCAGATCTCATCATAGTGCATGAAGCAGCAGCCTCACGCATCCAAAGGTTGACCAAGGTAATGACTCTTGAGTTTTTCCTAATGCAATGAACAAAATTATGATCATTCATTTGAGGAGTTGGTTACGTTATTCAGATCACTGCATTGCCTTAACTTTTAGGCTCATGTCCAACATATTAGGGTTCAAGGCTGTGATATGTCTTGCCTAGGATTTAGGTTGTCACTTATCAATTCTCCTTCCATTATTTTAGGCTGTGAAGCGGCAAATTAGCAATGTACAATGATACTTGGCTAGTTGTTTTGATGGAGAAAATTACTGCAGCAAACTTTACTCAAACCTTTAGGATTCTTTATGACTCCTTCCGCCCCTTTTTCTTTCTAAGGATGATAGGGAATGCTCCCTATCTGTTCCGGAACACTCTACAGTACTAATGCTAATAAGTAATATCAGAAAATCACATGTGCATAAACAAAAGACGCTATAGTTTAGAATTGAAGGAATAATTTCCCTGGAATGCTCTTCCTAAACCTTTAAACTGCGATCAAAAGTGAATATGCATAGTTTTTACACATTACACATCCATGTTGGTTGAATATCTTATCTTGTTCGCTTGCCAGGGATTGTTAGGCACGAAGATCGCTGAGACATCAAGCATTAATCTCAAAAACCGCGACATGGAATTAGATTCTACACAATCTGTTAAAGATCGTAAGCGAAGAAGGAAACCGAGTAAGCGAAAATACTATCCAGGAACTAGGGATCTGGACAATGACTTTGATCTCCCTATGGATTACATGTAGTAAATACAAAATATTACGGAGTATTTTTTTAAAAAAAAAATATTCTCCTCCTTCCCTCCCTTTGTAATTATTTTCATAACCATAAGTGTGTAAAATTTCATTCTCACTACCTAATTTATTTGAACAAAATTATGTATTCAATGGTGAAATAAAATCAATTTAATTTCTTTTCTGTGAAGTATCAAGTATTTGGTCTACAAATAAGATTGTAATTCAATTTTGTTGGTTTTTTATGATTTATTTTAATTTGGAAAAAAAAAATTAAAAATGGCCTATGCAGGTCTCGAACCTGCGACCTTCGCGTTATTAGCACGACGCTCTAACCAGCTGAGCTAATAGGCCTTGATGTTGAGATACTCTAGTGCTACATACTACAGTAAATCAGTAATATCACAAATTCTTCAGATTCTCTCATTTATAAAAACTGTACAGTACAGAATCCTGATACTCCTTAATAATGTGTTTTTTGTCGTAACATTGGGACACTAATTATCGTTTCACGGAAAAGACATACATTTGCAGCTAATCCCCTAATAGCCGTTACCCGCCCCTCTCAATTCAAATTCAAATTAGCAATCATACTTTATTTTTATACATTAAAATAATCATATATAAATTGTCTATCAAAATTTTCATAATCACCACCTTCATTTCTTTGACTATCATCTCCTCACTCCCTACACACATCCTTTCTCTCCTGTCTTCCATTCTCGATGCTCGCCGCAGAGCCCCCATCCGCATCTCCCCACTTCCGCCACCCAAAACCCGGTGGCCGAAAACCTTTACAACCCAAAAACAGCATTGTCATCAACAACAATCACTATGATCCTTCTCCAAAACAAAAATCAAATCAACTTTTCATCCCAACATTATCACCCATTATCATCGTCAATGATTCTAATAAGGAGAACTGGGATCCGAGCATCCCTCTGATTGAATCCATGGATGCTTCCTTAGCTGATGAGCTGACCGCGGTCAAGCAGAAGCTAGAACGCCTCAAGTTTGAGAAAGATAAGACTGATAAACTGCTTCAAGAGCGAGACCGTATTCTTGAGATTCAAATGACTGAGCTTAATCACCGTGGAGAGTTTCAGAAGGAGCTTGAAATCGAAGTCGATCGACTTTATCGATTGAAGCATCTCAAGCTCGCTTGCACGGTATGTAATTAACTTATGCAAATTAATAAAATCCCAACATGATTTTAATATTGCTGGATTTATTTTTAAAATTTTGCGGACTATTAAATTGAATCGAAGCAGAGGATGTCTCCAATTCGGTCATTGAGGGAAAAAGAAATGGAAAAGAAGAACAAGGAATCTCAACCAGAGCTCACTATTGTAAGTGTTGTTTCATTGTTGTATACATTTGTTTATTGACATTTTATTTATTACTGTGATTTATTTATTTTGAGGCTGATTTTGTAAAATTATTTCTAAATTTTATAGAGTGAGTCGTCTGAGAAATCAGGGGAAAATAAGGAGGAAATGGTGGATGAAAACAGCACTTCAGAGAGTCCAGCCCCGAGTTTTTCGAGCTCGAAATCATCCACATCAATTACTTCCACATCCAATTCCAATTCCAATTCCAATTCCAATTCCAATTCCAAGTCGACAGCGAGTTCAAAATTGTTGCCAATTCGGTTAAGGTTGGGGTTGGGATTGGAAAGTGCATTGGATGATGATAAGTAACAATGTATAAAGATATGGAAGAAAACACATACAAGTAGTATTACTTCAACCATGGTTGATTGATTGATCGATTGAATTAAGATTATGTTCCCAATTGCTAATTAATTCTTAGGCAAACGTATGTAATATCTTGTTATATATGCTGCAATTTATGGTGATATCAATTTGCTTTGGATTATGTTTGATTTGTTATGTGTAGTTGTTTGTGTACACAGCCAACTTGTTTTCCTGTTATTTATGCTATCATTCTTAATAGCCTTTAGGCCGAAGACTACGTACTAGTGGTAGTAGTTGAACTTGTGACCTCCTAGCCATAACCGTACATAGGAGTTTAACATCTTGACCAAGGCACCAAGCATGCATGTTCCTGTAGCAACAAGCCAACAAGTAACTCAGCAGCTCAGCTAATAAAAGGGTGGGTCAGTGGATGTAGTGGGAAAGTCACTGTGGTGCATTTAGTGTGTGGCTGATAATATACTTTTTTTTTTTTTTTTTTTTTAGTTGACACCTTTTTATTATCACCCTTCCCAACACATGTTTTAAATGATTAATGTCTTTAACTATCAACATTGTAAAATTATAAAAAGTGGATATTAATAAAATATACATTGAAGCGATTTAAATAAGATCTCACAATGTTTTATCATATCTATAAACCACAAAAGCAAGTCAAAGTGTATTGTGTGAATAGTGTAAACGTCAAACGGTGTCAACTAAAAAAAAAAACTGAGAAAGTATATTTTACATTAGGTACTTGTAAGCAACAACATAACACTATACGAAATATCTTTTAGTAACATTCCTAAGCATATTTGTCTCGCTTTTAATTTAAGGGAATAAGGCAACTAATGTTCTCTTCATCCATTTAAGTATCACGTAACTTATCGTATAAAGCCTAAAGCTATATTATTACAATTTAATTATTAGTTTTTATCTTATCTTATATGAACACATTTGAACTTATTAGCAGACTAGCAGATAATTACAATTCCCCTCAATGAAAAATCTTATAATTACATTAACTTATTAATCCAAAATAAGTGAATACAAGGTGAAGAGATTAAATCGAAAAATTAAGCTTAAATCACAAAATAATTAAGTTAAGGTTAGATTTGTTCAAAAATAGAATTAATTAGGTGAAAAGATTAATTTTTTGTTCACAAAACGCAATCAAAATTTTACCTACTCAAATCTAAAACGTGTCCAAATATTTTCAAATGGTAACGTGACCTCAAAAAGTATAATTCAAAAATGAAGGCACTATTAATTCGAAATAATACTAAAATAATCTATCTTACAAAAAAATAGTGGTATATATACGTAATGTAGTCTTTGTTCTTTTACAAGCTTCTTAGTTGCATATTTGGGAGATTTAAAGATTGATTTTTTAGCCACATAAACCGCAACAAAGGACGAGAATACAAAATGAAAAGGCATAATAAGAAACAAGCTAAGGTTGTGAATTTGTGATTGTTGCGCATAATTTAAATCACATCAGCCGAGCCGCAACCAAAAGCTTTCGGCACTACAAATCAAACTTGTTTTATGCGTCTGCCATTTTGCTACTTTGCCTATAATGTTAGTGAATGAAAAAGACACTTTTTTTTTTCTTTGTTATTGGGGTAGTAGTGGACTAGTGGGAATGTGGGATTGCCTTCATCAATCTTCTACATAACTTGTAAAGGAGGCCACATATATAATGGCAACAAGATGATCATGTATGCTCATCTCGTATTATATTTATTTATTTATTTGGTGTTAAGAGAGTCACAAACTCACAACCCACAAAGGCAGGGGTGAGAATTGATCCCTCACAAGATCTCCTAGGATCGTGAGGGAAGCTCTAACCACTTGAGCTATATGTCACTCTCATAGCTCGTATTATATTAACATTGTCTACATTAGAATTAAAACAAAGATTGCATTATATATGGGTTTATTTAACTATTCAAGGCTACTTACTTGTTTTATGTGTGGATATCAAACTATTAAAGATTTGGTTGGCTTAAATAATAGAGATAATCACCTTGTTTAATTATGTCTTGTTCACATTTACTGAAATGAGTTAGAGTGAACTGAACTGAATTAAACTGAACTGAACTGAACTGATTGGAGCTAAACTGAACTGAAATGAATATTTTATGAGAGAAGGAGATTAGGAGCTGAAATGAACTGAATTGAAAATAAGCTGAAGTGAACAGACCTTTAGTAGCCAAATATCTTTTTAATTTTGATTACTCTGTCTCATTAGTTTCTCTTTGCTCTTGTTAATAAAAAAAAGTAGATATATAAACAAATTCCATTGTTTTATACAAAGTATATACTACTTTCATTTCAATAAATGATTGTAATTAACGCTCGCTGTTTATTTTCTTCTGTTTAAAAAATTTACTTGTGTTTCTATTTTTAGTACTCCACAGTCCACATGCCTTGCTTAATAAGTAGCAAAGGATTGAAATAAATCAGTTAGACCCCGTTCTTTAGAGCTCCTCTGTTTTGTTCTGCTCTACTTAAATCAAATCAGCTCTGCTTTGCTCTGCTCAAAAGAAATCTACTCTGCTCTATTTTCAAATAATAATTAATAATAACAATAATAATAATTAATATTGTATTGATGATAATAATTTAATATTTTGAATAATTATAATAATTATTAATATTAAAAATAATTTTAATAAGTATCAATATTATTAATAATTAATATTTATTAATCATAATAGTAATTAATAATAATAATTATCAATAATAATATTTAATAATTCAAACTATTAATAATTAATATTTAATAATATTATTAATTAATAATTTCTAATAATTATAACAATTCTTTCAAATAAATAAATAATAATAATAACAATTTCTTTTTATAAACATTTGATATTAGAATCACAATGTGTATAAACATTTTATGTGGGTATTGATTGTTAGTTCATTGAGTTGAATTATTTTTCAAATCTTTTCATACAATTTAAGAATTAAAAAAAGAGGTTGTTTTCAAGTAGTACTTTGTATATCATTATTATTTGAGGGTTAAAAAAATATGATTAAGACAAATTTATAAGTAAAATCATTATTACTCATTAAATCATTTTATTTTAAAACTTTCATGAAATAAATATAAATAAACCGTTGTCTTTTATATTTCTACTATTAACATATGTTAAATATGGTACACATTTATTTATATTTTCACTCACCTAAATCAATGGTATATGCACTTAATAATAATAATAATAATAATAATAATAATAATAATAATAACAACAACATTAGAGGTTAGGGGCGATTAGGGCGGTTCCACGTTCATTTTCGGGCGGTTTTCCAGCAGATATTCAGGCAGCTTCTGGTGGTGGTTTCATCGTCCTTAAAGGTCCGGCGAAGGTCTCTCGGCGGTGGTTCTGTTTTCAGGGGGTTTCAGGTAGAAATTCAGGCGTTTTAGGGGCGAATTTCCAGGCTATTTCTGGCGTTTTTCAAGCTGATTTTTGGCGTCTATTCCAGGGGTTTTCTAAAGCTGCGGCAGTGTTCAGTTTTTTGGTGTTATTGGTTGTATTTTGTGGCAGTTTCTGGAGTTTTAAGGGCGTGTTTTGGTGCAGTTTTGGGGTGCAATTCAGTAGCAGTTTCGGGGTGCAATTCAGTAGCAATTTCGGTGCATTTCAGTAGCAGTTTTGGTGCATTTCTGTAGCAGTTGCTGGTGTTCTGTTATGGGTTGTTGTGGTCTGTTTTTGTTCTAGCGTGGGTGTTTTTTTTGCGATCAGTTGGTTCGAACTGCTTGTGCTTGGTGCTTCTAGTTGTGGTGTTCGGTCTTTTTATGCGATCAGGTATTACTTTATCGCATTGCTTTGTTATTCCCTTGCGCTGTTCAGTTTGTGTTTGGTGTTGCTATATATTGTTGTGCTTCTCTTTGTGGGTGCATTCGGGGTTTTTGCATAGTTTTGGTGCTCTTTGTTTTGGTGTGGCTTGTTCTTGGCTAGTGGTGGGTGTTGGTGCTCTTTGTTTGTGGCAGGTTTGTGCCATCAGATTGTGGGTTTTTGTTGGGGTTCTTGCTTTCAACTTTGTGGTTGGTTGTGTGTAGCTTTGACTACTGCTATAGTGCAGTTTCATTGTCCTTTTGTGGGTCTTAGTGGCTGTCAAGATGGAAATGGAAATGACCTTACTAAAAGTTCTTTAATCAAGCATCTTCATGATCGCCATTGTTGTAGTAGTGCGCGGGATATCACACAGCATTCTCTTACTTCTAATTTGGCCGTTTATACTACGGCGGAAGTTACTTTTTCCCGTATGGGGATTTGGTTATGTGGGGTTTGTTACAAAACTCATACGGTTCGTGCTAAGTGTCGTCATAGGGTGGGTGAGGATGTGTCGCCCCCTGATGAAGGAGATGGTATTGTTCGGTTTGTGCTTTATAATTTCTCCAAGCCACAAGCTCCCTATTCTCCGGCTCATATTGGACATGTAGATAGTTTAGTGCGAGATCAGTTCGGTGGTTTTGATGTGGCTCTCCTTAATTGTTTGTTCTCAAAGGGGTTTCGCACTGTGAAGTCTATCCCTCCCAAATGTCGTTTGGGGTTTTCTCGGGTTCTTAAAGGTGCTCTTGATAAGGTGATCTCTAAGCCTGATGACATTTCTAGTTGGGTCTCGTTATTGGTGTTACCTCTTTGCACCCTTAAAACCTTTCGCCCTCTGAGTAGTCGTGAGTCTAGGTCTTCCGTAAAGCGTCGGCATCAAGAGGAGAGTATTTCTCGTGCTATATGCTCTTGGAGTTCACTAGGTGGTTGTGAGCAGCTTGTGAGGGAAACTTTGGCAGAGGATTCTCCTACTTTGTCGGTGGTTGATGATGAGGACCTTGATTTGGATGAGCGTAATATCAAGCAATGTCGTAGGAAGATTTGTGATGGCCATTACACTAATGCAGTCCGGGTTCTTTCTTCTTCGGGGGTTGCTCCGTATAATGAGGCCACTCTTGCAGATTTACAATCAAAACACCCTTCTTTTCCAGCTCCATCCTTGCCTACTGATATACCTGTTAATCAACTTCATCTCGTTGCTACTTCTGCTGTTGTTTTGGATCGGATTAAGAGTTTTCCGCGTGGTACTTCATGTGGTAGGGACGGTTTACATGCTCAACACCTTATGGATTGCTTGAGTGGTGCTGCTGTGGCTGTCTCAGATGAGTTGGTTGCCTCTATTTCCGGGGTGGTTAATCTCTTTCTTGTTTTCAGATGTCCTATGGAACTAGGAGAGTATATTGCTAGTGCTCCTCTCACACCACTTATCAAGCCCGGTGGTGGTATACGTCTTATAGCTGTGGGTACTGTTTGGCGACGTTTGGTTTCGAAGGTCGGTGCTGTTATGGTTGGCTAGTCTTTGGGCAGTTACTTTGACGGTCTTCAATTTGGCGTTGGGGTTTCTTCAGGGGGTGAGCCCATTCTTCATGCTGTGAATCGGTTGATTGAGGATCGTGGTTCTGACATTGGTCTTTCTATGTTGTTGGTGGATTTTCAAAATGCCTTCAATCTAGTTGATCGTGCGGTCATGTTACGTGAAGTCCGTCGTCGTTGTCCGGGTATTTCGCGGTGGGTTGACTTCTGCTACTCTAATCCAACCAGATTGTATTATGGGGACCACACCTTATGGTCGTCTCAGGGGGTGCAACAGGGTGATCCCCTAGGTCCTCTTCTTTTTTCTTTGGTTTTACAACCTCTTGTGTGTAAAATCAAGGATGCTTTTGAGGTTTGTCTTCAGGCGTGGTATTTAGATGACGGCACTATTATTGGAGACACTTTGGTGGTAGGGAAGGTTCTATAGTTGATTTTGGAGGAAGGACCTCATTTTGGGTTGCATCTCAATGTGGAAAAAACTGAAGTTTTCTGGCCTACAGAAGACCCTCGAAGCAGGCTTGTGGGTGTTTTTCCCCCTTCTATTGCTCGACCATTGCATGGTGTTAAGCTGCTTGGTGGTCCCGTTAGTTCAGATTCCAGGTTTAGTGGCGAGCTTGTGATGCAGAGGATGACCAAGACCATTGCGCTTATGGATAAGGTTGCTATGCTGGATGATCCTCAATGTGAGCTGTTGTTACTTAGGGCATATACTGGAGTTTCTAAACTCTACTTTGCCTTACGTACTTGTCCTCCAGGTGCTTTCGAGGCGGCTCAGCGCGTTTTCGACGAGGCTCTTCGATCTTCCTTGGAGCGTATTGTTACTGCTTTGGGGCCCGGGTTTGGTGATTGGCAGTGGCAGCTTGCCACCTTACCATTTGCGTTTGGAGGGCTTGGTGTTTATTCTGCAGGTGATGTTCGTCATTATGCTTTTCTTGCTTCTCGGTTGCAGTCTGTTGGGTTGCAGACACAGCTTCTGCGTCGTACTGGTATTGTGGGTCTTGGTCAAGCTTTCGAGGATGCGTTGAGTCTGTTTACTGGAATGGTTGAGTCTGACATTTTAGGTAATCCTTGTGAGGTCGATGCCCCTAAACTCATGAAGAAATTGGCAGATATATATTTCACAAAGGTTACCGTTTCCGCAGAATCCACCTTTTCTTTGTCTCCTTGGCAGTTGGCATTGTGGAAGTCGCAGCAGGGTGATCACACCTCTGCTTGGCTTCGGGCAGTCCCTATTTCTGGATTGGGTCAGATGATGAACGCTAAGACATACCGATGTGTGATGTGTTATCGATGGGTGTTCCATTGTTCTCTGTCTCGACACCGTACTCTGCTTGCTCTCGGGTTTTTCCCGGGGATGTATTCGGCGACCATGCGGTGTCGTGTGATGGCATTGTAGGTATTAAACATCGGCACAATGTTGTTCGGGATACATTTGTTGATATTTGCTACAGATCTGGGATTTCAGCAAGAAAGGAGGTTGACATAGGATTGTCTGGAGGGAATGCCGGGGTCCTCAGACCTGCCGATGTGTTACTTTATTCATGGGATCGTGGTCGTGATGTATGTGTCGACTTCACAGGGTCCTCTCCTTTGACACAGACAGGGCTATCTGACTTTGTTCCGGGACGGGTTGTGGCTGATGCGGCTCATCGAAAACGGGTTAAGTATGAAGCTCGTTGTCTGACGATTGGATATGGTTTCATTCCCTTCTCCTTTTCTTTGCTTGGGGACTTAGAGAAGGAGGCTGTTGCGTTGCTGAAGCGGATTCAAAGGTTCTCGGCGACGCAAGACATTGGGGCTCATGTTGCAGCTCATATATTCACTAGGGTAGGCTTTGCTATAGCTAGAGGAGTGGGGGCCTAGATTGTATCTCGGCTTCCTACTAATTTATTGTAGGTTGTATAACTTTTGTTTTTGAGATATAAAATAAAATAATAATAATAATAATAGTATTAATAATAATGTTGAAATCTGCTCTACTCTGCTCTGCTATCCTGAAATCTGATCTGCTGAAATTTAATCTGCTCTGCTCTGCTGACCCCTGCTCTGCCCTGTCCAGAAGCTCAAAAGAACAGGGCCTTAATGTATAACCTAGTATATATAATGTATTCCAATAAAATAATGTGAAGATATTTTCTTTGGGAGTATACAAATATTATCTCCTTCATAAACATTGGTGGCAAACATGTAATGGAAGTTAGTTTTAGTATAAAATCGCTAATAGTGTTAGCAGTTTTAATTATCCCAAATATTACTATTTTTCTTATCTGATCTATACAAAACTTTTTTTATTTTTTTTTATTTTTTTATTTTTTTTTCATCAGATAAAAACTTTAAATAATAAGGTATTGAACTTGAACATCGTGAATTAAACATAGTATTATGACTAATCACACATTCACAGTTCTGCTTTTACACGTCAAACATATAAATAGGAGAATAATTCTACTGCATGGGCTTATCCATTTTGCCATACATGGTACGTATTCCCTTCTTAGTGGATTAGCTTTCTTCTTTAATTCTAGACCCCTAAATTTGGATCAAAGCTTTGAGACCTATTCACCTATTGCACTCAAAATTCGTTTTTTTTTCGGTGTTTAGAGAGCCATAAGGGCGGGGGTGAGAATTGATCCCAGAATCTCCTGAAACCGGAAGAGAAGCTCTAACCACTTG
Source organism: Chenopodium album (assembly GCF_948465745.1). Lineage (NCBI taxonomy): Eukaryota > Viridiplantae > Streptophyta > Magnoliopsida > Caryophyllales > Amaranthaceae > Chenopodium > Chenopodium album. The sequence goes on along the minus strand of NC_137845.1, from coordinate 55,387,693 downwards.
AGCTATCCCTCACTTTTGCACTCAAAATTCGTTTGTTAAAGATCTACACAAAATTTCCTATGGAGAATAAATCTTAAGGAAGAAATTAAAAAGGGTATATTTATTAAGTTGAATACAATTCTACTTTCTAGTGTAATTATAAGTTTAAAAATACAAAGTATTGGGCATATGGGTGAGTCCATTTAAGCGTGTATCCATCCATCCATCCAATTCCAAATATGGATATGTCGAATAAGTTATATTATACAATCCCAATTTTATAATATTTGCAACAAATAATGAGTTTGTACGAGTTTTTAGCTAGGCAAAATTTATTTGTGAGTGTAAATAGAGAGACATAGAGATACATATGATGTGGAGAGAAATAGAAAGAAATGACAGATTAATTAAAAACGAAATGTAAATATTTGTTAGGTTGTATATTATGTGCAACATCCGTGTTTAGTAATACTGCACATAATATGAAACAACAAAAGTATAAAATTTTAAAAAGCCTATATAATTCCAAAAACTTTTATCTAAATTTTAAATGTTGATAAGTTTAAAATTTCATATGAAACATCCAATAAGTTAAGTTTGCTCACCTCGAGCCTAGACTCGTACAATATTTTTGCCAAAATAATGTAAACAAATGGCCTTATATTATTCCAATTCAATTGGTTTTTTTTCACTTTTAATTTCATATTGATGTAAGGATAATCTTTTATTAATATATCTCTTTAAGTTGAGTTAAAAAATAAAGTTTCTTTTCACTTTAATTTTATTTTATCTTGTCTTACTAGCCTAATGTCCTTCAACGAACTTATCAACTCTTGTTAGGACGAAGGGAGTGATTTAGATTGATACCAATAACACATGTCAATGATATTGCATGCAAAAGTATTGTATTATTTTCGAAAGACAAAATCACAAAAGTATTGTATGTATATCTATTAAAAGATGAAGAGCTTCCTTAATCCTTAAGAGTACAATAATCTCTTTCAAATTTTCAATAATTCAATGTATACATAAAAATCTTTTAATATTGCTATGATAAAGAGCTACTCCGTACCACTCTGGCAGTGCCAGTTTACACCATTATTATTATTATTTTTTATTAAGAAAATCCTATCAATCTAATATACATGTTCTAAATTTGAGTAACTTTTACGCATAACATATATGGATTACTTTTCCGTCTAAAAAAAGGATTACTTTAAACGAGTGTCAATCAATTACCAAAAAAAGAGTTTAATTAATGAGTGAATTAGAAACTCATATCGAGTGGTGACCTATTGAATTATTAATAACAAAGCCTAAACAAAAATAGCAACAATTGAATATTCAATTAATAAAGTGATGGCAAAAAAAAAAAAAAGACGCAACTCCTCTACAATATCCTTCATTAGTATTTTTTTGCCTCATTTGATTTTTCACAATCTTTAAGACACTGTTGTTTTTCTTTTTAGAAAAGAACAAATCTATAAATGCATATATATATAAATGATTAAAATTTAAAATTAATAAATGATTGATTTCATAATCAAATTAGAAGTATGAAATATTAAAATTTTGACCCAAATATACGCAATGAGACATAAATACAAGGAACGGATAGAGTATATAAATAAGTCATAAATGTATCTTCTTTTGAACAAGAGTAGTGAAAGTGTGAAGTGGACCATAATATCTGAGGGGGCAAAATAGTAATTTGACAAAGACACAATAAATACACCCAAATTTACCTTTAATTTTTTAATTAACATCTAACAGAGGCGCGATTTGTGTTCCTCCATCCATTTTTTCTCTCTCCTCTCTCTTCGTGCAATCCACTCCACCTTCATCATCCATCACCTACATTCTGGAAATTCGATCCCAATTTTTTTGATCAAATTTTCTCTAAACCCTAATTTCTCTAATTTCGATCCCATTTTTTTTTTTGTTTTTTCGAGGTACAATTCGATTGATTTGATATTTTTTGTCTTATACACTGCACACAAAATTACACCTAAGTGCCAAAAATCTCAAAAAATTAATGATGAAAATTAAAATTTGATCTGAAACTTCGCGATCAGATCTGGTGTCATTGAATCAGAGAAATTGTTTGATTAAAGTCTGCAATTTTTTTTGCTCGATAGATTGAAATTTGTTATCGTGTTCAGTGCCACAAATTGAATTTCAAGGACAAATCTTTCTGTTTTTTTTGGCTGATTTAACACAATTATCGAAGCGAATTGTTTAGGGTTTATCGCCCTCTCAAATTTGTGATTGTTTTTTACCTTTTTGGATCGACGCTTTGATCTTTACCTCACAACACCGGTTAGTCACTTTCTCTCTCCTCCTTCTTCTCTTACTTAGCTTTCAGTAGCTGTTGTGAGCTTCTCTTTTAGTATTTTCTTTTTTCTGCAATTCATTGTTTTAGTAGCTTGATGTATAATGTACATTGGGTGAAACTAGGGTTCTTGTTCAACCGCATTTCTTAGTTATATCTGGAATTTCTGATTTGGCAATTTGGAGGTGAAAAGAGGAAATAATTGAGTCATTAACTAATTTTGGTGGAAATGCAATTACTGTAATCGAGAGAATTATATAATTCTGATCAGCATTTTAAATTTTAATATAATTGTTTGTTAATAATTATATCTGTCCGTTACATTGATTCGAGCTTTACTGTTGTTGCAGATGTAGTTTGAGGATGGTGGATACTTCGTAACGAATCGGTTGAACTTTGGGGAATTAGTTGTGAAATGATAGCTATTAAGATTAAGGGATGCTTGAAATAATCAGCTCTTTCTAATTCTTGAATGAGGGAGAAGAAGAAAAAGAGAAATTGATCAAATTATGCTTTGGAGCTTCTAAATTCTGTAGCCTTTTAGACTGGTGGAAGTTATTTGTGAGTGTTCTTTCTTTAATGTGCACTTTAAAATTCTGTATGATTTCTGTTGTTGAGCTGTATACTTAGGTAAGCTGAACCTTCTTTTTTGAATTCAGTGTGTAGGCATTGGTCTATAGCTAGTAAACGGGTTATCTTTGAGCACATGCCTCATTTTCGTTTTCAACGTTTGAGGCTGAGACTGACCTATTCGACGTGGAAGAGTACACAAGACCAATTTCATTATTGACAATAGTTTTGTTAAGAGGGTGTTTGAGAGGCCTCCTACTCCTGGCTCTAGAAAATAAACAATCTTATTCTGTTGGCTCTCTCCTTGAGCTATCTTCTCTGTAACACCCCACACGAGACCGCAAGCGCCTCGTGCCGTGGGGTGGAATGGAGCAAGTAAGTCGTCCTGCTAGTTTTGAGATTTCTGGTACTGCATCTAGGGTGCAGGAAAAATTAAGAAAGTCTCAGGCTGTATTCTATAAGAGTGGGCAGTTGGATGATAATATTTTCAGTGATCAAAGTCCAAGGTTAGTCTATATTGATGATCCACAGAGGACAAATAGTAAGTATGAATTTTCAAGTAATGAGATCCGTACTAGCAAATATACATTGTTCAATTTCTTGCCCAAGAATCTCTTCATCCAATTCCACCGGGTTGCTTATCTGTATTTCTTAGCCATAGCTGCTCTCAACCAACTTCCTCCACTTGCAGTCTTCGGAAGGACAGTGTCTCTCTTTCCTCTCCTGTTTGTGCTTAGTGTAACTGCCATAAAAGATGGTTATGAAGACTGGCGGAGACACAGGTCAGACAAGAAAGAGAATAACAGGGAAGCTCTTGTGCTTCAATCAGGATTTTATGAGATGAAGAAGTGGAAGGATATCCAGGCTGGTGAGATTGTGAAGATATTTTCTAATGAGACAATTCCTTGTGACATAGTATTGCTGGGAACGAGTGATGCTAGTGGTATTGCCTACATTCAAACAATGAATTTAGATGGTGAGTCTAATTTGAAGACCAGGTACGCAAGACAAGAAACAGCATCAGTTGTTGCGGAAGGAGGGACAGTTTCAGGGCTGGTCAGATGTGAACAACCAAATCGGAATATCTATGAGTTCACTGCCAATTTGGACTTTAGAGGGAATAAGTTTCCCCTCAGTCAATCAAATATTATCTTGCGCGGTTGTCAGGTGAAAAACACAGAATGGGTGATCGGTGTTGTGGTTTATACTGGTCAGGAAACTAAAGCAATGTTGAATAGTGCAGCTTCCCCTGCTAAAAGAAGCAAATTGGAAAGTCACATGAATCGGGAAACCCTATGGTTGTCGGTTTTTCTTCTTATCATGTGCTCTGTTGTGGCCCTTGGAATGGGCCTATGGCTTCAACGCCATAAGGAGCAACTTGACACTTTACCTTACTATCGGAAAAGATATTTTACTGGCGGAAGAAGGGAAGGAAAAAATTACAAGTTTTATGGGATTGCTATGGAGACTTTCTTTGCGTTCTTGAGTTCCATTATAGTCTTTCAGATAATGATACCAATCTCTCTTTATATCACAATGGAGTTGGTTAGGCTTGGACAATCCTATTTCATGATAGGAGATAAGCATATGTATGATAGCAGTAGTGACTCAAGGTTCCAATGTAGATCATTGAACATAAATGAGGACTTGGGTCAGATACGTTACATATTCTCAGATAAGACTGGAACACTTACACAAAACAAAATGGAATTTAGGACAGCTAGTATTCATGGAAAGATGTATGGGACTTTATCTTTTTCTGCTGCACCTTCATCAGGCCAGAGTCTTTCAGGTAAGCAGTGGTCTGTTTCTATGATGCATGTTCTTCTTGAGTTTCTAGATGTATTTCCAATTGATATTTGTATATGCTGATAATTGTATTATTAGTGGTCTCCTGATAGTTTTTCACTTTTTTTTTTCTCCATACTACTCTGCACATTTCTTCTTTGATTATATTCACATAGTTATGGCGTAAAAAATTTCTTGTTTATTTTTTTAGCTGAAGTGTTTCTTATTATTATTATTTAATAAAGCTGATGTAAATCCTCAATCTTGTCTTTTCTGTTTGATTCATTTCATATATGACTATATTTTGACCACCTATGCAGCTTTTTTAGTTGCAATCTCCAGTTTACACCAAGGTCCTGTGATTTGTTTGGAGCGTGTCTTGAGTTTTTAGCAAATTTAACTAGTTATTCTTTATTAAAATTTGTATGTGATTGCTTGAAAAGATTATTTAGGCCAAAAATTTGCAGTAACAAAAATTTAATTTTCAATTATGTATCCCAGCCTGTAACCGAAGAGAAAAATCTTGATTACTGTGCTAGTATTGGGAATTGAAACTAATTTTAATGTGTGAATATTAATTATGGATCCATGCCTGTGTGAAGAAGCTATATTGTTTTTCTGGCAGAGATGTGATTTATGCCAAAATATTTTCATAGAGGTTTATGCGTGCAAGGATTTAAGCTATTGAAGTTGCATATATTGATTAATTGATAAAGTCACAGTTCAAATTTTATATGTCATGAGCTGAGAACTATATACTATGCACTGAAGCATGCATTTCAACAAAGGGCTTTGAAGATGCATAGGTTGTATGTATATTAATCAGTACAATCCCTTTGCTCTAGAGAGTTTGAATGCTTACGGTAGGCCTTTAGCTCCACATACCTAGGGAAGTGATTAAATTGGGTACTTGTATTTTTTTAAGAGAGAAAGAGTGAAAGAAGAATAATAGGCTAATAGCCCAACAAAGTGGGAGAAGTTGGGGTTTAGATTATAGTATATTTTTGTTAGAGGGAGAGAGATAATAAATAATAGGCTATTAGCCCAATAAAGTGGGTGAGAAGAGAGAGAGAGAGAGAGAGGGGGGGGGGGGGTGTGGGGGTGGGGGGTGGTGGTTAAGGGGAGTAAGATGGTAGAAGGCATTGTTTACCAATTATAGTGGGAGGGAGGGTTAAGCGGAGTAACATGGTAGAAGGGGGAGTAAGATGGCAGAAGGCGTTTGCCAATTATAGTGGGTAGATATAAAATGGTAACATGGTAGAAGGGGGGGGTAAGATGGTAGAAGGTGTTTGCCAATTATAGTGGGTAGAGATAATTTAACACCTCAAAACGGAAAGTGGGTTGAAAAAGAACCGGAGGCAATTGAAGTTTATAACTTTTGGAACGCAAGCCGAGTTATTGTGCTATATGTTCTCATATATGACAATTATATTCTTGTAATTGAACTTGTATGTCTTGAGCTACTGCATATTTTTGTTGATTAGTATCTAGTTAGTTAGTTGATCAGTCATATAATCCTGTAGATTTAGATCAGTAGGGGAATTTTAATTCCCTCAACTTTAGAAGTTTTGATGGTTGATCTCTAAGTCTCTTAATAATTCCTCTTCGTATATTTGCAGGAGTCAGTGGTGTAACCTATGTGCCTAAAAAAAAGTGGAAACTGAAATCTGAAGTTGATGTTGATTTTGAACTTTTGGAATTGTTGCATAAAGAATTGGAAGGAGATGACCGAAATGCAGCCCATGAGTTCTTCTTGACATTGGCTGCATGTAACACTGTCATTCCTATTTTCAATCAAAGTGCTGCTCTGGAGCATGTAGCAAATGGTGTTGAAGTAGATGCTGAGGCAATTGATTACCAGGGTGAATCTCCTGATGAGCAAGCCCTTGTTGCTGCTGCTTCTGCGTATGGATATACCCTTTTTGAGCGCACTTCTGGTCACATTGTGATTGATGTCAATGGGGAGAAGCTCAGGTAAAAGTTTATATTCAGTTTGATTTACAATTGTAAGACTCGGCAATCAGTATGCTGGAGAGTGGAGACAGAAGAAAGACACCTAGTTTCTCTCTCCTCTCCTCCATTAGCATTTCAATTGTCTGTCTCTAGTCAATTTTTTTTGGGTATTTGACCATATCATGGTATACAGTGCTACTAATCTATATGAACCGGTACTATGTAATTGTATTCCGTTGTTCACTGCGGAAGTTTTTATGCTTTCTTCATTATTATTATGTTTGTATGTGTAGTCAGTGAGAACTTACATGATTTGTGAAGATCCACCTTCAAACATGTCCTTTTTAATGTCACTATTAACTGTTCTTTGGATTTACTATATTCCAATGGGGAAGAGGGTGAGGAGTTTGTCTTTTTTCCCTACATTTGAAAGGTGAGGTGCTTTAACTATTATTTAATGCCATCATAACACTTAACAAAATGTTATTGGATAAAGTTAGTCGAGATAATGGTGCAATGTAAATTTTGATTTTTTGATCTTTTGCATGGAATTGTCAAACAAAGAAGGGGTAGTATACAGAATTTTCCATACATAAATCTTTACATTCTTCCCAACATATAATGTTCTCCATTTTTCTTGAATAAACAGAACTATTGAAAGTTTAGTTTCTAATGAAATTTGGAATGGTCATATGAATTCTATTCAAAATGAAATATCTATATAAATAATTCCCATCTTTACTAGCCAATTTTCCTGATTCCAGATGACCTTGGTGATGGACTGATGGTAATGTCACTTATCTCAACTTTATGCTCTGTCTTTATTGATGTATATGAATTATCAATCATAAGGGATTTTTTTTTTTTGGGGGGGGGGGGGGGGGGGGCTTAAGTCGCTTGTTGGATGCTTTATTATCTTTGATTATGTATATGTAAAAATTATACAAGTCTGATTTTTTTTAAATCAGTCATTGAGACAATCAAACAATACCCCACATGATAATATTTTGATGTTTGTTTGAGTAGACATACTTGGTCAAATATATAACTTTGACCTCAAAATGTAAAGTGTGACCTTTTTTCCTATCTTTCCTACTATTCTTCTTTCTAAATCTACGCAACATAGTTTCATATTTCAGATTACATACATCATTTTTCTTACCAACACTAATCAGGTTTTCTATTTTGTAGGTTGGATGTGTTGGGTCTGCATGAATTTGATAGTGTTCGGAAAAGAATGTCTGTTGTGATTAGATTCCCTGACAATTCTGTCAAAGTATTAGTAAAAGGGGCTGATACTTCTATGTACTCTATTTTGGCCAAAGGAATGGACAGGGATGATCAAATAGAAACTGCTACTTATGCTCATCTTCTTGAATATTCTTCGTTTGGTTTACGAACATTAGTTGTGGCTGCACGAGATCTAACAGATGGAGAACTCCAGGAGTGGCAGAAAAAGTACGAGGATGCTAGTACATCTTTGACTGATAGATCTGCAAAGCTACGTCAAACAGCAGCTTTGATTGAACGTGACTTGAGATTACTTGGGGCTACTGGTATTGAGGATAAATTACAAGTAGGTGTACCTGAAGCTATAGAGTCACTTCGTCAGGCGGGCATTAAAGTTTGGGTTTTAACTGGTGATAAGCAAGAGACTGCAATTTCCATTGGACTTTCCTGCAAACTCTTGACCTCTGATATGCAGCAGATCATTATCAATGGCACTTCAGAACAAGAGTGCAGAAGCCTCTTAGCTGAGGCGCAGTCTAAATACTTTGTCACATCAGAATGTTCTGGGGAACAGAGATTGATACGGAAAAAGGGCGCTGCTAATGTTTATGTTGAGATCCCAGATAATTCAGAGAATGTAGTGTCATGGAACCCAGGAAATGAGGAAGAACTACCAAATTCTTCACTGGCACTAATTATTGATGGGAATAGTTTGGTTTACATTCTTGAAAAAGATCTTGAGTCACAGGTGTGTAAATATTTTTGGCAAAGCTGTCTTATGGTAGTATGTTTTTGTAGTTCATTACCTTTTGGTGTTGGATATTTCATATTTGTCATACGGTTTTGATTCTATAGTTACCACTTTTGCTGCACTGGCGCTTTTTCATACTATATAGGCTAAAATCTCTTTTTGTGTAAATATTTTTGGCAAAGCCGTCTTATGGTTGTACGTTTTTTTTAGTTCATTACCTTTTGGTGTTGGATATTTCATATTTGTCATATGGCTTTAATTCTATAGTTACCACTTTTGCTGCACTGGCGCTTTTTCATACTATATAGGCTAAAATCTCTTTATAATTTGTATGAGAGAATCTCATGATTATTATAATTGATAGTCTATTTTGCTTGTTACAGCTTTTTTATCTTGCAACTTCGTGTCAAGTTGTGGTTTGCTGTCGTGTTGCACCCTTGCAAAAGGCTGGGATTGTTGATTTAATCAAGAGTCGCACTGATGATTTGACACTGGCTATTGGCGATGGTAAGTTAAGTTTTCTGATTATTACTAAAGTACCTTTGTTTAGGCTTTTATTTTCATGATCTCATGAAAAAGAAGTATTGCAAAATAAGCTACATAGCCGGCTAATCCTCCATGTTTTGATGGAAGTTTGTTATGGATTTAAAAACTGTATGATTTAACTTGCAAGTGACTGTATTTACACGAGACTTGAAATATATTTTCATTTTGTTGCCTACTTAAATACTTGTAAAAGACTAAGTTTAAAGGTACTGGAGCATGTTTGGTTTTGATTTGGGCTTTTGTACAAAACCTATTCTGTGTAAAATATATTCCTTGAATCCTTGTTTGTTTAATAGGAATATATGAACTTAAGCATCAGCTTTCTTATGCAAAATGAACTCTATGAACCTAGGTGCAAACGACGTTTCAATGATTCAAATGGCGGATGTTGGGGTTGGAATCTGTGGTCAGGAAGGACGCCAGGCGGTTATGGCATCTGATTTTGCTATGGGACAATTTCGATTTCTGAAAAGACTTCTCTTGGTGCATGGACATTGGAACCATCTTCGTGTTGGTTATCTGGTTCTCTACAATTTCTACAGAAATGCAGTTTTTGTACTCATGCTTTTCTGGTATGTGCAACCTGGTTTGGGTCCTAGTATATCAGTGATATTAACCATTGATTATATCTTGGCCTATTCGTTGTTGAATTATCATTATTGCCTATGACATGATCTGTTTGAAGTCTCAAGCAATCAGATATAGGCTTTGCTCCAACCAATTATATTAGTTCTAATATTCACCTTTGGTTGTCTCAGGTATATATTGTGCACTGCTTTTTCAACGACTCAAGCGTTGACTGATTGGAGCAGTGTCTTTTATTCTGTTATATACACTTCTGTGCCTACTATTGTTGTTGGAATTTTGGACAAGGACCTGAGTCATAAGACATTGCTCGAGCACCCAAAGCTCTACGGTGCTGGGCACAGACAAGAGAGCTATAATTTGCAGCTATTTTGGATAACAATGCTTGACACCTTATGGCAGAGTCTTGTTCTCTTTTATGTTCCCCTGTATACGTACTTTGATAGCACCCTTGATATCTGGAGTTTGGGCAGTTTGTGGACCATTTCTGTTGTGCTCCTTGTTAATATGCACTTGGCGATGGACATTCAGCGCTGGGTAATTATCACTCATGCTGCTGTATGGGGATCAATTATTATTACTTGTGTATGTATGGTGGTTTTGGATTCAATACCTGTTTTTCCAAACTACTGGTTAGTTCTCAATTTTGCTGTTTAAAATTCATCATAATTCATTTTAATTGTGCGGACTATTTATGTAAAGTCTTATCCATCCTCTTTGCATTACAGGACCATTTATCATCTTGCAGTTACACCTACCTATTGGCTAACAATTGCATTGATATTAATCGTGGCATTGCTTCCCCGCTTTCTTTGCAAAGCTGTGTATCAAATGTTTTGGCCTTCAGATATTCAAATAGCCAGGGAAGCTGAGATCATGAGCAGACGGAAAAAGTTGGATGCAAAAGCAGAGCATGCCAGTTGACGTGTATAATGCACAAACATACAGGCTCAGTTGTTGAGTCCACTACAGCATTACTTCAGATTGTGCACTAATTTTATATATTGCCCATGGCCCTCAGTATCCACCAGTAAGCATCTGTTTTGTTTTTTTTTTTTTTTTTTATTTATTTTTTATATTTTTGTGAATTTCTTTAGTATTCAATATTCATTATTGGTATGATGGCTTATTTGTTATACATTTGAATGGCTAGGTGTGTGACACACATTATCTTAAAACTTGGCTGTATGATTATTCACCCTTTAATCAGAAAAAAAACTAACAAGAGTTCAGAGCCATGGATAGATGCAACCTGTATGAAATCAATCAACCTTTTGTTTTCTGAATGCAACATTGTCCATAGAGGAATACCTATCTTCATTTTCCTTGTGTTTTCATGAAATCAATTGCTGTTGAATATCATGATGCCTTGTTCACTTGCTTCAAATACTCAGTCTTGAAAAATTTACAAAAGAGTAACCAAATATTTGAGTTGTATAATCTATTCCCCAGCTAGTTCTATTACTGCAGCTGAAGACCTAGAGCCAATCTGCTGCATATCAGATTATACCTAGTTCTGAGATACCTTTATGATCATGGAATGACTAAGATGTAAATATTCAAATTAGCTAGTACTATATGTTTCATACAATTTGATAGGCTTGTTGGGCTGACTATTCATATAAATATACACTGGGAGCTCTGGTATGCAATGAGATTGTTCCTTCCCTCTCCTTGCTGAGTCAATTCTTAAGGCCTACAGTTATCAAAGGGCAATAGCAAGTCCCTGGATATTATGGATCCAAATGGGCACCAAAAGTTTGCTTTTGGAAATTGGGTCGACAAAATTTTAGATTAATACAAATTAATAAAGTCAACATATGACAATTTTTGTCGATAACTACACGGAATAATCACTTTTGGTTCATTTAGCCAACCCCACTTATGGGATTAAGGCTTTTATTGATTGATTGAACAGATGACAATTTTTGGTTGATATGTGTTTGCAAAGTCAACTGTTGGATGATTAGGGCTAGAGTCTTTACCAGACTAGTGCATATGTTGTTCAGTAATCCAGCTCTTGCTACCTTATACAAGTCTGTCAGAACTTTGAGATTTTTATCTGTTATTAAGCATTGATATAAGTAGAAAACTTCAAGCTGAGAAACTGAGGTAGTGACAGAAGTAGGCATATTATCACTTCCATTTTGCAAGAGAAAAGCATCAGACAAGGCATCAGACGAAGCAAGAGTTGAGAAAGATAAACTTAGTATCAAATTTAAGTGCATCAAATTTTGTCACTTCAATGATCTTTAAGGAAAAAGTCTGCGAGGAATCAAATCTCATCTCGATTCAACTATTGTTTTCTTATTATTTGGAGAAGCTACTTACAGTCCAATCCGGACTGATTAGTTGTGTGTTTTGTTTAATTCAGTCTTGTTTATCTGGCTGTCGCTCATGAACATATTACAGTGAATTGTGGAGCAAAATATTATGAAAGTGTAATTTTCTTTTCTGCGAAGCACAAAAGGAGCACTATGCATAAGGCTATAAGCTTGTAAACACTGTATTTTAGAAATTCTCTACCACTCTGGTGTGGTTAAAAATACTGCATACAGTCTGGCTAGAGGCGGGCTCTAATGCTTGTGCTCGTATTGCAATCAAGTTTGATGCAGTAGTTGCTTTTGCAACAGAGATCATAGCTTCAGTCATCTTCTGGTAATCTGGCTGGGTTTTAGAACTATTCTGATGCTGTACATTTTTAGTTGAAGCCATTCTAAGCATGGATGCGATTATTTATCGAAAAGATTATTTTGATCCTCCGTTTCCTTTGATTTCTTATTATTCTTTTTCTTTTCCAGGTCGTGCTATTCAGGCTTTCAGATCAATGTACTGATATGGCGTCATTTCAATTTAAGATTAGGCACCGTTACACCAGAGCGGAAAACAAGAATGTCGGAGAATCCAAGGGGATGTAGCATTTAATAACAATCCCATCTGTGGAGAGTTTTTTCTGGACGAGTCAAGACTCAAGGCATGGTTGTAAAATGTGGTTCGAGGAAGCAGAAAATATTATATGTATCTGCGTCGACACAATTCTCGGTACAGGATTATTTGGCAAGAATTTGTTGCCCAGGGGTTTGTTCATACGGAATACCCGTAGATAAGAAAGAAAAAAAAATTAGTATAGTACATAATATAGCTAGCTTCATGTAAAGATTAGGTCTGTCAATTTAGACTGTCACGAATGAAATGAAAAGAACGCTTTTGTAATCAAAGTTGCTTGTTGATTGTTGTCTTTCAGTAACACCAAAAGGGCACGAAAATTCTCATATTGATTTGACATTGAAAGAACAATATATATGAAAGTTGAGTTTACATACTTTTAGCCAAAATAAAATGTTATTGATAAAAAAATAAAAATAAAAAATAATAAAAATAAAAAAATAAGGAAAATGTGTATAAATGTCCAAATGTTATCTATCTATACTAATACATAAAGTGAGAGGGGGTTTTAGGTGATAAATTTTACTTTTCTAAAATATCCCTTTCATCTTTTATTTTTTATTTTTTTAAAAAAATAAAAAAAAAAAAAAAAAAACTACAAAAAAAACTACAAAAAAAAACTACAATTATTTTTTTAATTTATAACTACCATTTTTTAAAAATAAAAAAATTACCACCTTTTAGTCAAAAATTTGAAGTTACCCATTCTTTATATAAAAAAAATAAAAAAAAAAATACTAAACTGCCATTTTTTTTAGGAAAGTCATATCTTACTAGTATTAACCTCTACGATTTCATCAATTTCAAACCCAAATAAGGTAAATAACCTTTTAGGAAAAAAAAAAGGAGAATTGAGCCATCTAGATTCTTGTTATATTTAAAAAACGAAGAAAGTATATTTTATCCTATTTCCGACATTTTTATCCACTAATTCTTTTATTAGGAAGAGGGATGGTGAGGGTATAGCACAATCTTACCAAATTCAGTGGAATGAGAATGGGTCTACTGTCTATATAATCTATTGTAATCAATTATAATAAGATTGTTTAGTCCACTTGAAAGTATTTGGTGGATATTAGTACGGTATTAGTAACTAGTAAGTGCCAAAGAGTTCGAATATGGAAAGTCTAATCATACGTTTGGTACGACTTCAATTTGGATGCTTTATTTCCTCCAAGATAGTTTGGTGGACTAATCAGGAATTTTATACACAACAATCTACGTAAACATTATCTCTAGTTTGCATACTTGAATTTTATTCACGCATGATGAATTGGGAGAATAAATGTTTTTGGAATACAGTTTGGAGAGTACAAATTATCTACATTTAGTTGAATGGTTTAGAAAAAACTAAAAATGTCATTGATTGTTAGTCTCCTTATAATGAAAATTGATTATGAATGTTTGATCAATTCGTTAATTGTTTCATATAGGATTGTGATAGAAGTCAATTTTCTAATAAACTCATGATTATGAATAAGATTAAAGACATTTAAACAACTTTAACAAATTATTAAAACCTCATGTCCCAATGTTATGCATGTACAAAAGACAAACTACATTGAAAGTTCTATTTAGTTTTGATTTTTTTTAAAAAAAATCTCAATTTAATCAAAATAGTTACGCATATGCTAGATTCGAAACTTATATGTTTTTTTTTTTTTTTTTTTTTTTTTTTTTGGCAACAAATTAAATTTACTAGGGAGTATAAATGATTGATAGCTGCCACTTATAAACTCACCCCAATTTTTCTATTTGGCTTAGACAAAATATTTGGAATAATTCTGTGGTTGTGCCTAACGGCTGTATGCGTGACCCAAAAGATTAACACAATTCATCTTTCTTTAGCTAGGACGCTAGGTAGCACAATACTTCGTATATTTCATGATTTCATCTCGATATGGCTCAAAAATTCAAAATACCATCTTTTACGAGTATTGCATAGATTATTTGAAAATTATTGGTCATTATGAAGTTGGATGGAAAAATTAAGAATAGACCAACTTCATCATAACTCCTATACTCCTATATGAAGACTTGAACGTGGGATGTCAAAGTTCAAAGACAAGTTAATACCAACTCTCCCACCAACACACCTCGGACTTTACTTTTTGACTCCACCTTTTCTTTTACAATTGTGTCTGCACCATATTAATTAGTAACTGTATACTTGGATCATCATTTGCATAGATTCTGTTAGATAAGCGTTCTACTCCCTCCGTCACCGATTGATAGTCACTTTTGAAGAAAAATCACGGAAATTAAGGAGAATTAAAGAAAGTACATTGAAAAAGTAAATTTACATTGGGTATGCAAAAAAGTAGAGAGGGAAAATAATTAAAGTACATGAGAAAGTAAAATTTACATTGGAAAGTTAAATTTGCACAAATATTTTTGCAAATGTTAGAGAATTTTGGTAAAAACATAATATTAATGGTACTTGAAAAAAGCAAATGTGACTAACATTTTGAGTCACCAAAAATGGCAAAAGTGACTATCAATCGGGGATCCATCTCGTGACCAAAAATTAACCTGAATTTAAAACACATCTGATCCGAAGTGGAGTTGACCTGAACAGCTGAACCTGATCCAATAATTGAATTTGACTTGACCCACTCGACCCAATACTTGAAGGGACCTGGCCCGAAATTAATCTGATACCTGAAGAGACCCAATCAGATTTTGACCCGAATTGATTGAACTAAATAGACCCAATATTTGAAATGACTGGAACCAAAAATAATAGGTACCTAATATGATCTAATTGATTATTATTTAGATATGCAAGTATGCTAAGGATGATGATAATAATAATAAATTTACCAATTTGAGCTTAACCCAAAGTATCGACCCAAAATGAAATAACCCAAACATGACTCGACTCGAACATGATTAAGCCTGAACTTGATCTGAGAGTTGGGCCTGATAATTGACCCAACTTAAAATGACTCAACTTGAACCTGACCCAATCCAAACTCAGTCCGAAGTGTTGACCCGTACTCGACTCGTTCGATTATTTGTTCGCTTGAATTTGACTCGAAAGTCGAATTGACCTGACGTAACTCGAAATTGACAAATTTCTTTAATAACTTAAAATTGAGTTGACCCAAAATGACCCAACCCGAACGACCCTATTGCCAAGTCCAGTTACACTTAAGGTACTTATGAGATTTTTGGCATTGTATTGGTTTAGATCAAGAGGTGTTACCGTGTTAATTATCTCTTGGATAAAAATCATCAGTATTTGAGCAATTCATTAATGTCACACGCGAATTTATGTCAAATAATTACAAATAATTTAAAATGAAGATAGTATTTTAAAATATCGTACTCTCAAGTCTCAATGCCTTGCCTCAAACTCTC
Organism: Chenopodium album; assembly: GCF_948465745.1. Classification (NCBI taxonomy): domain Eukaryota; kingdom Viridiplantae; phylum Streptophyta; class Magnoliopsida; order Caryophyllales; family Amaranthaceae; genus Chenopodium; species Chenopodium album. The sequence continues at coordinate 55,371,650 of NC_137845.1, read as the reverse complement.
AAAGCAACATTTTTTTATTCATAATCTTGTTACACTAGCTAGCTAAGACAAATAATTCCAAATTCTTTCTTTAGTCAAACTAACATCATTTAAAAGGTTGCATTATACTCCGTACGTAGTAAATCATATGTGTGGTCAATCTTAGATTTAATTCTTCACAGTTTTCTTCTCTTATGTTTTTGTCGTTTATAATTGAAATTAAATACGCAGTTTCTGTTATTATTAACTAGCTAGACTAGAAACCGTGTGAATATACGTAGGACAGTACAAGTACAATGCATGGTGTTGCTAACTTGCTATATGCACACTGATATGATGGTTATGGCTTAATTATTTTCAACGTTTTATCATCAATTACATCACTCCATAGTCCATGAAAATATAGTATGTATATAGAGACTTAGCTAGCTAGTCATTAAACTAAACGAGAGGAATTAACCTATCCTATTCCACATCATATAATGCAAGAAGCTCAAGAATTTAAGCTAAGCAATTAAAAATACTTTCTCCACTCTTTAATAATTATGTCGTTCTTAAGGATAATTAATAGATTTTGTTGATGTAAGACATAATCTCCACCGGCCATTCGGCCAATACAATGTTTTGAATTGGTCCTTGAATTGGTGTAAAAATTATTAATAATTTTTCACTATATTTGGCTTATAAAAGCTACCTTATTCACTGAACTTGAAATACTGTACACGAGTATTAATTATGGAAGTCTAAAACATTGGTTAGTGCGTTTAGCTATAACCAAGAAAAGACAAAAAATAAAGTGGGCCTCTTGATTGAACTTGAATTTGCTAGGATTTTCATACAACAATTCCTACTAACTTTCCTTTTGCCCCCTTTTTTATTCTATGAAACTTGCAGCCTAAGAGATCAATAGAATTTCTTTCAACGTGCTTTGAAATCCTTAACATTATAGTCTAACAATTTTCGGCCTAAAATACCACTTAACAACATATGTATATAAGCTCAAAGAAAACATTTTTATATACTAATATGGACTTTCGATTAAAACTGTCACAAGTATATGTGTACTCCATATATATTTATTAAAAAATAAATAAATAAATAAATGAATAGTTTCTCTTAACTTCTTAAGCACGTATGTCAATGCAATACTTTGATTAATAATAATTTTAATTATCAATAAGTTAAAATTATACAGTAATAATTAATAAATATTAATTAATTATTTATTGAGACGATTTTAACAGTCGAAATGAATTAGATAAATATTGTAAAAAGTTACAAGTATTACAACACAATGTTTTAATTCATTTATTTAACACTTAGGGAGTAGAATATAGTTATTCCTTATATTTTGAAACATATTATACCTCAATTGATTGGATAGCAAATGACAAATATTTCAAAGAATATCTTAAGATAATGATATCTTCTTCTTATAATACAAATACAATGATAATGGAGAAGAAATATACAAGTATTATTCTCAATTCATCTCTCTTTTCCATTGATTGAACAACCTTTTCTTTTATTGACCAAACCGTGTGCGTTACTTAAAGAATTGACTGACTTAGTTGTATACTTTTGACACTTAGCTTTTCAGCATATGCAATCCTACAGTACAATATTAATACCTTCTAATACGGATTAATTTGTAACAAACATAATACTATTATTATAACTAGATTAGGTTCATCAATCCTTGTCATCACTTTGGTTTTGTATTAATTCCTAATTATTAAGTTTATGAATTAACAATACCTTTTGACCAACGTGACCTAATTGTAATTTTAAAATTTATTAATTTTTTTCCATCAAGATAAGCTGTCTTATCCTTGTATAAAACTACTCCTAACTGAAAGATACCGCTATATTATTTTTTTATTTTTTTTAGTATTATGTAAGACATAAAATCCTATTACGTACCTCCATTCTTTTTCCTCACAGGTTAATTAGTTTTTTTCGCCTTTTAACCATAACACTCCAAAAACGCTTTATTCCATAATAGCTTGCCTAATGACTTTTATCTACAAAAATTATATTATCCCGACCCATGCATTAACATTGATACATTTAAGTCATAAAAACGTAAAATTAAATATTCCTTAATCATGATGTGAATCCCTTTACTTTTAATTGCCCATATCAATAGTACTTCATGGGAAGATTCTTCCACATATCATGGTGTGAACTTAACTAGGAGCATTATTCCTAGATCCAAATCTAGTCTTAAATGGTAGTTCAAAGAAAAATCTTTGCATTCACACTCTTTTTAATAAAATACTACACCTTGAGCCTTTGAGAGTATGCCAATTGGCGTAAGGCACATTACAAAGGGCCCAAATTAGCTAATAACAAAATAAAATACGTAGTAATAAAATGCTGAGGGCTATTATGTGATGTCATTGGTTAATGTCATGCCAAATAGTTCATCCATGAAGATAAGAGGAGTCACGTCTCACATGGGATAATACTATTAGCTGTGTGTCATGTGTTATAATGTCAAAATGTCCCTTTTAATTTGTTCATTTTATTACTATACTATTATACAAATACAAGTATGCAATTTCAATATCCTTGAATCTATCACTTGATCGATTCATATGTTTCTCAATACAAAAGGAGTAATTAATACTTTATCAATTGTCCTATATGTTCGCAATTTCTATCTTACTATCATTTAATGTGATTTATATCACCTGTTTAAATAATATTATTCATCTCGCTTCTTTATGTTTATCTTATTATTTAAAATATTTTATTTAAAGAGAAAAACTTTAATTTGAATATGGATATGTTTATCAATCTACATAGTATATAATCTAAAAAACGCTCGTATTTTGAAAATTATAGATATTTTAAACGAGGCAACCATTAAAAGATGAAAAATCAAAAAGGGTATTTTACAGGACACTCGTTAATGTTAACTCGTATATAATTAAACCGGTATATGATAAGATAGGAATAAGGGGGCGCCGGGGCAGTAGAAAATGGGACATGGCGACAATAGCGAGGGTTACTTGCGCAGGTTTTCTTGATCAGTCTGTCACCATCTATTTGCAATAAACTACAAGTTGTACAACACCAAATTAATAAAGGAAGCCAAAGTTCGTGCATTTGCCATTTACCCTTTGATTAAATTAAACTTTGGGTTTGTTTTATTTGGTAGTTGATGAATGGCAATTTCAGTGGCCACCATTCATTATTTATCACTTATTTTTTCTACATTATATTGATGCATGGAAATTCCCAGGGTTTCATACTACGTGTTTTTAAATATTACTAGCTTCATTTTTTAATATCCTTAAACTAGGATAAATTTATTTTCTATTTATTTATTTTTGTGTTATACTCCAACGTGTCCAGCCTAGCTATATATGTAATGCATAACTTCGTACATGACATCCCTATCGTAGTTAGTAGTTAAAGTTATATGAAAGTCGGATTAATATTATAATTCATTTTATATGAATATAAATACTTTATTTTACAGTAGCATTTATATAAAGGAAAGATCAATGTTAAGATCATGCACTCGTCAAAAAAAAAAAAAAAAAATGTTAAGATCATGCAAATTAACTAAACCAAATTAAAATACTATCTCCAGGAAGAAAATAACTTAGGACCTGTTCATATTTACTAAACTGAGCTGAGCTGAACTGAACTGAACTGATTGGAGCTGAACTGAACTGAACTGATCTGATTGGAACTGAACTGAACTGAACTGAATTGAGCTGAAATGAATATTTTATGTGAGAGGGAAATTAAGAGCTGAACTGAACTGAACTGATTGGAACTGAACTGAACTGAACTGAACTGAACTGAACTGAACTGAACTGAAATTAAGTAAATGTGAACAGGCCCTTAGGCAATTGTACACTAAGAATCTTAACGAATTTACCGATCTTATATAAATTAAAAAATTAATACAGTATTTGTCATTTGTTAAAATAGCAATGCGCTATTAGCCTTTTGTTTGTTTTATTAGATTTTTTTACGGAGTATATAGTTTTTCATATACTTTGTATATAATTGATCATTAATACTTCAACAATGTATTATAGTAAAAAAAAAAAAATTATTATTAATATGCTTTTTGTTATATAAATCTATATATTATAGTTAAAATAAATAAATAATTCCCTCCAAATGGAATATTCTAGAGTATGATACAAGAATTTGTTTGTTAAGATTTAATTTTCCGCCTCCCTTACAATACAATTTAAGATAAAACAATTAATTAAACTATTACATTCTAATATCCAGTGTGCAGCCATAGAAGACAATAAATATAAAAACGCATGATAAAGATACACTAATACTTGAAATTTAGGTCAGAGAAAACGACAAGATATATATAGTTGCCGTAAAGTGTATTATTATTAATAAATAATAATCAATTCAATTTAATTAATAAGCTAAAGGTACCTTCTCAGGAGAGGATTAGATGTAAACCATATGTAGGGTTTCAATAACTAGTCTTGAAAACATAATGAGAAAAAAGACAAATCTATAATTATATAATTAAATCATAACCAACTATACTAATTGTCCTTTCAAGCTTCAAAACAGTCAAGACCAGGTGATCCCCACATCGATGATCAAATAGCGCGGTGACTAATAAGCTAATTAATTAATTAAGCCTCTCTAATTACTATCAATCTTAATTTGGACCCCTTAATTTTTTCACTTGTAGACTCATTCCACACAATGACACAATCAAATATAGAATATATATTTTTTTCACAGTGTATATGAGAGATCGACTTAGCTTTAACTTTGAACCCCTTAACCGTTTCAAAAAAAAAAAATTGAACCCTTTACCAATTCATTAGTACATACGTAATTGAATATCAATTGATAATAGATGGAGCAAGTTAGTTCTACTTTAATTTCTTTCGTAGAGGTCTAACTTAGGGATGTCAATGAACGGGGAATTAATATTAAAATAGCGCCTATAATCTATAGCGCTTCATAAGCGCTATCCATGTTTTATTGAAAAAGCGATATGCTTTACAGTATTGAAAAAAAGCGTTATTAATAACTTATTTTGGTATAGTGTATTAGTGTATAAGGCTCAATTTAGTTCACCTTAAAAAAAAAAATCAATTCAATAAAAATAAGTTCAATTTAGTAAATATAATTTTAGTTCAGTAAAAATAAGTCCAATTAAATAAAAATGATTACCTTTAAAGAAGAAATATAGTAGGGATTTAGTAAAATAAATTTTAATTCAATAAACATAATTTCAATTCACCAAAAATAAGGTGAAGTGAGCATGCAAGGCCTTATTTTAATTTATAAAATTAACAATTTGCTAACTTTTGAAAATTTTTTACAAGCTAATTTGCTTAGCCATTTAATCTAATTGTATATTTTAGTTCCAATAATCAAGCTAAGTTTAGAGTTAAAAACTTTTGAAAATTACAAGCAAGTTGCTAGCTAATGCTTGCAAATGATGAAGACTTGTAGGAGTTGTAGCTACATGCATGCTAGCCATTATTTACAGTTTGTAGTTATCTAATGAAGAGGATTACTTCCAGTTTGGAATTGGAAATCTTGACGTGACACATACGTTACAAGGATTGATGCTTTTAGCTTCATCCCAAATTTTAATAATTGCAACAGTGATCTCGAGTACGCCGGTCAATTTTCGACCCGACTCAAGAACTCGACTGGAATTCAACTCATTTTATGGGACTTGAATAAAGGTTTTTGACCCGTAACCCGATATAACCCGAACCCGTAAATTTGTGGGTCAAACTCGATCCGAACCCGAACTTGACCCGACGACTCGATTTTATGGTTTTTTTTATTTTTATTTATACTACCTCCGTTACATATTATTACCAACGATTAGACATTTTTCCTCTCTACTTTATGTCAAATCGTTGCAAATAATATGAAACAGAGGTAATAAATACATTTATTTGAAAATTAATATTAGTTTATTGATTAAGTTTTATTGTTTGTCTACAATCGAACATTCATTTTATCTCTTTCTCATTTATCTCTCATATAACTTTTGCTCAAATCCATACCAATCACCTCCTACACCAATTATCAACCCACACTAGCTAATTGCATCTGTATAACCCACATCATTGTCATACCACCGATCGACATGTTTACTTATATTATGTCAAGAGATATTATACTCCACAAATATAATTATGTTGGTCTCTTCCTTGAATTTTGGAATGTTTAAAAGTTTTATTTTAAAGTTTAGTATCATTTTTTATTAGTTAGGAATTCAAAATATTTAAATTATGTAGTATGTAATTCGATTTAAAAAATTGGGGAAAAAAAAATTGTTCTAAACTCGTTGGGTTGATCCGAACCTAAAACTTTAGGTTATGGTTAAGCAATTCTCAACCTGTAGCCTGAAGTGCCCTGACACGAAATAACCCAAAATCCAAAGCGACCCGATGTTAAACTCAAGAACGATTGGAGAAAACGACTTGCCCTTTTGCATTGATAATACTCACATATATATACACAATACAATCGGAAACATAACTTGCCTAAAACTCCTAACAAGATAAACTTAACATAAATACAATATTAACAAATATAACCAAACCGACTCTAATACTCCCCCTCAAATTGGAGCATGCAAATCAAGAATGCCCAACTTGCATAACAGAAAACCAAACTGTTGACGTCCAAAAGCCTTGGTTAAAATATCTGCCAACTGATAACCTGTCGAAATATAGGAGGTAGAAATATTACCGTTTATCAACTCATCACGAACAAAATGACAGTCTACCTCAATATGCTTCGTACGTTCATGAAATACCGGATTCTTAGAGATATGCAAAGCCGAGTGACTATCACAAAACAACTGCATAGGCTTCGAATAATTGACACCAAGAACAAATAACAACTACTTCAACCATTTCAACTCACGAGTAGTAAGAGCCATAGACTTGTATTCGGCTTCAGCCGAGGATGTGGCTAAAGTAGGCTGTTTCTTAGTCTTCCAAGAAACAGGGGAACGACCTAAGAAAACAAAATAACCTGACAAGGAACGCCGAGGCAACGGGCACGCCGCCCAATCACTGTCACAAAACGCCGTCAAGCGTAAATCCTTCATAGGTCGCAACAAAATACATTGTCCCGAACTACCCTTAAGGTAGCGCAAGACACGAATGGCCGCATCCCAATGAGAAACCTGTGGGACACTCAAAAACTGTGCCAAAACATGCACTGAATAACTCAACTCCGGTCGAGTGACCGACAAATATACCAACCGTCCAACCAAACGACGATACTGTTCCGGTTGAGCGAACGACTCACCAGAAGCATGTGCAAGACGATGATTTTTCTCCATCGGAGTATCAATGGGTTTACAACCCAACATTCCTGCCTCAGTCAAATATCTAGAGCATATTTTCGTTGAGAGAGAAAGATGCCTTATGGACTCCGAGCAACCTCAATGCCTAAGAAATACTTAAGCAAACCCAAATCCTTCATATAGAACTATAGAAGCATTTGCACAAATAGGCTTTGAACCGAACGATGGCATCATGAGAGGAGCCTGCAATAATCAAGTCATCGACATATACAAGAACATGTAAAGAGACACTGCCTTGTACATAACTAAATAGGGAGTAATCAGCATATGAGTTTTTAAACCCAAAGGCTCGCAGAGCACTAGACAAATTTGAGAACCACTATCTCGGGGCTTGTTTCAAGCCATATAAAGACTTCCGCAACCTGCAAACTTTGCCAGGTGTCGGAGTACCGTACCCTGGAGGAAACTGCATATACACTTCTTCATCCAAATCACCATGAATTAAAGCATTATGAACATCCATCTGATGTAACTCCCAATTCAAAGATACAGCAATATATAGCTAACAAAATAAGTATCGTACCCATCTTTGCAACAGGAGCAAACGTCTCATTATAATCAACACCTTCAACCTGTCAGTTGCCATGAACGACCAAACGAGCCTTGAGACGCTCCACCTTTTTATTTGTCGGTGTGCTTGATTTTATACACCTAACCACTACCAATGGCCCTCTTGCCGGGAGGAAGATCCTCAACGATCCATGTGCAATTACGCTCAAGAGCGTCAATCTCATCTTGCATTGCCTTACACCAACCGACGTCTTTAACCGCCTCTTTGAACGAAGACGGTTCCTTTCCCTTAGTGATCGTCGCCAGAAAACACCTGTGTCTCATAGAAAAACGATTATATTCAACATGACAAGCTATAAGAAAAGGTTTACCTGAGAAATGTGATCGAGAGTAATGATAGTATGAGTAACATAATTCCAATGCCACGAAGGAGGACGTTTTTCACGATGACCACAAATTATCTGAAGAACTCCCCCTCAAATATTCCGACGAAATAAAAATATTTTCACCGTCTAATTCTTGCTCAAAAACTATGCCGGTGCGAAAACCATCACCGATGCGTAAACCATCACCGGAACCTTCATCGGCGGGCTGATCGGAGCCCACCGGGACCAGCACCGCTGCGTGCAGGGCTACTCCTCGGCCAATGGTGCCTTGCTATTAGAAGCATCCTGCTCACATTGCTAGGCAGGGCCTGCCTGTGGCCTTGTAGCTGCTGCCGCGGGTGGGCTGCGGTATGCTCTGTCCCACGGCCTGGCAGCAGTGCCACGAGCTACTCCACAGCCTCCCTACGGCCTGGCAGCTGATGTCGTGGGTGGGCTGTGGCCTCATCTGTTTCGGGGGGTGTTTGCAAGTCTTGGACAATTTGTGACCCCCCCGGAACACCATCATCTTCGTCCCACACGGGTGGGTTGTTAAAATATTTTTCCCATTGCATTCTTCGGTCATCCGGAAGTGATGCAAGATAAGGAAATTGATCTTCAAAAAATTGCACATCCCGACTCACAAAAAAATCATTCATCTACAAATCATAAAAACGTCAACCCTTCTTTCCGTGAGGATAACCAACAAAAATGCATTTCTGTGAACGGGAATCAAACTTATCCTTAATCTAGGGACGATTCGTAGCATAAGCAAGGCAACCAAAAACCCGTAAGCCATCATAAGACGGTACTTGACCAAACAAACACTCATGAGGGGTTTTACCTTTCAAAACCGGAGTAGGTGTGCAATTAATGAGATGTATAGTCGTCATAACACACTCACCCCAAAAATACTTGGGCAACTTTGTCTGAAACCGAAGAGCTCGTGCCACATTTAAAATCTGACGATGTTTACGCTCAAGTCTACCATTCTGTTGAGCCGTGTCAACACATGACGTTTGATGCAAAATGCCTTTCTTAGCAAAGAAAGAACCCAAACTGAGAAAATCCTGACCATTATCACTACGAACCACCTTGACCTTACGACCAAATTGAGTCTTAGTCATAGCACAAAACTCACGAACCAACTGAGAAGCTTCATATTTACCAACCATTAAGAACACCCAAGTAGAACGCGAAAAATCATCAACAATGGTAAGAAAATACCGAGCATCACAACTAGACAAAATCTTATTCGGACCCCAAATATCACAATGAATCAAATCAAATATACCTGATGCTCTATTCGTACTCAATGGAAAAGAGTTGCGGGGTTGCTTCCCCATAAAACAAATATCACAATCAAATGAACAACTAGAAGAACTTCTATGACCATGAGTACTATGAGAAACTCTCGGAAGAGAACTAACCTCTTGCATCGATGGATAACCAAGACGTTTGTGCCATAACAAACTCGCATCTGAAATCACCACTTTGTTCGCCTGAGGATTCCGGCTCCCCCGCTCCAATCAGGTTCCTCAAACTGCGGTCCTGAATAATGCATAGCTTGTCAGTGAACATAACAAAATAAGACTGTTTTTCTAACAACTGAGACACAGACAATAAGTTGCATTTAAGAGCAAGAACATAAAGAACATTATCAAGAGTTAAATTATCAGACAAAATAACTCTCCCTTCTTTTGTAGCAGTAGTGCTCTTCCCATTCGGCAAACCAACAGGAGACGAAATATCAGATAAATTGGTAAATAAGTCAATACTACTAGACATGTGATTTGAAGCTCCAGTATCAATGAGCCAATCGACATCTTTAACCGCCTCTTTGAACGAAGATGGTTTGGAAAAATTCTCTAGAAATTAGAGAGGCCTGATACCATGTTAAACTCAAGAACGATTGGAGAAAACGGCTTGCCCTTTTGCATTGATAATACTCACATAAATATACACAATACAATCGGAAACATAACTTGTCTAAAACTCCTAACAAGATAAACTTAACATAAATACAATATTAACAAATATAACCAAACCGACTCTAATACCCGACCCGAAACCAACTTGATTGACAGGTCTACCTCGAGCAATAATGCAAATTTCTACTCATTTAGACAGGCGTAAATGTGTTTGAATGTTTAATTGATATTATCTCCAGAAATTTAGGAATAGTATCATTTAATTCTACGAGTAGTATTTTGTACTCAATTATTCATGTTCAGTTTTGTCACGATGGTTGGATCTTAGATAAATATTTCCCTTAATACAATTGGTAAAAAAAAAAAAAAATCCCAAAAACAAATAATATGCATAAAAAAAATGGAAAATGTTAAGTTTTGTCAGACGGAAAATGGTGCTCTTAGGTGAATAATGTAATTAATTGCCTATAGAGTACAAAAAAAATAAATAAATTATTTATTAAAATTTAAAAAATTAACGAAGTTTAGCTTACGCGAAATGACGTTGTAAAGATGACATCAAACGACGTTTCGTCATGAAGATGATCAAATAATTACATTTACAAGTCTCACCTTCTTCTGTGTGGCGCGTGAATCTTACTCTCCAAAGCAAAAGCTAGTTAGAAAATTGGAATCTACCTTTGCCTTTTTATTTTACTGATGTTCTAGAATTAACTCTCTTTAATCTTTATTATAGGAATTAGTCCGTAGGATGGACATAATGAAAGTATTTTTATTTTTTTTTAAACCTTTTTAAAAACACTGTTTAACTATTTGTTTTAGCAAAGTTGTGGGATTTAACCCCTTACTGGGGTTCAAGGAAGGATACCTTGACTAGTTGTTGGCAACCAACTAATCTAGCTATCTATTGCTTAATAAACATATCGACTTTATATATAAAACTATAATAAAATTCTGGGCATGGGGCGGGCCATGACCTGAGCAGGCCTACTCCTGAATCTGTCTTTGACTTTCTTTGATAAGCTCTAGTTAACACACATAAAAAGAGTAAAGAAAACAAATAAAGGGTTCATTTGGTATTTTATTACTGTGCTTTTCTGTTTTTTATTTTTTAAAACTATATATGATCACATAATGAATAAAAAATTATTTAAACTTATTAAAATCATGATAATCTTGAAAATTGACAACAGACTTGTGGAAACACATTTTTCTTGTTTCCTATATTTTGTTTTTAGTTTTCAAAAACACCAGGATACTAAAAACAAAAAACGATACCAAACAATAATAATGAACTAACGACTCCACCATAAGGAGAGGGGCAAGTAACAAAAGATTGGATGCAACTTTTACCTAATCATTAAATACGAAATATTCTAAAATACATAATATTTCATAATAGCAGGAAGTAACACTTCAGGGTACGAAAACTATATTTTAAAAATGGGAGTGAATGCGTGGGGGGTGTCCCCCTCTCCTAGGTCATATAAGTTGATTTGGAGGAATAAGAGACCAATCAATAAGTTTATAAAGTCCTGATAATGAGTTCGATTTGATTATGTGGTATTTTAGAATTATATTTCATTGATAGTAAAGAGTTGCAAGTAGAGATTTTAATTCCAAACCCCCAATATGAAGTTACTAAGAGAGAGCTCGAACTTGTCCCGACCTGACTCAACGACCTGGACTCAACCCGTTTTGACTCATTTATCAAATTTCGCAATGATATTATGTTTTTACATCATTTGAAATAGTTTTTTTTTTTTTTTTAAGCACGATCCGAAATTTAACCCGAACTCGACTCATTGACCCAAATTGACATATCTAGCTGTTGTTATATCTTCTTATCATGGGAGAAGATTAGAACAACCCAAAGGTACGGTAGACAACATCTCCTCTCAATATCTAGAATAAACAGTTAAACACAACAAGAAACAAGTGTAGTAGGGCGCGTGGTGCTTGCAAAAATGTAAAAATAAAGAAAGGCCTTACAAGTAGGAGGACTAAATTTCTTCCAAGGTTCCTTCCCCTTTCCCTCGAATTTGCTTTGCCAACGATTAATTATTTAATTTATTATCATCATCACCCTTTTTTTTAAATTTTCTCTCTCCACCTCTTTTCATATATAAGACCAAAGACCCACTCTTCTCTTCTTATCTTCTTACCACTTCACTTGAGAAAATACAGAGAAAACAAAGAACTACATTAGAACTTTCAAGCAAAAAAAATCTTTAAAAAAAAAAAAATGCAAGTAATCAGCAAAATTGAGCAACCCAATTCATCTTCTTCATCACCCATTTCGCCCAAAAATGATTTGATGGAAAATATCACAACTTTTTTGGAAAAAGGCAAAGAATCTGCTCATCAGATTCGGAGCTTCATTAATGAACGGCTAGGATTGAAAGCTGAAGATCGTGAGGCTTTAGATCGTCATTCTTGGGTGACTTTGAATTCTTTTGAAACTGTTCTTTCTATTTTGAACGCTTCTGATTTTGATCAGGATGATCAAGTTTTGATCAAGAAGCGTAAATTTGAATTGGAATGTCCTGATCAGTCTAAGTCTGAGGATAATATTGGTGGTGGAAATGTTGTTTCTAAAGAAAGAAGAGGATGCTACAAAAGGAGGTATATCTTCAATCCTCTCCTATCTATCCTTTTTTTCATTTTAAGACCCGAACCCGGACCTAATCAGACCGTCTTTGTCGTCGTAGGATCGGGTTTGGGTATGTGGGTCCATTAAGTTATTGCAAATTAAGTTTCTCCCAATTAATTCCGACCTACCCTGAATTAATGAGTTGTTCTTTCTAATCTAATTCATCATGTGGGGGAATTTGGTTATTTTTTTGTCACTAGGATTTTAAAAAATTTATTTGTCAATTTCAAGGGTGTTTTGGTGTAAATGATTGTATGGATAATTATTGGCTAGTAATGAATACAAATAAATATCTAGGGACAATTTGACATTTTATAGTTGGAGGGTTTCAATGTTTTATTATTCTTAAAAACAAATTAATGTACCAATAATTTTTATGAAATAAGAAACAAAATTATTATTTGAAAAGGGAATAACAAGTTTGTCAATGATATGATTTGCAGGAAGACTGGCCAATCAATCATTGTGGAGGCTAACAATCTAACTGATGATGGTTATGCTTGGAGGAAATATGGGCAAAAAGGAATCCTCAACACAAATTATCCAAGGTATTATTCCTATGATCTTTCAAGTTATTGTGCACATTTGATCACTATGAATCTATGATTAGTGATAATGATCATTATCTTAATTGGTTGTTAAAGTCATGAAAGTCGAGTTCAAGATGTAGATCATATTCCGTATATCTTATCACTATCCTTATAATTTCCTGAAATGTTTATACCATTATAAGAAAACCATTATAAGAAAAAAAAAAAGAATTACTCTTTTTAGCAATTATTATTGCACATACCTTTCTTGACTCTGTTTTTATGTGGATTGCTGGTCCAATATTGTTAATAAGAAACCAGTTTTCCAATGTTTATGTGTGCAAGTGATAGCACATAAGGAGCACATAAGGAGCTTATTAATCTGTTCCTATTTAACTGGAACCATAGGAATCTATTATTACTTTAATACTACAAATAGCAATTTGAATCATTATATCAATTATACATTTTTAACCAACTGTTATATACAACCTAACTTTTAAGTTGAATAATCTCACTGGCTCATTAATCGAGTTTTAGCTAGTTGTATAAACCGACTGATTAATGGACGGCCTACGTATAGACTGTTTATTATTTATAGAACAGCCTGTAAACTATGATTTGTAAAACCACATAATTGTCAAACTCTTAATTAGCACTCCACATTTATCAACTAATTGATTGATTATTCTTTACCTATTGAAGTATTTTATAGGCAATAACATGGAGAAAACTTGAATATAATTTCTCTTATACTAATAAATTTTATATGTTTTATTTATACAGGAATTATTATAGGTGCACCCACAAAATTGATCAAAATTGCCAAGCACTAAAACAAGTCCAACAAATTTCAGAAAACCCCACAAAATACAAGATCATCTATCAAGGTCAACACACATGCAAAAACCCCCACAAAACCCCTTCAATCATAATAGATGATTCCCTTGAACAAAACTCCTCCTTTTTTTTGAGCTTTGAGACAAACAACCACCTAGTAGCCAAACGTGCCCTTAACCCTACCTTATTCCCCAAATCAGCCTTCCATGCTAATACTACTACCATGGTAAAACAAGAGTACACTCCCATCAAGGTAGAGTCGCCGCCCTCGGCTACCACCCATGATCCTCATTCAGGGGCAACCATCAACCAGAACTCACCAACCTCTGACATAACAAGCATAGGATTTCCATCAACCCCTGTTTCCGAGCAGGGCGATGTGAACTCGTCTTTGGCGCCCGAGGTTCACGCCTCTACGGCTGAATCCTACGATGATATGGATTGGATCAACGAGTTATACACCTTGGATCAATGTACTTCTCTTGATGGATTGTTGGATAACTTATGAGCATAAATAAACCTAAAGTTTTTTTTTTGTAGTAGATTTTATGTGGACATGATGTAAGTTAAAGCCACAAATTTCATCTAGCTAGAATTATTTACCTAGCTATATATTTTAATTTTTCCTTTTTTTTTTTTTTTTTTTTTTTTTTTACCATGTATATTATCTAAGAGTAGTCTAAGATTAAGGAGTGGAGGACAATAAGAAGTACTTGGCACTTATTGTGCTAACTAGTGTAAGATAGTTTCATCTCAATATGTAGTTTACATGTTGGTAGAATGTACCAAGTTTTGTGAGGTGCTATGTTTCCTAGTGTTTTTCATTAATTGATAGCGTAAAATTAATTAATTTATGTGTGATAATTTCTCAATATGTTGCACTTAGCTTGTTAAAATTCAAGATTCTGCAATCTATACTACATGACAATATGACATACATATTAGATCTCGACAAATCTTCAATGGTCCTACATACAAAAGTTATGTGTATTATTAGAATTTCGGAAGAATGTCTTATAATCACTTACAAGTTTAAAGGCGTTTCATCTTAAATTTAATTGAATATAATTAAGGTAAAGATTTACACAATTGAGTTATGTATATTTAATCAACAAAAAGTTTAGAAAATAACAGCTCGGAGAAAAGAAATGACACAGTGCTTTTCATAAAGCAATTAGATTAAAATAGTGAAAAGCATATGAAATTTTCATGCAATTTGAGATTATAAAGTCCAACTTTTAACTTGCAACTCCATTATATCGTTCTTAAGTAATTTCCCACCTTAACTCACACGGTATGCAAGAGACTAAATTTACATCACAAAAATGCATATACTAGATATTTTAACTAGCTAGCTAATATCATCTAACATGCACTATGGATAACAGGACGCATCCTTTACAAAATGAACACCATACTAGATCATCAATGGGTATCGATACCAGTCAACTGTTAGCCCAGTTGTAAGGAAAGAACCTTCAACTAACCTTGAGGTTAGAGGTTCAATTCTCATTAAGAATACTTTGTGTGGGAAATTGGAAATTCTCTTACTGAATCCCTCACTCTCAAAATGGCTGACCCTCAAACTTGAGTCACTCCTCTTACCTTTTATATATATATATATATATATATATATATATATATATATATATATATATATTAAAAAAAAATAATAAAAAAAAAACACTAAAAGGTAGATTAATTAGTACTTTGCTAATAAACTTACAAGCCCAAAGCAAATACTACATACATTTCATATTATTTACAACGATTGGACATTTTTCCTCTCTACTTTATGTCAAATTGTGAATTATAAATTATAAATTCATATACACTAGTATCATTTCCTCAATAATGTATTATGTATGGATTATTTTTTTAAGTGTATATTATACGAGTTTAAAAGTTAATCGTGTCACTCATACGAAAATAAAGTGAGAGGGGAGAAAAAAAAAAAGGCCAAGCACGTCCGCCGTATCCTTAGCAGTTGTTACAAGTAAGTCAGTTGTCAGGACAACGTTGTTGCACTAAAAACCTGACCATCAAGCAAGACATACAACAATTACATGGACCATCTATCCTTTTAATTTTGTTATAAATAAATTGATAGCCGATCCGACCTTATTATAGTGGGCGGCTGTTAATAATAATAATAATAATAATAATAATAAAAACTAGAGACAAAGAGTAACTGACAAAAACAATTCCCAAATATATCCGTCATGTTATGTTACAACTTTACAAGTAGGGCATGACGTGCACATATTTGAGCTACATGCTACATAATGACGTAAACATTAAACACCCATCGATTAATTTATGGTTATGCATGCATACCCCAAAATTTCCTACATAATCTTGAGGAGATTACTCGAATTTTAAACACTCGATAATAAATAAAACATCAGAATACTAGATAATTAATAAAATTGTTATGTGTACCGCGACTTATATGTATGTATGTTAGGGTGTATGTAATTATATGCAGTGTTAACTCGATCTAGTCCACCTATTGGTTTTATATTGACTCATGACGGGTTGGTACTTATCAGATCAAGTTGAAATAATGTCAACTTGCCTAGCAAGGTCACATGTGGAAGCTAAGCCAAGTCTATATCCTTAAACACCATGGTTTGTTCTACCATTAGATTGGTTTCATATGATGATTGAAAAGAGATATAATCTCAAAGTAGTTTAATTTATTTCTTATATAATATGCTCAATTTAAACACCTATTACACAGATGGTAAAAGTTTTAATTTCACTTTAATGAAAGATGCAAAGTAATAAATCACTATATTCACGACAAGATTATTGAAGTTGTAATAGAATAGTACAATCTGAAGAATTTTTTTTTGAATGCAAAAATTGTCTCAATATTCTACGTCTATGTTACGCACGTTATTAATTTTAATAAATTTCAACGCATTATCTTATCTTTAACAAATGTAACATGCATGACATTTTAACCATTACACAAAATATACTTTCAAACTCTTATCTATATGGTCGCGATCGTCCATTCTTCTTTATCATGTGACTGTTGTAAATAAAGCAAGATATGCTCAAATTCTTTGTTTTGCTTTTTGCATTGTACACCATTTAAAATATACTTCACCTGCCTCATGTAGAAACTTAGACCCACCATGTACAAGAATGATGGCACTTCAATTCAATTGTGACAATGCATCTCGTTCCCAATTTAAACCTTTTTTCTCCAATGTTGAAGATTGATTTTGACCCTTAACGAATAATTTCACCATTAGGCTAGTGATGTTCCATTAATTAAAGCGAACTAAAAATTAAATACATATTCTTTTTACCTTACCATATACTTTATGTGTTAACAAGTAGTGGGATCAAGTAATCAATTATATTATTGTATTGCTAAATTAGGCTTAATCGTTCGCTTTATGATACTCAAAATCCTCAATAATCCACCTAATTAACACAAGGTCAAGAAATTTAGTCATTCAGATCACCGAAATATTATGAAGATTATTTTTTAATTTAGGTGCACGCATGTTGGTCCATTTTTTGACGAATTAACCTCAACAAGTAATCAAGATGATTGGTTAAACATTTCACATCAATACTTACTTTATGTAATGTTTCGTTGTGTCTTTTTACTAAATATATCTTGATGGTTGCCCTAATATGTCTCATTTGTTGATGGGGCTGTTAATATTATGATATGGCACTTTGTCCGTTCTTTAAGATTAATCATCTTATTACTTTCTTTCACTTTATTAAATGGGTAGGTAAGTTTGTAATTTTACCTGTAATCTAATGTATATAGTAAAAAGAAAGTATAATTAAATGTAAGAAAGATATACTATCTCCGTTTTATATTATTTATATCTTTTAGATATTATTTGTAAGATATAAAATATTTAAAAATTGCAAATAATATGAAACAAAGATAGTAGATAAATTTATCACAAATGACTCCAAAAATAAAATGTAACAATCAGTACTCGTTAGAGTTTGTAGAGGGTATGTGCTAAGAAATGCAGAGGTAGTTTCATGGACAATGTGTAGAAAAAGTGAATAGAAGGTAAAGTTGCCCCAAAACTAAAACACCTCATGTTAGACAAGGAAAGCGAAAGGGATTGTGACAGACAGTATTAGAGAATTGATAATAGTACCAACAAATCTATCACTTTCTGTTCATATTAGAAATTACTTGGAACCACTTGTAAGAATAGATAAATTCGTGAAAATTGGGGTGTAATGGGCCATTCAATGTGGGAGAGATTGGGCCCACAAAGATGCGTTTCATCAAAATTCAACTTAAAACTTAAATTGATGGTCGAAATATCAAAGTTTATTTATTTAACCAATACGTTGTATATTACAACCAATTTATGGATCCATGGTAATTTATCGTGGTTCTAGTAGGTTTTCTGATTGATTGTTTTTCTTTTTTGGGTTGCGGCGATGCTGAAGCTGTGGAGGAAGGTAGATTGGAGGGGGATAGAGGAAATCAATGGCAAATGTAAAGTGATGGAAGCATGCAACGGTGGATGGAAAGGTTTGGCAACGATATATGGATGTGTACCATGCTTAACATAGGAGGAATGGGCCAAAACGAAATACAAATACATAATACGAGGTTAATGAATAGTTCAGAATGATTTGATGACTTTTCCTCCCAAATATTAAATGATGATTTTGTGACTAATTATTGTGCCGGTCGTGTCAAATATGAAAGGGGTGAAAGGAAAGACGACAGCAACATTACATTACGTGAATATATGTGGTGACTTGTGAGATGCAAATCTGTAGTGGTGTGGATTTTGTAGGATTTAATACATGTCATATTGTTCGTATTTGCTTATGTCCAAACCTATACAAAAATATCGCGAATATGTTTTTAGCTTGACATCTAGATTCTTTCAAAAAAAAAAAAATTCCCTTTAAAAAAATGATTTTAGGGCTTAATTTAACAAAATTGCATAAAACCATTTCCAATGTACCATTAACTAAATGCAGAATATTATACTCCCTTTAATCCAATCAACAAAAGATGAACAATGACAAGGGTAGAGAGGGTCGGTTAGGCACAACATGAAAATGGCCAGACTTGACATAAGCTCATTACAAGCTTGACACGGCACGAGGAACACGCCAATGGGCCATGGACTATGTGTGTACATGATTTCAAAAATTGGTCGAGCTTGACATGAGCACGATGTGGCAAACCACTTATTTTTGACCAGTCTAACTAACATAACTACTCCCTCCGTGTTTTAATAAGTGTTATATTTTAACCAAGCACGCATGTCGAGACACGACTTTGACCCTTAATTTATCTAATTATATGTTAATAAAATCATAGGAAATTTTATAATATGAAAGTATACATTATAACGATTCCAACAATGTATTATACAATAACATTTGTTTTTATATATTAGTACATTAATCAAGTCAAAACCGTTATATAAATAGTGAAAAAAGTCAAATTGTAACACTTATTACAATACGGAAGGAGTATAAAACTTATTGAGGTTCACTGGGATGATGGCACGGACATGCATGGGATCTTGTTTTGAAAGACCAGGGCTTGAGAACGAGACAAGCAAGCATGGCACATGAGCTTACACGTCAGGGCTTTAAACCCAACTAAGAAGTCTTCTGTCCAGATCCCTTTTATGCACACAGCCCAACAGATAGTTCAATCAATTGCTTGGTCTATCAGATTAGTTCAATTACACAATTTGACTATCCATTTAGTCCAATTACATTGTATCTCATTCTTCATAGAAGCACCTCTACACATAAAAATGTTTCCAATAGAAATGATTTTCAAATTTTAGGGAAACATTATACTTCATACTAATAATTAATACCAAAGAAAAGAAACATCAAATTACTACCAAAGAAATGAAAGGGAATGAGCTCCATTGTTTACGAGTATTCAAATTCAAACAAACCAAATGAAATGAAAGACAAGAAACATCAATCTTAAAGTAATTAAGGGAACTGAAGTTAACAACCGTGTTTATCTTGCAAGAGAAGGTGACCAGTCATGTGAAAGCTTTCAGCTTCGCTTTGATGCACGAACGGACATTTCGGTGCATACATCTTGACATCATTGCCAGAAATTTAAACTTCCATTTCTTATGCAAATCATTAGTCGAAGACATAGTCCAAGTAGCCGTAGCATTCTTGTACCTACTATGTGTCACACGAGTGAACCTCTTCACATTACTATTCTTATAGATGTCATCTGGGTCGATATCGATGATAAAGATATCTCCATAAAGCCTTACCGAGTGCACGAACAGAGGCATTGACACCGGCTCACATGACACTCCGGCAAGATCCGCAGTTAGTACAAGGTGCTTACCATCCGGACTAAAGCATGGATGGTTTACATGTCCTGCAAACATTCCTCCTATTCTCGAGTATCCGCTTTCTATCACTTTGACCACCACATTTTTATCATCTACCTTTACTAGGTACACTGCAAAGTATCCTCCATCAGGTGGTAGGTCGTCACGTTTTTTCGACATGGGATAGGAACGATTAGAAGAGAACACTACCCAATCTTGCCTAGGAGACCATTGGCAATGTGTGTCGGTCCAATTTCCTTCTGTTAGTCTTGTAATTTTTCCTTTCTCTCCTATATCTGCCCTCTCCATTATGTATAGATTCTTGTGTCCATTATCTTTTGTTGATCGATAAACTAGCTTCGTTCCTGCATTAGAAACCAAGTCTCAATTTACTTTCAACCTTCAAGCTAGTAAGGGACTAAAAATAAAAAATAAAAATAAATAAATAAATAAATCCTCTATTACCGTTATTTTAAGGGCTTGGTGGAGAGACTTATACATCTAGTCTTGTGTACAATGGATGTACATTAATTTATTGTAAAACGAGTTAAAGTTATCTTATATGTATAGTATGTAATCACATATCTATAAAAAAATTACATATTAAAATAAAATTCAAATCAACGACAAATTAAAAGTTACTCTTTAAGTGGTCAAAGTTACCATAAAAATAGTTAAAGTTATGCTCAAACTGATTGTTTTACAATAAAATTAGGGCATGTTCACATTTACTTAATTTCAGTTCAGTTCAAACAGTTCAGCTCCAATCAGTTTAGTTTAATTCAGTTTAGTTCAAATCAGTTCAGTTCAACTCCTAATTTCCCTCTCTCATAAAATATTCATTTTTGCTTAGTTCAGTTCAGCTCCAATCAATTCAGTTCAACTCAGTTCAGCTCCAATCAGTTCAGTTCAGCTCAGTTCAAATAAATGTGAACTGACCCTTAATGTACACCCGTTGTACACAAGACTTACTCGGGTTTATAAAGGGCAAAATGATGCAGATGAGATTTGATTACAAGTCTTAGGGCCTGTTCACATTTACTTAATTTCAGTTCCGCTCCAATCAGTTCAGTTCAGTTCAGTTCAGCTCCTAATTTCCCTCTCTCATAAAATATTCATTTTTGCTTAGTTCAGTTCAGCTCCAATCAATTCAGTTCAGCTCCAATCAGTTCAGTTCAGCTCAGTTCAAATAAATGTGAACTGACCCTTTATGTACACCCGTTGTACACAAGACTGACTCGGGTTTATAAAGGGCAAAATGATGCAGATGAGATTTGATTACAAGTCTTAGGGCCTGATCACATTTACTTAATTTCAGTTCCGCTCCAATCAGTTCAGTTCAGTTTAGTTCAGCTCCTAATTTCCCTCTCTCATAAAATATTCATTTTAGCTCAGTTCAATTCAGCTCCAATCAATTCAGTTCAGTTCAGTTCAGTTCAATTCACCTCTAATCAGTTCAGTTCACTTCAGCTCAATTCAGTAAATGTCAACAGACCCTTAGATATATATATGTACCCATTATACCAATATTTTATACAACTAATCTAGCTGGCGTGCCCACTTAATTATCATAATCCATAGTTGATTGTGAGCGTTATAGCTAGATAGTAACATTACTTCTTATTGTACGTTAAAATTAGATCAATGTGGGAGATTTTAATACAAGGAGAAGAGATTTATTAGTGATTACCGTCTGGGTTACTAGAAGGAAAAGCACTATTATAACCTTCAAGTGTAAGCTCTATAGAGTTTCTCTTTGCACGAGTGGAAACATCATTTATCGCCACTATTTGAACCGTCTCCGTTGGTTCTGCTTTGAAAGCAGGTCCGACGGAAACATAAAGTACATCTTTTCTGCGATTCCACACCGGAGAAAATACGCTGTTTGGCTTGTCCTTCTGCATTAAACATCAATTCAAAACAAGTAAATATAAAATATTTCTTTGTTGCAATTAATATTTAACGGAGGAAGTAATAACCTATATACTATTCAATGACTACAGAGAAATTGTGGCCATTGTAATTATTTTTAATTTTAACCGTTTATTTTTAAAGACCAATCTTCTCCATCCATTCAATTGACTTTAAACATTTATCAAAATATAAATTAAAACATTGTTCTTAGTTATTAAAAAAAAAAAAAACTGCTATTTACAATCGCAAAATTACCATTGTTGTGAAAGTTTAACCTTCAAATTATGAACAAAGTATCTTGAATCTTGATTGTTGTTTCATAATTAATAACCATAGAAGTATCTAAGGTCTACAATTTTCATCAAAATTAATATGAATCATCATCTTCCTCATCTATATATTAAAAACCAAAAAAAAAATCATAAACAAAAAATGGAAAAATGTCAATAAAGGTATTATGTTTTTTGATTCACTTACAATTACAGTAGTCTCTAATTCTAACTCCTTCTCATAGAACTAAGAATTGCATTAGATGCCTAATACCTTACTTGGGAAGATGAACTCTGCCCATACAATTGAAATTACAAGTCATACAAAACTGCATTTAACAGATAGAGTATCTCGCTCGACTCGCTGGAAAAGATGAAGTATATAATTTTAACTGGTACTGTTAGATATATTTATTTTATGGAATCAAAACTAATGTTTTTACAAATATTTTTTTTATTATTACTAGAATTATGTAGACAAATTAATGAATGACTATGATTTAATATTGCATATCAATGGTTCATATTTAAACATTACAATGGCTACAAGATTATTGTAGCCATTGCAAACCTGTCCATATAATGATAGTTTAAACAACTTTTGGGTATTATTTGTGAGATATAAAGCATTCATAAATTGCATATAATATATAACAGAGGTAGTACTAAGTAATATCAATATATGTAGAACTACATATGCTGATATGCATACGTTGTAAACCATATGCAAACCGGTATCGTCGGCTACCCAAACAGCCTTGAACTCATTGTCTACAAATGCAAGCTTCTTGCCACATTCTGAAATTGATGGAAACACTCCTGACACCCTGAATACTCCTAGATCTGGATCCGGAGATTATAGCTTGTAGAAATCTTTCTCAACTGTGTTATACTGCATGATTAACAAGCCAATTTTTATGCATTAGGAATAAACATATATGAATCAATATGTAGATACAACAACTAACGGCAACAAAGTCTTAGTCCCAAAATGATGTAGTTTGACCGGTATATATATGAACAACTCAACAAATACCGTGTTAACTTTTTCAGTATGGCAACGACGGTAACCAATACGCTTTCCACCCTTATAATCATCAATCACAAAAGGATTAAAATGATCAGCCTAGGGTTTGGTCTTTTGAGTGATTTCTATGGATGCATAATTTGGTTTGTTTGTATCAAAAACCTTAATGTGCCTGTATTGATCTATTCCTCTTTCGTCTGTCTTATCGATATGGAATCTCTTACGAAGGGTGGCAACAGCTACTCTGGTCTCATCGATGGCTGCAGGAGTCATCGCACTGATATCTTCTGGAGTCACACGAGTAACGGTTGTTGGACCTTCATGAAGGTGTACTCGGAACACCTCCCCAACATTTTTCGACTTTTACCTTCTCAACGTTACGGTGGAAAAATAGGACGTTGTTACTTCCCCAAGTTGGCTAACCTCCGTCTACGACGACAAAATCACGATTTAAGGGGTCCTCTACATCCATAACACAAATGTTACTTCTCAAATCTTCGACCTCGCCATCCCAACCTGCAGCCTTTATTTGTAATGTTGCAACAGCTATCTTCTTTCCATCAGGTGAAACTGAGGGGCTCATATCTGCTTGCCCCGTTGTTGATTAATTAAAGACGATCCTTTATTAACTATTACACTAACTAGCTATATAAACCATTAGCTTAAAATTTTAATAGTGTAACACACATACTTTTTCATTTTGAAGAAAAGTATAACACGTACTTATTTAAACTTGTCTGAACTAACCTGAACTTATCTGAACTTATTAAATCTTATTACAACTAGTTGTAATTTGTACTTGGATAACCCTTATTAGTACTTATTAAACCTGAACTGGACTTATCTGAACTTATTACACCTGAAATAAGTTAAAATAAGGTGAACAAGTATAGTCATAGATATGTAGTTGAATTGTTAGTGGGCTAGTTAGTGGGTAAGTGTGTTAGTAATGGTTTTCTAATATTAAGCTTAAGTAGTTATTATCATTAGCCTATTTAAACGAATGGATGTATCTCATTTTTATTAAGCAAGAATATTAAAACGTTTATTAGTTTTCCCTTCTCATCTCTCTATATTTATAGCTTCAACAAAAAAAACATTATTGCATACCTTGGAGGGTGAGACGATCAGTTTTTCCGGTCCTAAGATGGGTTTTATATACAGCAGTCCAAGGCTGATGAGGCTCAGGATTAGGCTCCATAGTAGAGACATATATAAGGTAGTCACCACTCGCCAGCAATGCAACCACTATCTTCCATGCGAACCCCCTTGAAGGTGTCATAAACTTGAGCAAAATTGAACACTTGTACTTTAGGATCTTTTTCGTCTCTAAACAAAAGAGCTATGTGAAGGGTTTCGAGGTTTCCTGTTCGTTCGGACACAAAAATTATGCCTGATAGGCTTCCCGAGTCTACATCATGGTCGGCCCCCATGCCGCGCAAGAGTGGACGTTGAAGAATAATCTTGAGAGCGGCAGGTGGAATAGCTTGGCCGTTGTAGTTGTAGAATTTACTGTCGGTCATAAGCTCTTCATCTTTGGGTGACCTGGGTCGATATTTAGCCGAGTAGATGTCTAATGGCACCGGTGGACGATAGGTTGCGAAGAATGCTAGGCTACCTTTCTTCTCTTCAACCAATACTTCTATTTTCTCTGCTTCCTTCTCTTCTATGCTGTGTTCTCTATTATCTTCCTTCTTTTCTTCAACTTTTTCTCTTTCTTCACATTTCTTCTTGTCCTTCTTTCTACCTTATATCCCTAATAAGTTTTACCTCAAATGAAAGTTAAAGTAAAGAATTTCACTCAGTATGCATTATATTTTAATTAATGTGAAACATTACTTCATTCTTAGGTCCCGGTTGGTTTGATGTAAAATATTTTCAATGAAAAATTAGTTTTCATGGAAAACATATGTTCAAGTAAAAGCACACTTGCATATTAGTTTTCCTTTAATTTGTTTGGTTGCATACAAGGAAAGTCAAACAAAAATCTATACTACATAAAGAGAAAGGGCTTTTTAGTTGATAAATTTTGTCATCAACACATCTGAAAGTTTCAGTTTCTTCACACTCACATTAGTTGCTATCTGATCATCACTGTCATCATCATGAATCCTTCACACATAAAATACTGATTTAATTTGAGCCTCATTATCCTCTTTGTTCATCATCTTTTCCTTATCTTTATCCTTAACGCCTCAAGCATTGTACAAATTTTATCCAGCTTTCAGCACAAGCTATCATAGATGCAAGAAACAACCAATTAAAATGAATTTGAAAGATAACTAGTTCTGAATCCGTACAATACAGCAATCTAGTGCAAATTGTCTTGTGTTCTTGTGCTTAATCACTGTCTTCACTGTCATATTGACAAAGTGACTGGAGTACAGCATTAGAGGTTGTGCTTTCATGCGGATTAGTATCTTCCTTCTTCAAAGGTTCAGTGTTATCTGGTTTTTGAACTGGTTTCTTCTTCACCAAGAATTTGACCGCTGAAATCTGCAAGGTGGACTGTTTACTATCTGAAGGTTCTGCCAAACACAAATGAAAAACAACTCAATCAGCACAGACATAGCTTCTAGAATGATTTATCGCTGAAAAAAGTAAAGTATGGTATCAGATAATGAAAGGCCCGGGGATGTTGATATAACAGGAAGCACTATGTTGGTTTCAGACTTTCAGGTTATGACAACCACTTCGTACAATAACATCAAACCAACAAGGCTAGTCCATTGGCAAACCTATATAGCTTTTTCTGTTTTCCTAATTTGGCATCATGATCCTTCAAAAGATACACCATAATAAACATCCAGATAATTTAAGAATTCTTACCAACTAATCCAATCAGAATCATTCAGTTCATAACAAGATAGTCTTAAATTGTCCTGAAGAGGTGAACTTTCAAAACCCTTATATTGGCAAGATCAAGTTATATTATTGGGCTGTAAGGATTATTCAGTTTACTTTAAAATAGTGGCTCCATTGCCTGCATACAATGATTTTTGAATGAGAGTCATGTAGATGACAGTAGAAATCACAATGATGAAATTCGACATACTACCTCCGTTTCATATTATGTGCAACAAAAGCCTAAACACGGACTCCTAGATAAAAATATGTGTGTGATTGTTAAATGGTGAGAGAAAGATATAGATGCATGTGATGAGGAGAGATAGATAGAAATGACAAAGGAAAGAAAACATTCGTTGCACATAATGTGTATTAGTAAATGTTGCACATAAAATGAAATGGAGGCAGAAAAAAACTTATGTAGCACAAGTGAAAAAATATATGGATAGTGAATAAGAAAGTGTGAGAACCAGTGGAGAAATTAGAATGACTGAAATATGGAAAATTTAAAATAATAATGGTAATAAAAAAAAATGATCTCTACAACTTAAAACAAAGCATTCTAGCTAAATGAATTTTTCCTTGGAATCAACAAACCCCCCTAAAATAAATCCATTGTGAATTCAGCACTGGTAATTTAGGAATTCTGAGGTTGTTAAATGGCTTTGTGCTCTTACTTTATGACCCATTGTTTCCTTTTGGCCAACACAGTTATTTGTGATCAATACCATTTTGTGCTAAATTTTCCTTCCCATTTTGCCACACCTCTAAAAGCATAACATTTTGTTGCCTTAATTGCATTTCTTACACTGTATATCCAAAAACATGAAGAGCAAAATATTCCTCCCTCTCTTTGTGACAATTGCTGTAATTCAAAGAAGAGGATGAAGTAATGAAATACTATACCTTTGTTACTCGAATCTTCAGATATATTACTCTTTGTCAACACATCTGTAGGTTTACTAGCATCATCTGAAAGTTTTTGTCTCTGCATCACAACAAAGAATCATGTCAATAGCCTGATTCTCACAAATCACAAGCATAGATCAAGTACACCGAAATAGAGATGTAAAAGTTTAACATTCAAATAGTTCATACTCTGGTTTCCACATTAGCAGAGAACACACTCACAACCTCTATAAAAAGAGGGGAGATTGGCAATTGTTAAAAGAAAAAAGAAGCATTTTTAATCTTCTGGATTGATTGAAATTGGTCAGTTACCATTCAGAAATATGTCCGCATGGGTATTTTGTATTTCTACACAACACTCAAGAGCACAAAGATTTATTCTTAGTAAGCATAAAGATAAGATTATTAACCTAATCCCATATAAGTCTAAACATATTTATTCTTAGTTGGCACGTCTTCAAAAGGAGTTGGGGAACGTTGCATCTCATCATTGAGGTACACCCCTAGTTCACAACGATATACCTTAGATCCTCTTTTCCCTCAATTCAGAAATCCTAATTTGTAATGTAAACTCTTAGATTATGTGACTGTTGTAAACCTTGCACTTCTGCCTCTCACCTCATACTTTGAGCATCGAATTTGAGGGTATGCCTTCCAACTTTTGAAACTAAGTTTCCAATGCACAAGCTTCCGAACAGAAGAGCTGAAGGAGCTTACACAAACTAAAGCAGGATAACAACACAAACAAATACAGAAACCCCCACAGCACAATACATAAAATAAGTTACACAATAATCAGCAACAGAAATGATTTTCCCGCAATCCCCTTCTAGGGTGAAATTGATGAATATATATAGAGTATCTATAACAATCAGGTAACATAACTTACGAAACTAAACACTCAATATCATAGTTTCAAATAGCTCAATAATGTAACTTTAAAACACTAAACCCTATTGATGCAATAACTCGACATAGAAATGTGAATGATCACAAGGAGCCCATTTACTATTTAAACTCAATAAGCATAAGCATACTAATTCACACAAATGTCCCTATGCTCCAAGAATGAATTTTACAGTAGGGTTTTCAACCTGTGACCTTAGGTTCATTTGCAGCCAATTGCAATTCTTACAGGTAGGGATGACCAAGATAATGACTTGTTCTAATATAAGCAGGAAGTTGCAATGTAAGCAATGGATGTAGTGAGATGCCGAGCTTAGAAATCCACAATTCCTCATCAAGCTATAGAACCAAAACTAATAAAATACTTGACAAACAGTTATTGGAGCCAGAGTATTACATGTGAAGGGGCAGATAGCAGTGATAGCACACAATCAAGTACCAGAGATAGTACAACTGCAATACTGAACTTGGTTGTGTATGGATCTAGAGTTGGACATGAAAGTTTCAAAAATAAAAGACAAGGATACATTTTAGTGTCCAAAATAATTGATATGGATTCCAGGAGATAGCAATTTTTAAACTTTAACACTTAGAAGGGAAATAAAGTATTTTCAATGTTAATGCTCTGTGCTTAACATTTAACATTATGTTCTCTTTTAAACAAAAACAAGAGTATTAAAACAAGATTAAATCCAGCTTATATGTGGAATTAGTTAAGCTAATAAGAAATTACAAAAATTTAAAATTTCCAATCAAAGTTTGTAAATTGTAGTAGTAAAGAAAGTTAATTTAAAGGCCTACATGAGAAATTGTAGTAGCTTATCATAAGTTAAAGAGTACAGAGCCTTAGTTTTAAAAGGCATGAAGCACAGCAAGGTGCAAAAGTACTTGGAGCCTAGGCACAAGGCGAAGGCGTGCACTTTTTGTAGGTGAGGAACACTAAATTTATATACAAAAATATCAATTAATTTAACCTTCCTCGTTTTTTTTTTTTTACTTGCAACACTTCTCATTTCAAACTCGCCAATACATTATTTCCATCTCTAATTAATTTGATACCAATATGTAAAAACTATATAAAAATGATATTATAAAAGTATAAATCAAGACAAAGTAACAAGATCCCACATGACTAAATTCATTTACCCTAAAGTATAAATCATTACACCTAGTAAATTTAGAGTATATGAATACTGCAAAAGTCAAAGTGTTGCGAGTAAAAAACGAAGGAAGTATTAAATTCTAAAAAGAATTATGACAAAAAGTAAAAGGGCCTACGACAGCTAGGGTTCTTCAAATGGAATTGGGAAATCTGGGGTTTCACTCTACTCCAGTATTAAGGATTTAATCATTTAAGGTAAATATGACCGTTGCAAAGTCACAAGATAATTTATTTTTTACAAAAATATTGCTTACACATCAGCTACTGACCTTACAAGATATGGCGCAAAGGCAAAAAAGCCTTGCAGCCTTGAAAAAAGCGCATAGGAATGTACCTTTTGTTGGTCATTGCACTTGGCAGAGCTAAGGTGCCTGCTCTCGTGCCTGACTACGGCTTGTGCCTAGGAAAGCTTCTATTCACCTTACCTACTTTGACCATTTTTAGTTATTTATACATAAGAAAAAATAAAGTCTTGTGGGTAGTTTGTTCATTTTCAATTGTTATAATTTATATTTATTGATAACTAAAGATATTATTGGTCAAAATTCTGCATCGGCATATTGAGCAGTTAAATAAAAAAACAGAGGGAGTCGCACTCCTTCTAGTAAAGGCATTAATCTCTTGCTAATTAATTATTATCTAGTAAAGGCATTAATCTCTTGCTAATTAATCTCTTGCATATTAATTATTACCTTTTTTTGGACCCAGCATCTCCTTTTCACACCGACTTTTCCATCAAAATAAACATACAAATACCCCCACTAACTCCCATTACATCTAATTTTTTATTAAAACAACAATAGATAAGTAAGACCACAATATCTTCAATAACACTACAGAATAGTACTTATTGAGCTAATGTGGCCAGAGAGAGTAGCACATAAATGCATTTCGAAAGAAAGAGGCAAACACCGCAATGAGACATCAGTAAGACCAGCTGAAAAGCGTCATAATCACAAAGAGACCACAGAATGGTTCTGTTTATAATATGACCGAAATTAAACCGTACTATACCTTCACGCTGTCATTTCCTATCTCATCATTGTCATCATCCCACTCTTCATCATCAATCCTTCGCACATACTGTTTGGGCCCCTGTAAAAGATGTTACTCCAGAAAAAAAAAAATGAAAATTTATTACAAAATGAAAAAAGCACAGATATTAAAGGCCAAAGGATGAGGCATAGAGGATTATGAATTCCTATACTGACATTGAATATTGATTTGATAAGGGCCTCATCCTCTTCATCCAACTTCTTTTCCTGTAGCATAATTCAACTTGGTCAGCCCACTACTTAACAAACAAGCGAAAAATAGGGGGTTGTAAGACTTGTAGCATCAACAGAGCAAGGTAAACATAGACAAAGCAATGCAGATACATATTTCCTAACCGGTGAACAAGTTAACTTCAAGACAGATACAAATGACAGAAACATGAACAAGATATACAAGTATTGTCACACCTCCACAAGAATTAGGGACTTCTAAAGTTCTAAGTACTTTACAACTGGCTTCATCTCAGTTCAAGAATAAGCATGTATGCATTCATCATATAAATAAGTTCAATTAGCATATAAACTGGTATTATTATGGTGCATTAACGAATGATTTATAACATGCTAAAACAATATCAACTATAATACCATGGGTGAATCATGAATTAAATAATACAGATGAGTGTATTTTTTCTTTTCTTTTTTGGTGTTTCCACCTAGTTCACCCTTTGGGCTAATCCGATTCGGGGCTCAGATTGTATTTTTTCTTCCTGTGATTGCCAATTTATAAGCTTATATTCTCTCTTCTCGTCTGAATGCAGAATTTCTATTTAGTTTTCCAGCACCTAAGCCCAAACAAGATCTTAAACTTTCTAATGAGTACAAATGAGGTGTAACCATAACCAATACGTGGTCAGTTAAGGCCAGGCAACATATATAGATTCATTTCTAATTGTACACCAAGAGGTCCATATGGACAATACACACACGAGTACATGCTAATTTTCACATTTAAGCTGTCATCCAATGGTACAATCGACCGACATCAGCTCTGATTTGTTTCCGGTATCCACTACCAATATTAGAATTCGGAAACCTAACAGAAAAAGGATAGTAAATGCAGGAAACAGAATATAGTATATGCTTGCCTAATTTACTTAAGTCTCTCTAAAATAAGAAGCCTCCATCTTAAACCAATAAAACTTCTAATGCATTAACAGGAATAGGATTCTAAATTAAAAAGGTTGCACCCCTTATTTTGGAAGAGCCGGTGTATTTTGAGGAAAACCAAAAAAATACAGCATAATATCACTATCAATTTATTTGAAATGTCACAATATATACAAACTTAAAACAAATAAATGCACATGATCCCCTATACTTTAAGATTAACCGAATCCAAAGCAACAGCATTTAGTTATACCTTGTCCTCACCCGTGCGCTGCAAGGCCTCTAGCATTGCATCTACACTGACTGTTGCATGCCTTGACTGAAAAGAACACAGTAAAGATTAGATAAACAAACTTGAAACAGATATCTGCCGTGGTGAAAATACAATAAAACCAAATATTATATCCAAATTCTGACACAAGTAAAGTACCCTCATAGACTTCATTTCATCAAGGGTTGCCAGTATGTCCATTTCCCATTTTGAGTCCAAAGTTCTATTCTCTAAAGATTTCATTGCATCTCCCATTTCTTCAGAATCTCGTTTCATTTTCTCCTTCTCAATTTCCTGAAGCCAACAAATATTACATAATCGAAATCAGTATCAAACAATACACATTCCAATAACACTCAAAATTCAAATATCATTTTACAAAGCTCAAGCAAAACAATGGATATCTAGCATAACTCACCTCATCTTTATCCCGCCAAGGTTCGAAATTCCGTGTGGCACCCGCCTCAACCACATAATCTGAGTTTTGTGGGTCTGTCTTCATTGCCAGCTCGGCCGAACACTTTGTACATTTGAAGTAAAATCGAAAAACTTGGATGCCCAAGTATGTCTGCATTGGTTTAGGAATGAAATTCCAAGTTAGAGAATCACATCAACTCTACTTGTAATGCAATTTATCACAAAATTAGCCATACCCATCAAATCAAACAGTAAAATAAACTTACAAGTAGCATGAAATTCAACTGAAAAAAGCAAACTTTAATACATAACTTAGGTTTATAAGTTGAAAGATATAGGATACCTCGCCGATGACATCTTCTTTCCTAGAATTAAACTTGGTTCCTTTATATATGTAGTTACCACAAGTATTGCAGCGAATAGACATCGGCAACATCATTCGGACTTTGATTTGCTGATTCTTGGGTTGCCTACGCCTCGGAATTTTGGCGGGATCGAAATCAGGTGGATAGTATTTGTTTAACACCTTCCTTTCTCCCATATTTCTCTACTCTCTTCAATTCAGTATTCTTCTTCACCTTCTTCAATAAGAATTCTAGCAAAAATTTCATAAGAAAATCCACATTAAAGGGTTGTGCAACACATTAGCAACCAAACTTGATTCAATTATCAAACAAGTCACATAATTTTAGGTGTATATGATTCAATTAAGGCTGGTAATTTTCTGTTCTAGCAACATAATTGCTGGTTAGTAATTAGAATCAATACTTCAGATTTCCGACAATTAAATTAGATGAAAGATGAACCCTAGTTTGTGAATTGGTTTGATGAAAACTAAAAGAAACAACAACTTACCTCAGACGCCGCTGAGAACGAACAAATAGTTTGTAATGGAGAACGTCAAGTGCGATATTGAGTGCGCTTCAACGGAGAAGGAGGAGAGAGACGAGCAAATCAATGGGTTTTTGTTTTGTTTTGTTATTTACAGCCTCACAGGTAAGAAAAAGGAAAAAAATTAAGCAAACCTCTTCGCGATAGGAAATTCCTAATGTAAAACAATCTTTAACTACGAGTTATGATTATTATCCGGTGCATTAGTGCTGGTATGATTGCACTCAATGAGCAATTCAATGGGTTGGAGCCCCCATTAATAAACGTAAAAGGGCAAATATGATAGGTGACCCGACCCACTCAATTAAAATTTTAATGTGATCTCCCGTGACTCTTTAAGAATTGATCCCTGATTCGAGCCATTAAACAAGTTTATTGACAATATCCAATATGTTATGTATTTTTATCTATTGTAAATTTCAAATTTGCAATACTTGTTTTATTCATTTGTTTTTAATTTTATCGAATCTTTTTGGATTATACTTTAATTGAGTGGTGTAAATCCCAACCACACATAATGTATGTGAAACGCTAAACGACACCTTCATTTTACTTGGTTACGCCCGCATTTTAAAATGAATGACGAATCTACTCTTACATATTCTCTATGATTTTCACCCATCCAATTCGAGAACATTCTCTCTCCTCCTAACAAACCACCACCAACCAGGGGCAAGGCCATCGTCGAAAAAAATGTTGTATTTTTGTGCAAAGCTAGAAATGCCTATTTTTTCCGAAAACACGAGGTGAAAACGGGCAAAAAAAATTGAAACTCAAACGGTTATACGAATTCTGGGGGCGTTTTGTGGGAAACGCCAAGAAATTTCGTAGAACCGTGAAGGTGATCGAAATTTTTAGGCAATTCTGCCATGGTGATTCGAAAATTTTTAATAATTTCTGAAAATTTGAAGAACAACTCAGATTTAGACGTATTAGTAGTGAATTTCGAGTTTACCGATGTTCTAAATTGATCTCTTGTTCACTACCTAGTACTTACTATAGTACTTTAGGGCCTGTTTTGATTTACTGAACTGAGCTGAACTGAATTGATTGGAGCTGAACTGAATATTTTATGAGAGAAGGAAATTAGGAACTAAACGGACTTGAACTGAACTGAACTGAACTGAAAATAAGCTAAAGAGAACAGGCCCTATGTAATTAGAAAAGACTATTGAGAGGCCAAATTATGCCTAGAAATAGGTTTTACAAGGGGTAGTTTTTGTTTTTGGCGAATTTGAACCTTAATATATCATTGTTTGTTAAGTATTTGATGTGAATGATTTATGTATGTGTAATCTACTCCACTTATTCTTAATTATTTCATGTAAATTTGGATTAAATTCGTTGATTACATTAGAAAGCCTTAAATCCATAAAGACCCTAATTTTACTTGAAATTGCAATTCAAGAATTGGCTGATTTTTAATTGAATCATTATGTAATAGGTTTAATAGACTATGTTCCATGCTAATAATCTTCATATATTCACATATTAAAGCATTAATTGGATTAGCTATTTTAATCTGAATCACTAGAACCCTAATTCTTGAATAAATGTTGAATTTTTGATAATTTGGGGACTGATTAAAAATTCATGGTATTCATGATATTCTTGCAATTTTGGGGAATTGATTGAAAACTAATACACAACCTTCAATTTCATACAACCTCCAACAGAAATGCATTGGTCCATCAAGGACTTAGCATGCATTCATCAAGTGCTATCGAACTAAAAAGAGAAACTAAACAATAAAGAAATCAACATAACATCTATACTTCTATATATATCTATATCTATATCTATACTTCTATACTTTATTAGAATTAAAAATACAAACCACAATCATTCATATGCCACATGTCCTCACAACTTACTCATATGCCACATTGCCACATGTCCTCACAACTCACTTATATGCCACATGTCACTTCCCTTACCTTTTTAATATTAAAAATAAATTAAATGTATTACATAATGTTAAAGTCTTTATGTATTTGTAACTTGCACAAAATGAAGTGTTTCATTTCCACAATGATAAAAAAGTTGAATTAATTAGTATACATTACATAAACATATGAAGTATAATAAAAATATTCTTTTTATCTCTTAAACTTAAAATACTTAACTTAAACTAATATGTCATTTTATATCCCACAATATTCATGTATATATACAATATACCTAACAAAAGTCCTTCATCTTCTTCCACAATTCCACCCTCACTCTTTTTTTTTCTCATAAGTTTTCAGTTTTTACAACTTCAATCACCTCAGAGTCATGAAACAATAACTTCGTAGTTTCAACTATTGAAAGGGCTAAAAGACTAGTTTTATTATTATAAATATACATTGAGCTTAATCTAACAAAAAGCTATCAAAATAGCATATATTAAGAAATAGATGATGTATATATTATATTTTATATAGTATTTGATAACCCAAGGAAATATGAAACTCCATATTCAAGTAGACTCATCAATAACACTAGATTTGGTACTCATAGTTAGACCATGCAATTTAGTAGCATAATCTAGCCCATACAAAATCCATACCATGACCAAGGAAGAAATGAGCACAAACACAGGACCAATCAACCACAACAACAAAGGTAAACTAATGCACAACATTCTACTCCCTACAACTCCCATTAGAAACCCTCTTTCCAACACTCTCTTTGTATGCCCACGGCTCAACAACTCGCCTGACGCGTTGATCAAGAAGTTAGCATCCACCAAGTAGCTGATGGCTATTGAGCTGCATAGGAAGCTGGTCAGTAAGAACACCAATGCCGAACCATACTTGAGGACAACGATCCGGCCTGTTTGGGACCCGAAAAATTGAGTCGTGGCTAGAAGGTTACTGGCCTTGTAGGCGTTGTTGGCTAATGCTGCTAGTGCAGTGGTTATTAGCATGGTTATGGTTGCTGTTAGTATAGACTCCATTAGAGTGTTCCTTAGGCTTTGAACTGCTAGCACCTCCTTCTTGTCATCACCCTGTTACATTTACATTTTGTATCCAAAAAATTATAATTTACTTCCATTATTAGCTTTAAAACTACTACACATGTTCCTCGTTTCAATTATTATCGATCCTTCAACTTTTATGAATTTGTTACTAACTTAGAAATCTCTTTAATAGCTACAAAATAACGTGACAATCTTGACGGTCCTGAATTATTTATCATGTTGTCACACATAACATAATCAAAATATTTATATGTCACGTTACAAAATGACCTTTATAATATTTGTGTATTCCTGTCCTTCAATTTAACTTAATTTCATAAAGGCGAGTCAAGAAAATCTAACAAAATTCATTACTACCTTAAGAAATGTACTCGGTAATAATTTTTACCAGCCATCCTAAAGGGCCTAAACTATAAAATTTTCAATAATTTGTAATAAAGATAGAACTACATATATTAGATATATCTCCAGACATATGGATTTTACTTCAATTAAATCAAAATAAGGTGTAACAATTAAGTGACACTATAATTCATGTATGAAATATATATGATTAAAACTAAATATATTATAGAGTTTATTTAATTAATTGAGGGAAAGAAAAATTACCGGTTTGATACCTTGAAGCCATTCCCTCCTCTTGAGAGTGTTGATTCCAATGGTGGTAAGAGAAGGATTGTGCTTGAAATTGTGCCAAAGAAAAACATGATATCCCACACTCAAAAATAAACTTAAAGGAACTAAGGTTGTATCCAAATAATTTGTCACTGCCATTAAATTGATTGAATCTTTTGAAGCTTTAAATTGGGAAATTAAAACTTGTTTGAAGAAATTAAGATTGATAAACTAATCATAAAATTCCCCTCAAAAAATAAGTGGTTTTAAAGTTTGGTAAGGTGACTACTAATAAGGAAAAGTTAAGTCCTAGTCATGAAAGCAAATTAGAAGCTTTTCTTGATTGGAAACCAATAACTCAATTGGTAAATGACACATTGTGGAGCCCACATGAATTAAGAAAGATTAGTAACTGAAGCACTATTATTTGTTCACATTTTTTTTATTAATTAAAGCTTTTTAATGATAAGATAATATTGTAGATATATACATGTATATGTGTCAAAAAAATATTGTAGGTATAAAATGGGAGATGGAATGCTGAGCATGCCAAAATTAGGCCATTTTGCCACCTTTGGTAATTGATAGTTGAGCCAATTAGGTTCATGATCAGCGTATAAACTTTAAGAATATAGAAACATGCATGATGATCTACTTCATACATATCTTGTGAAAAAATGTAAATGAAAACGAATTTAGTTGGTTAATAAAGTATGAAAATCGGGCTATATCTGGTGTCCAATACATGAGATTAATATTGTCTTATATTGTTTGTTCTTTTTGCCTCCTTCTATACCAGAATTAAAAAGAAATAAATCTTGTGAAATTTGTTACAATTGTCAACTTACCATCAATCTAATGCATATCTTAGATACAAATTACGAAGTAAAATTTTTTTAAATAGATTATTTGTATGAATTTAGGATTATGATTTTTATACAAGTACTTGTATTGCGTAGTATTTCAGACAATTTACTACTTAAGTAAAATTTCTAAATAAATAAAACTTAATATAATAAGAAACATGAGCATCTGTTATGAGTGTTAATAGTCTTTTTTGGCAGAGCACACTACTATTTATGCTTTAACTATATTTCACATGTATTTCTCAAGAAAAACAAAAAGGAAGCTAATTTTCACATGATATGTACCAAGATATTGATGGATTAGGGAGAAAAGTTCACAAATATAAGGACACTGCCAATTGCTAACCAAAAGTAGAGCATCAGAGGTCATCAATGATCATCGATGAAGGAAGAGCAGTGCGATGCACTCTCCCATCTATACGCACACTTTCATTGTATTGGGAAGGAACACCGAAGCAACAGTGGCCAAAGATCAAGAAGGAAACAAAGCTTAAGAGAGTAAGAAAGGGGCCAAGAGTTAAACGACGGTATTCGCTTTTATTATGTACATACAAATGTGCAATCAAGTTATAACAGCCAACCTCAATGGCTCAATGCATTCAAGAACAGATTATAGTTTCTTACAGAGCACTATTGTTGGTAGGCTGTCTAACTTTCACATTAGAGTAGAAAATCATGCATGCTTGAACACCAAGCTCGAGGAACAAATACACAAGTTGGCTTGTTCTTTTCATAGCTAAGTTACAGTAATGAGTAATGACATGGTTTTACAAGAAAGCTTCCCCAGTTCCCCCCTAATGCTTATGCTAAGCTGTTCTTCCGCATATATACAGACACACAAAATCATGGATCAGTGAGCATTCTCCCCATTTCAGTATGGATGAGTCAAAATTATGGTGCAGCGGTAATAGAACTTGCTGCTGCTCCGTCTATTCTCGCTTGTCCTCCTCCAGTTCCTCCCTAACCCCAACAAACACGTGATCAGTGGAGCCTGAAACTTTTCTCTCTTTTCTTTCGATCATGCTAGCCATATCAGCAGCAACCTTGACTCCACTGCTTGTAAGTGAGACACCCTCTTCATCTAGGTCATCACCAGACTCTTCCAAATAGGCATACCTAAAAGCAAAAGAAAGTATAAGATTTGATATTTAGATGCATGATTCATGATTCATGACACCTTCCTAAGACAGGAACCATAATGGGTGATAATATAGAGATAGCATACTACAGGCAACCAAATTGCAATAAGCATAATAATCTAATAACGCCCTGAAAAAGAACAAAGAACAAACAATGAGAGACTCATCACAGAATCATAAACAAACATTATTCAGATTGCAGCTTCGGCCATGGAATTACGAAATCAAATTTCCATATTGCACAAAAGTACAAACACAAATAACTAAAGTAGAAAATCAATTGATTGCTGCTTACTATGTTTCTACACCAAAAGGACCATTGGATGAAGGCACAAGATTCCAGGATCAATGAAAAAGGAAACAGAAAAGGCAGCAACTTTAATCAATCCGTCAAATACTTAGTCTTAGGCTCATATCATAAGTTATGTGAGCAGTGGAGCAAGCTTGACAAAAGTAAGATCAGCCTCAATTTCTATAGCTTCCAAGCAAATTTGAGAGGTTACCATTATCTTTCATACCCTCCATCCAACATATTTCCTCCATTGCCCTAACATTGCACCAATTAGACTTTTGATGCTATTCACAAACTTCTCTTCAATTACATATTGTAATATACTACCTCTGTTTCTCAATATTTACAACAAATGAGTTTGCACGGACTCCTAAGCAAAATTTGTTTGCGAGTGTTAAATGGAAAAAGAACAATAGAGATGCATGTGATGTGGAGAGAGAAAAAGAACAATGACAACTTAAAAAGGATAGAAAACATTTGTTGCAAATAACATGAAACATCCATTTTTGGCAAATGTTGCAAATAATATGAAATGGAGGATGAAAATCAATCAAAGCCTTAATCCCAAACGTGGAAACGGAGGTAGTATATACTCAAATTATATAGGGTCTTGTTAAATTTGTCTTAGTATGTCTAAATATCTAATCTAGTTTTTATAATTTTTACTCCTATATAATTAAGAGAAAAAATTTTAAGATTGGAAAATGTGCACTGAGATGCATAAATCCCCCTATGTTGCAATATTTGGGATCCACACTAAAAAATTAAAATACCCTTACTATACTTAGTTATCTTCTTCTAATTCTATCTATATCACTTCAATAAGGTAAGTTTAATGATGTAAGCACAATCAATTTCTGTTTCGTAAAATTAAATTTTTTTTTTTTTTTTTTTTTTGGACAAACCAAAAAAGTAGACATAAAATAGACACCTATGTATAACAACAAGGCAATTGCTTCAGAAGCTAAACCCATAATAAGTAGTTAAGTACTAGGAGCACAAGATTGTATCAAGCTCTCCTAGCTAATCAATGTTCTTATACTTGTTGCAGCTTATCTAGATAAACTGCCAATGTCTGTCTTGTACTCCAGTAACATGAAATTCCAGTGCCATTCCTTATTCTAGATCTATTTCAGTAGAACCTAAAACCATTAAAAGGGCAATTATGAATAGCATTTGTATGATTCGAGCTTGCAGGTTGCAAAAATCAATTCCAATAAATCTTATAGCTCATCTTATCAAAAGTGCCAAACTGCCAATGATAATCTTGGAGTACAGGAATTCAATATCCAAGAGTTGTAGTGCAAAAGATCAATCTGTCTAAAACAAAATACTTATGTTGCTTCACACGTTATGGAGCAAAAAATGATTGAAAAAGTAAGAATAGGAGTTTGTTGACCATACAAAGGTGGACAGCAGAAATAATACTAGAAATCAAATTGACTACTGAACCACTGACCAGAACTGGCTTGACTTATTGTGTTATTCCTGTAATCCAACTTAAAAACGCAAACTGGTAATTAATGTTGTATATGCCTCCAACTCTCTTTTTTTTAATATAAAAGAGTTTAGAGAATGAGTTAAGAAAATAAGTTTTTATATTTTGAAGGAGATAACCTTTGTTTACACTTTAAGAACCAAAATCATACAAAGATACACCCTTTGACTCTTTGTACAATAATAGTCTTCGCGTTATTCAAACTCCTCTAAGCCTTAAGGATATGACATGAATAAACTAAAAGACCCTTCATGACAGCTTATTCATTATCAGTTTCTCAAAGGCTTCATTACATGGTTTAGTATTTAGAAAGGCTAAAGCATAAGCATAACTATTTTAGAAAGTGACATAGCTTTCACATATCCATGATTAATTCGTATGTCGTTATTATATCCATATGTAAGAAAAATTAGGGAAATGAAAAACTCCTTATAAAATGCCGAAGATCATGGAGAGTATACACTATAGAAGGATGAGGTAAGTTCCCAGACCTAGCATTCTAGCATTAGTAACTTAGTATTGAGGAAAGTAGAAGCATTCCCTCCCCCAAGTTTTACTTTTCTAGGGTATGGTAAAAGAGACGAGAGCAGAGGAGGGAAAGGTTTTACCCATTTTCTCATATTTCTTCAAAGATTCATTGCACCAATTTTTGTGGAATTGGTAGAATTATGCTCAGAATTGTAATTCAGCAATTTTATTATTTTGCCATGGTACTATGAAGATTCCACTAGATTTGTGAATCTTTATCTGATTAACATGGTTTGCTAATATTTAAGAACAAGATCTTTAAAGCCTATGAACTGGATTCACAGTTTTACCATTGCCAGAAGATACAATAAATTTAAAAAATCAACCCAATCAAAACAGAAAAGCAAAGATTCACTGGCACACCTATCCGGAAAACAAATTTGCACTACAATAACAATATACAGACAGCTTGTCCTACTATTGAAGGAACGCTAAGTGACTAGGCTGCAGGTGAGTCTCATACATCAACAACAGGGAAGGGGAGGGGGAGGAGGACAATAGCATCCAATTTTAGCTTGACATTTTATACAGGATTAGCAAAGGCCTACATATTACCTATATGTCAGTGATGCAAAGAAGTAATAGAAAGGAAAAGGCAGTCTCTGTACCTGATTAAATTAGTTTCTATCGTATTCTTTTCCACTATAAAAATTCAGGAAAGCCATGAGATTGAACATAATGCACAGATATCTATCTGTTTCCCAACAATAAATTTGCCTTTTAGTGTATATCAACCACCCACATGCAAGCATTGCAGAATAGAAACACCAACACTCTTTAAGTTCATAGCTAGTCTCAAGAGAGGCACCACAGTCCACATACATTGGGAACAAATCAACAGACTACATATATGATATAACAAGTGCTACATACCTCGTAGGGTTGCGAGAAGGAGCCCAGAGTATACATATCACAACTAAAAGAGAGTATGCAAGCAGAGCCCAAAAGGCAGGGATGATCCATGCAATCCGC
Organism: Chenopodium album; assembly: GCF_948465745.1. NCBI lineage: Eukaryota > Viridiplantae > Streptophyta > Magnoliopsida > Caryophyllales > Amaranthaceae > Chenopodium > Chenopodium album. The sequence continues at coordinate 55,329,497 of NC_137845.1, read as the reverse complement.
CAAAGTTCGCCTAAAGGATCGGTTGCATTAAAATACAACTGCAAAAAAGCAGACAATATCAAATAAGGTAAAGGACAATAACTTCATTATGGAAAGCACAGGAAAGACGAACAGGTGAATATAAAGTACCTCATAACCAATCCAAGCAATTGAGAGCACTACAAATATCGCAAGGGAATTTGTAAATTTCCGGTAGAGCTCTAACTTAGCCAAGCTTCTACGAAGCTGAATTCAAGAATTAAAAAAGATAAATATAATGGAATTGCAAAATCTTACCTAATCCACAAAAATAGAAGCATCAGTATATGTGATAAAAGATAACAGAGACAGCACATACATCCACATAATGCCTCCCCACCCCCCCTCCCCCTCTCAACAAAAACACAGGGTGCCTATTAAGACGTTCATTTTCTAGAAGTTTTCAATTCAAAGGAATCAATTCTGTATGGAGGAGAGCATTTAAAGTTGAGATTAAAATTTACCCTAAAAAAAGGAAATTATAGAAGTATTACCTGCAGCTTCTCCAAAGTGTTTGAAAGGGAGGAGAAAATCCACAAAATGAAGCACGTGTCCATAAACACGACAGGCAACACCAGAACTAACTTGGTTTTCCCAATGAAATCATTAATATTGCCCAAATGTTCATATAGTTCAAGCGCCTCAGAACCTAGAAAGTATATACCTCCAAAGAACATAACCTTTGATGTGATAGCCCCTAAAGTTGGTTTAACCACACCATATCCCATGGAAACAACCAGGAGGAGGAGTCGGGAGAGTGTCTTTTTAACAGCAGTAAAGGTTACTGCCCACAAAGTGACCCCCATTGGCCTAACACCTGTTGCATTCAGATTGGAATAGTCAAAATACCATAATGCCATTTCAAGCATACCAAGGGCAATCACTGCTGTAATGTGATAGTGCAGCTGTATAATATCTTTCCAGAACTGAACAAACCGCAGTAGCCAAGCCAGTCCTAGCAAAAGGTATGCTAAAGACATGAAACCATAAAATTTCATCAAAGGTGTCATTTTTCCAGGCAAATAACCATCTGGATTCTTCCATAACGTTCTTCCACTTATTGTTGTACCCTTTAGTGTCGGATCACAATACATAAAGTACAGATAATACATTCCTGTGCTGTTAATGTCAACAGACTGGAAATGCATCAAGGCCTTGTCGTTCTTTCCTTCAAAGAAAACCTTGATCCGTTTAGGCCATTCACGCTTTTCTGGATTAGGCTGCATTATTACCTCACCTATCTTGCAATGCCCCTCACTAGCAAGGGTTTGATTGCAACATATTGCATCGGTTTTGAGGTACGTTCCACCAATCCGTTCTCGGTCTTTCACCTCAACTATGATAGCTTCCACTGTACTAGTATATTGCTGCCATTCATTCTGCTTCTCTGCAGACTCTTTTGTCCTTGTAAATGTAACAGATTCAAATCTGGAATGCCAATAGCACATAATACCAAACCAAGTATCAGTAATTCTAATATTGAGCAGCACAAAAGACTGTCGCAACTAATGTTACCAAAAATGTAGACAATGCAAAAGCTCAGTGGATCCATCAAGGCATAAATTCCATAACAACAGTTTCTAAGTAACAAACTTAGCTCTTTCTGTCACTAAATAGCAGGATCATTTTTATTCTAGGCCGCCTAATACGAAACAGAGCAACTCAAACCTACAATTAATAATTCAAAATTTTTCATAAATGCCTTATATGATGCTTGACTAAGAATGTTAAGTAAAGACTTCTTGTGGACCATAGTATTGCAGAGAAATACAAATTAATAAATCAATTTTCTTTATTCATAACCCCTGATCAAATGTGACCGACTCTTTTATAGGGACCGAGACAGTATAAACTAAGCAATTCTGTAATAAATTGTAGTCTCATTACTCCAAAATAAGATCATGTGGCTGCCAACTAATTTAGTTAGTATAAAAGCAATAGGGACTATAGTAATCAAATCCCGACTACATCAATGCCCTTTGAGCTCTCAACACCGAAAATGTAACTAACATAACTAGATTCTTTTATGTTACCCTCCCTTAACCATCCAAATACCCAATCCCACACTACAAATAACTGGATCATCAACACGATACACCTTCTTGGCTCCTCACTCAAATGAACAAACCTAACACAAATTCCACAAGCTAGCAATCCTCATTGCAGAAATAATCTCAGGCTAAAAGCTCGCCGTTTTTCAATTCTTTTCAAAAGTTTAGCAACGTCTACTATACAAACAACAAATAAAAAACAACCCTTAACAAGCTCGAAAATCAACCGCAATAGATTTAACCCAATTAAGCAGCAATTCATCAACCGCCAATTAAAATCTCGAAAATCAAACAATTAAATCTAAAATTGACGGAATACAGTATCAAACAAATCATTCAAATTCATGAATACGATGATCAAATAATCAACAACTTACAAAAACACAAATTAATTGAAAAAAATAAAGATGAAAATATACCTAATAAAAGACCTGCCTTTGGAACTTTTTTCGGAAGAAGAAGAAGAGTGGTCGGAAACCTTAGAAGCATAGAGACCTTCGCTACCGCCATGGAAGAAGAAGGCGTTAGATTGAGGGATGAATTTTTCATTTCTGTAATCGTGAATTGAAGCTTCAACTTTTTGGATTGAATTAAAGAAGAAGAATGTAAGCCCTAAAAAAAACCCTAATTTTAGTTTAACTGGAAATTCTCTCTCCTCCATTGTTGTAGTTGTTGATTATTCTGTTTTTTTTTTTCTTTTTTTATTTTAGGATGAAGAAAAAAAAGGGGAAAGACGAAAGGGAAAGGGATGAAAGTGACAACTGACAAGAAATGTACCAAACACGAGGTCATAAACCACGACAACCAACGACGTGGCACTCTTATATATTTTTATATATTAAAACTTTAAATTAAGGTTATGTTGACTTTACCTTTAAAAATTAATATTCACTGAAAATAGGTTTAGTTCAGTAAAAATTAGTAAATTTAAAGAAGAAATATAATAGGAATTCAGTAAAAATAATTTTAGTTCAACAAAAATAACAACAAAAATAATTTTAGTTCAGCAAAATTGATTTCAGTTCATTAAATATAATTTAACTATGCTCTACAATTAATGCAGGATCATGAGCATATTCCTTCCAATTCGAAGTGGAATTTAGCTTGGAAGGCTCCAGTCCCTCATAGAATTTGTACCTTCCTTTGGTTATGCTTCCATGATCGTGTGCTTTGCAATGTTAATAAGCTAAAAAGGTACCTAATAGAGAATCCTTCTTGCGATCGATGTAATCAACACATTGATGAGATTCTCCTACATTTGCTAAGGGATTGCCTGTTGCTAGAAAAGTATGGAATTGGGTGACACAACCCATTACCAGTCATTCTTTACTGGTGATCTTACTACCTGATGTGCAATTTAGAAGCTGATGGTTGATTTTTGCTGAGAAATGGCTAACAACTTTTGCCACTACCCTTTACTGGCTATGGAGGTGGAGGAACAATGCTATGTTTTGACATTGGATCTTTCTTGTGCAACAAAATTGATGAAACTTGGAAGGTCTTCTCTGGAGAACAGGACTCAAACCAGCCCTGCTCTAAGACTCGAGGCTTGAAGAAAGAAACTCTTATCAGATGGCCGGATTGCACCACCAATGGGCTGGTTTGCTCTGAATACAGATAGAGCGGCCAAGGAGCACCAGGAGGTGGGGTCATCCGTGACAATACTGACAAGTATGTGCGAGGTTTTGCAACAAATTATGGGATTTGTACAGCCTTTAAAGTTGAGCTCTATTCTGCTGAGATGGGGCTTAAAAAGGAATGTACTTTGGGAATCTCGAAACTAGTTCTACAGATGGATAATCAGACTGTATTGAAGCTATTAAAAATCCCGACCACATGGGAGGTGAATGTGTGCATCACATCCTAAACAATTGTTGTAGTTTAATTAATTTTCTTGGTTGTAACTTTAATATTATGTTTTGTTTTGGAAAAGGTAATAGGGTGGCTGGTGGTCTAGCCAATTTGGGTGTTCGGCTTGAAGAAGGGATTGTTTATTTCGATACGCCTCTAATTGAAATAAAGTCTCTTCTAAGGGAGGATGTCATAGGTGTGGCTATGCCACGTTTCATTATGTAATCTCTATTTTATATGAATAAATGGGCTTGGGCCTCATTTGCACCAAAAAATTAAAAAAAAAATACACAAATACATTGTCCCTTCAAGAAACCTAACAATGCAACGTCTCAACTTACTTTGTAAATCGTTACGGTATGAATTTAAAACTCTGGTCATAACCATTGGAGTACGTACATCTATCACATTTTTACCATATTCAGATTCTCATTTTCACCTCATTCATGCATCATCCGTACTCAAAAATTTTTATATTGAACAATATTATTTGTTTTTTTTTTGTTTGTTTGTTTGTTTAGGATGAAATAAAATATGACAATAAAGAATTGATTAAATCACTTCCTAATGTGCTATACACTAAATAATCCTTGCAAGAAAGCTAAAAAGATCATCTTCATCTTAGGCCTAATTTAATTAAGTTTATTTGTAATTTTTTTCCCATTGCGTAACTAATTGTGAAATTTAATTCAAGTCGTTTTATGTATTGAATTATAGCTTTGTAATCAATCTTGGTTAAGGCATTTCATTAATTGATATGTTTTATTTAGTGATAAAATAACACCTAATTTGCTATTAACTTCTATTAGAGATGATAATAAACTCTTTTGAGCTGACTCAGTTTCGATCAATATAAATTACATAAAAGTTACATCAATTTGGTAAAGTCAATTAAGATTCAGTCATATTTGGTTTTTATTACTAATAATTTCTTAAAAATTTCAGGTTCGATCAATTTAGATTACATAAAAGTTACATCGATTTAGGTCGAGTCAATTAAGATTCAGTCATATTTGGTTCTTATTACAAATAATTTCTTAAAAATTATTATTACGCGTTGATTGTTGAGTCGAGATATATTTAGGTGAAAACAAATTACATGTTAACTTTTTTTATAGTTTTAAAACTCAAACATTGTATATACCTATTTCTTGAAATTTATCAAAATATTTATCTAATCCATGTTTTGTCCATCTAACCTAATTGAAACTTTTATATTGTGATTTGATTTGAACTTTTATGATTTGATCCAATTACATTTGATTTGATAGCATGACTTGAACAAATTCTTAGAGGCTTTTACAAAGGTACTTTAGAGTGTGTTTTATCCACCCGATTTTTAATGATATAAACTTATCAAAACATATTAGACCTTATTAAAACTTTTTTAATTGTAATTTGTACTTAAATGACCTTTATCAGATTTTTTTTTCCTAAATTGAGCTGATCTGAACTTAAACACCTATTAATCAAAAATTTTAATCTAAGAAATCAAGCCTCGACTAGCTCTGACCTCCGATAAACGATCCTTCCGACTAAAAAGTCGAATTGAACATAGCCATAGCCATAGCCGTAGGGCCCAAAGTTCTCTAATACAATTATACAAACACTAATTTTCGATAACTTTCAAGTTACTCTAGTTTGTAGGAACAACCGAGCAACCGTTTCCTACACTCCAGGAAATAAAAGGCTAAAAATAAAAGAAACAAAACTTGAAAAGAAACTCCACATCAGACTTTGTTTTCCTTTTTTTTCGAATTGGATTTTGATTTACTTCATCATCTTCTAGTTTCTTAACACCTACAGTACAAACAAAAACTACTTCTTTTCTTTTCTTTTCATTTTTTTTTTCCTTTTCAAACCATCAAAAATCAATACAATTATCCCTTTTGTACGCAAGTACGCAACAATTTCAATTAAATTCCAATTCTGGAAACAAATTTAAGGAACTCCCTTAAATTTTTTTTTTAATGATCCTATAAACTAGATTATCACACTTAGATTACACTTTAAATCTTCAAATTAATTTCTGGGTTTTCCTCAAACACTACAAAATTCCCTATTTTTTGATCTGGGTGTTTAATTTTTCAACCAGATCCTCAAAAAAGGAAGAAAATTTATGGGAAGAAAGATGAAGAAAAACACAGAGCATTTGGTGATAATTAGCTTCCTAATCATGATTAATTCTTGTTTAGGGAGATTTGTGGTGGAGAAAAACAGTTTAAAAGTGACATCTCCAAGTAATCTGAAGGGTATTTATGAATGTGCAATTGGGAATTTTGGGGTCCCACAATATGGAGGTGCAATGGGTGGAATTGTGGTTTTTCCAAAATCTAATCAAAAGGGTTGTAAGCCATTTTCTGATGATGAAATTACCTTCAAACCTAAGCCTGGTGGATTGCCTGTTTTTCTCCTTGTTGAACGTGGGGGTAAGTTTGTCTTCTTTCTGTTAATTATGATTAGTGATTTCTCCATTTTATGTTTTAAAAATTGTATCTTGGTTTGGTGGTTATGATTTATTTGAGAATTTTGATTTGCATGTGATGTTAGATTATGTTATGTGTGATAAATGTGATTTGTATGTTTGTTTGGATGCTAAACTCAGTTTATTTTCGACTGCGGTCTTTAAATATTCCCTTATCCTATTTATTTATTAATAAACTAATCTAGTGTTATTAAATTATATGTATTAATGTTTATGAATATGACAGTATCTAGGATAGATCATAGATGATGCTGGATTTGGTCTTTCTTGGTTATATCTTTATGCATGTTGGATGAAACTATGACTTGGACAGACCTAGCCTTTGTCCTTTGTATATTTGTAATCCTTTATAATGCTGAAGCCATCTTTTATTCGTTTCCGTAAGACGGGTTGTTTTCAAATGTTGATGCCTGTTAATAGTCCTTGAAGGCGGTTGCTTCATGTTTATATGTGATTTGATTGAACTAAGAAATGTAGCACTAACTACTTCTCAAACTTGATCGAGTGTACGATGAATGTGAGGCTTTATGTGAAGCTTTTTTTTTTTTAATGTCACCGGCATTCTGATTTAATGTAAGATTAAAGTATCTGGATTATCCTTTTCTAAGCTTGTTTTGTTCACTGTGTGACTTTTTATTGAGTTGTTTTCTAACTGTCAAGTTTCTTGGTCTTTGCAGAATGTTTTTTCACCTTGAAGTCATGGCATGCACAGAATGCTGGTGCTGCGGCTGTACTTGTCGCTGATGATAGAATTGAGCCTTTGATTACTATGGACACCCCTGAAGAAGGCACATCTGAGGAAGATTATGTCCGGAATATCACCATTCCTTCAGCCCTCATTAGCAAGACATTTGGAGATAAGCTGAAGAAGTCTTTATCAAAAGGCGAGATTGTGAAAATCAACCTTGACTGGAGGGAGACAGTCCCACATCCTGATGATCGAGTTGAATATGAGTTTTGGACTAATAGTAATGATGAATGTGGGCCAAAGTGTGATGCTCAGATTGATTTTGTAAAAAATTTCAAAGGCGCTGCTCAGATACTTGAAAAAGCTGGTTATACTCAATTTACACCTTGCTATATTACATGGTATTGCCCTGAAGCTTTTATCTTGAGCAAGCAATGCACTTCGCAGTGCATCAATCATGGGCGGTATTGTGCTCCAGACCCTGAGCAAGATTTCACAGTAGGTTATGATGGTAAGGATGTTGTACTTCAGAACCTGCGCCAAGCTTGCTTGTTTAAGGTAGCTAAGGAAAATGGAAAGCCGTGGCTTTGGTGGGACTATGTTTCTGATTTTGCAATCCGTTGCCCTATGAAACAAAAGAAGTACACAAAAGAGTGTGCAGATCAAGTAATCAAATCTCTTGGTAAGTTATAGAAGGTCAATCCTTGTATCTTACTAGTCTTTCTCAGTTCGTTAAAACTTCATAAATATTCAATTTTTTGATATATTTTGTTTTACTACTTATTAGTTGACTCAAATCCTCTAGGTGTTAATATAAATCAGTACCCTTTCTGTCCCAATACTATTCTCTTGCTTCCTTTTTCAGGATGAAAGTCCTTATTTTGTGTCCTTGTTAACTTATTCATTGACATTTCCCAATCTACCTTATTTCATTGTTGTTTTTTAGAATTCTATGATTCTTTGATTGTAGTAAAGGGAAAAAGGAGGTTAAGTTAATTTGGACCACCATAATGTTGTGGTTTTTAGATTGACGTTTCTTGCATAGTTCAAAAACTTGACACCATAATGTTGTCAACCTACAATGCTTTTCAGAATATGAACATATCCAAATTTTCCAAGTATAAGAGGGCTGTACAAATGAATCATTTTGTTTAGTTTTAAACAATTTCTACAGAGCTCTGTCATCATTCTCAGCATATAAATTTTGTTGAATTGAACATTGAGTTAGGAAAGAGGATATTTTTATGACTAGTGTGCCACATGGTCCAATGTACTACTCCATATTAACTTATTAAGTAGCTCATATTACAAATTGCTACGGGATTTTTTTTGTCACTAGATTTGTTGTTGGCTGATTTTTATGCCTTGCTATGCCCTTTACTCCACTTTTACAAGCTAGAGGTTATATGATTATGTTGCAGCTCCTAAGAAGCCAGTGCCTGAGATGACCTGTAAATTTCTTATATTTCTGAATTGCCATTATTTGATGATTTAATTGTATTGTTCCTGATTTCATTTACATGTCTACTATCCTTTATACTTACTGTTAGAACTGACGTGGTTTTATTTCCCCCCTTTCCCTTCTGCTTTCTCCTGGAAAGATTATTCTGTTAATTTATCTTCTATGTGCTGTATAGGTGTTGACGTCAAGAAAGTAGACAAATGTATTGGAGACCCTGAGGCTGATGTGGAAAATCCTGTCCTTAAGGCAGAACAGGAGGCACAGGTATATGAACATTTATTTATTTGATGAGACATCCGTTTTTTTTTTCTTTCTGTTTTTCCCCCCATTGAAGTGCGGTTTATATCTTGGTCCTAAGCCTAGCCCTTCATTAAATTTGTTTCAGATTGGTCATGGTGCTCGGGGAGATGTGACAATATTGCCAACTCTTGTAGTAAACAACAGACAGTACAGAGGTTTAAAGATGATATATTGATGTTTGATTTAATTTCTGGTTGTAAATGTCCAAATTATATGGATGCATCAACTTTTCGATATTTTCAGGTAAATTGGTGAAGAATGCTGTTCTCAAGGCTATTTGTGCTGGTTTTGAAGAGACCACCGAACCTTCACTATGTTTAACCCCAGGTCAGCAGTAGCATTACGTATAAAAGACACTGGATACCCCCTTTATTTTTTACCAGTTGGCTGGCTATTTATGTGGAGCTACTGTTTGTTTCAAAATGCTAATGATAGTATCCTGAACTAAAAATTGATGAAACAATAAAACACTATGTTCCAGAAAATCTATTTCCCTGGCAGGGGGATGTGTGTGGTTTAGCCTAAGGGGAAAGACAATTTACCTTGAAGCCACCTGTTGAAGGTCTGTTTAATTGCTTGATGATGGTTGTGAACTATATGTTAACAGATGTTGAAACCAATCAATGCTTAGAGAATAATGGTGGATGCTGGCAGGACAAGACTTCCAATCTTACGGCATGCAGGGTAAGCACAACAACTCTAGTTTACTGTGACTGTTGAAAGATTATATAAATATAAGAGAAGGTTAGTCATCAGGGTAGTGATTATGAATTTATATCTTATACATCTCTATTGCTCAGGATACTTTTCGAGGCAGAGTCTGTGAATGTCCTACGGTGCAAGGAGTCAAGTTTGTTGGTGATGGTTATGTTCATTGTGAAGGTAATTATATATTGATATATTATATATCTTAGGCATATTTGAGGGAGAGCCTGAATTTATTTCACACTTTCCTTTTTGGGTTAAAATTCAACAACCATAAAGTTTTGGAATTTTTTAAGTGTCTCTTTTTTGGAAGCTGAAATCTCAGTGGTACTCGTTGTTACTTGTATTATATACAGAGTATAATGTGACACTAATGAACTGTTATATGTTAGCTTATTATTTAATTGGAGCATAGGCTGATTTTGAGTTGACCATGGTTGAAAATGATTTGACATAAAATCTCATTGTTGATGTGCCTGACAATAATTTTCTGGAGATATCCCCCAAAAAAATCTTTTCACCAAAATGCAGTAGCCTTAACTCTACCAGTATTTGCGAGCTCCAAATTTTGTGGGTGAATTTGCATTTGATTATTGGGTAAATTTTTTTGACATTATGAGAGATAAATTGCAAGATTTTTGAAAGAGAGATAAATGATTAGAGAGGGAGGGAGATGCTGAGTTATTTTTGGGTAGGTGTGTTTGGATAGGGTAATTTGGAGGAAAAGGGAAGGAAGACAGAGTGAGGGATTCATTCTCCGTTGTTTAGATATGACTTGGGAGAGAGGAGAGGAAAGGGAATTGTAGGGATCCAATTTCCTCACTTTTAAAAAACCAAACCCTTCCAATGTTGGAAAGATTCGTAAAGAACATGAAAGCTCGCATCTTCTCTCCCGTTACCTCCCTTTCTTTTCTCTCTCCTTCCACTTGTTCCCATTCTTCCACTATGGCTATCCAAACATAGTTGTTGGGTGGGTGGAAACTGCTGTATGGGCATTTGGGTAGTTACCATTACCAACCCTTAGTTAACCATTGTTTGCAGTAATTGAGAAATTATTCGCCAAAGCTTCATTATTGCTATATTAAACATGAAACAGTAACACAAGACTATTTCATACACTTCTATATCTTTTTGGCAACCAAACATAATTACTAAAATAAAGGGCATCCGTTGAGAATTTTCCTTTTTTTAAAACCAAAAAAAAAATTAAAAAAATAATATCATTTTACCCTCATTTCTCCATCACGTCAATGTTTCTTTATCAATCCACTTTCAACCTATCTTATTTCATCGCTACTGTTAATCTCCGTGTAAACTGCCAAATGCATATATGAATAAAATATAGGGACTGAGAGAGCATGTTGATAGGGGAAAAGACTCGGATGTGCTTGTTTGCCTTAGCTCCTAGCATCTGCTCCTGGTTGTTGCTTTCCACTTAGCAGTGTCAGGATTGGGAATAGGAATAACCTGTAGCCTTTAGGTGTTGCACGTTGCTTTTTGACATAGGCAGTAGTCTACTATGTGGAATGTAGCACTCATATCTGTTATTAATACCTTTTGTTTTTCAGCATCCGGACATTTACACTGTCAAATCAACAATGGAGGATGTTGGAAGGATACTCGTGGTGGCAGGACATATTCTGCTTGTGTGGTAAGCTCTTCCAAGTTCCAACTCTCTGGTTATTGCAGGATTATTGCGCTAAGACGCACATGAATAATGAATTAACACAGAAGATCTTGTTAATAATGAGATTGATTTCTATATTTTCTTTCTGATTCAAATTATACATCTTTTGCATGTTCAGGATGAACACACTCATGGATGTAAATGTCCTCCTGGGTTCAAGGGAGATGGTATTCACTGTGAAGGTACTTTTTTCCATTGTTATTTTTGCTTGATCAAATTGTCCCTATTGCTAAATGAACTTGATGCGATTTGCTTTCTCTCTTGCTAAGGCTAAGTTTGGTTTGTGTGAGTTTGGAGTGGCTAAGACAAGGCTTGCTGTTTAAATGTCTAATAGTTGTGATGTTCTGGAAGTATTGTCAGATTTTCATAAGAATGAGTGGAACAGAAAATCCTTGCAGACCATTTTTCATTCTTCCCTACATTAATGAATTGTTAAGCAATAACTTGATGTGACGGTTGGACTGGATATTGTTATGCATGGAAGTTTTTGGCTAGTAGCAGAGTTCTTTTTTGGATTTTTGACATGCTACCCTATTATATACAGTAGTAAGAAAAAAATTATGTACACCTTGTGGGCCGACTGCTCTCACAGAATATTTTTCCCCAACTCTTCCTCTATAAATTAAAATCAACGTCAACATTACTCCGATCCCTTTGAAAATTTTCCATCCAGCCAGGTGTAAGGGGGTGGTACCAAGTAGCCTAATACTGTAATTATAAGACGCTATTTTCATTTTTAAAAAAGTAACAGTTTATTGTGTATTTTATCTGTGTTCATACTTTCTGAAGCCAAAGCATAGTGAAACCTATTGCTTCATTTGAAGTGAATCTTTTCTGACTCTTCTGTGTTTTTTTTTTTTTTTTTTTTTTTCTTTTTTTTTTAATCCAGATGTGGATGAGTGCAAGGAAAAAGTAGCCTGCCAATGTCCAGAATGCAAATGCAAGAACACTTGGGGAAGCTATGAATGCAGCTGCAGCAACGGTTTGCTGTACATGCATGAACATGATACGTGCATAGGTGAGTCACCTGTGAAATTCCTCTCTGGTCTTTAGATGTTTTGTCCTTTCTTCTCTCTCCCCTAGTCCTTAAGGGTTTTGCAACACAGAAGCATTAGCATGCAAAACTCTCGTAGTAAATCTTGTGGCATGCATACTCAAAGTATAAATAGTGAATCTTTCAAAAAAAAAGTATAAATAGTGAAGGAGTGTTTGTGGGATCTTAATTCAATTCTCAATTGTGCCCCTGAGCAATTGTGCTTTGTAGAGTATTATATATCAATAAGGCTAGATTACTAACCTGTTAATTAGTCACCAACTAATGAAATCATCAAAAGGTGAGTTTCTTATTTCTCCTCTTACCCCGCATCAATCTTTACTTCGCTAATTCTAAGGATGGTTTTGTCAATTTACTAGGGGTTAGCTAAGAAACAAGTTAGTTTGCTTGCCTGCTTGGTGTTACCTAACGTTTAGTATTTGTTGCGCTGTGTAAACTTCTTGATAACTTTGAAATCTTCGGGAGTATGTTAGTTATATTAGTGAGTTTTGGCTTTTCAGCTCTTTGCAAAAACCTAAAATAATGTTTTGGAAATGTACATCATAAATAGCATAAGTAAAATAGAATATTAGAATTACTAGTTCAGTATTTCTTATACAATGTTGAAAACTGGTAGTGATACTGAGAAAATCCTTAGATTTTGGTACTGCTCTCTTAATGCTGCCCTTATTCTTTTTTCTGCCAATTGTATATGCAGGTAATGGTAATGGAGGGTCTGGTTGGGGCTTTGCTTGGATGTTTATTCTGGCTTTGGGAACAGTTGGACTGGGTGGATTTGCATTTTACAAGTACAGGATCCGGAGGTACATGGATTCAGAGATACGTGCAATCATGGCTCAGTATATGCCTCTCGATAATCAAGTCGAGATTACCACTCATATACTTGGGGAAGAGAACTGAGAACTCGAGCTCAACGCTAAAGGTTGGCACCAATGACATGGGCTAACTGGAGATTGATCAAAAAATTGTTGTATCTTTGCCCTCAATGCGTCATTACTCTTATCTTGAGTTGGGCAAAAAGAGGATTTCCCCTAGGCCAAGTATCTGTTCATAAAAGGCTGCATATTTTTTTGGTATGCTGGACTTTTACTGTAGATCTGGCTGTCTGATGAAGTATCCTGCTATAAATAATCCTGCTTGTATATATAGAATCGTCAATAAGCGATGGAGTTTTGATTTCCATCCATTTTCAGAAGCAGATTACTTATCCTACAGTAAAAAAATATCGCTTATCTTGGATTGGACACGATTAAATGCTGCATATACATTTGGAGAATTTGTTGGGATTGTTTCTGTTGGAGGTCATGGCCTAACAACGTCCATCCAAAGGAAGTAGCATTACCAGTTGTGAACTGGTTTACCATGAGCGCCATATCTATTTGATGTTTCCTTCGCAGCTATTGTTGGCCAGGTGGACTCGGGTCTCGTTTAACTTTGCATTCCCTCCCAAAATTAAATAACTTCGATCTTTGGCTGTGGCCCGTGGGATGATAGGATTAAAGATTAATAACAATCTCAACCTAATACAGTATATGTGTGCATAAATTAACATAATCTCTATCAAAATCACCAAACACTATATGAACATTAACTCTCGCACATTGAACCCTATAAAATGAAAGATTGTAATACACATTATTACAATTAATATGATTACTAGAGTACGTAAATTGTTTAATTGACCGTGTTTGCTCAACCTAACAGTTTGCTGTTTACTTGTCTCCCAAAAAATATACTCCTTTTGGCTAAGATAGTCCCTTTTGGCTAAACTTTAGTCCCAAAATGTTCATTACATTTGCTTTTCCCAACCACCATTAAATTACCAAATTCCTTCCAATTTGCAACAATATTTGTGCAAATTTAAATTTCTCATGTAAATTTTGTTTTTCTATGTACTTTAATGACTCTCTCTATACTTTTTTGCATACTCAATCTAAATTTATCTTTTCAATGTACTTTTACTACTACATATTTATTCTTATTAATTCCCGTGAAATTTGCCCATAAAGGACTATCAATAAGGGACGGAGGGAGTAATACTTTCTTCATTGTTTTAGTTGACACTTTCAATAATCATTACTATTCACAAACTCTACTTGTTACAATACATAGTTATGATAAAACAATATGAAATCTTTTTTGAATCTCAATGTAGTTTTTCTTTTAACAATATCAACTTTTTATAATTTGTAATTTTTACTTATTGATAATTAGAATTATTAATCATGGGATTTGCATGATGACAAATGCAATAAAAGAAACATGTCAAGACCGGAAGAAGTATACAATCGTTTTATTGTAATCATTGTCACAAAATTCTAATGGGAACTCAGTTGCTACTCTTGAGAGGAATAGTCAAGCTAGCTTATGGTTTAATGAACAGTACCAGGCACTCATGCAGTCATGCTATAATCAATCCAGTGTCACCTTATTTCCCAGAGTTTTCTCATTTCCAATTTGCACATAAAATTTGTACACAGTATTTTTTTTCCAAAAACATCACCGCAATTTATGTCAGAAATTAACACCTGCTTTGAAAATGATCATGTTCAAACAATTATTCCAACTTGAACCCTCAACAAAAAGACGGCCAACAATCCTCTCCCACATTCACAATTAATAATAAATTCTAGGTCTACTAGAAACTTGCTTTATAAACTTCTGATGCTGTGCATAGACAAAAGGTTGGGCAACAGCAAGCAACTTCATGTGCCAGCAAAGGCCAACACACCTGATTATTATAACATGCTAAGAGACCTGCGTTTTGAACAAATTTAAATCGGGACACAGAAAGGGTAAAATACAACAAATTTTTTAAAATTATGGACTGGCTTCTATAGTTGATTGAAACTTCCAAGATCTTGCACACAACTGAGCATCCTCAACCTCAATTGAACTCTGAGATCTGCGTTAGCATCACGTGTCATCTGGTGGTTGTTTGATGGAAAAAAACAGTAGGTTCTAATCTACGCTTTAACTGGTTGCCTCCCCATCAATATTTGGTTGCCTCCTGTCATAGGTAATCCTATATACGAAGAAAGCTGCAACTGCCCCACTGTACAAAGATGCATCCAAAATCAGAATCGATGATGAAAATAGTAGTCATACACAAAATTGTGAATACAAATCAACATTCAGAAACTAATTGCTAAAGCATATAGGACAGTTAGAAGTTGAAAGCACTCCCTCGGCCAATAATAAACATCATTACTCAAACATGGACAAGAATACACATCAAAATTAAGAAAGAGCAAAATGGAATGGCACTACAGGCTGAAAATAAAACTATTTTCTTGTATATCCTGAAATAAAGATAAGTACTAATTCATGCAGAAAAGATACATGGTTTGACCACCAGTTCCGTTTACTTTTACCTCAGTCCAGATTTAGCTGTCATATGCCAATTCAAAATACACTATCATTGAAAATGGTTTCAAACAAACAGGTGTATAATTTGATAATGATGGGCACTGTAAATAAACTTCACAAATTTGTCAGACCACATCAATCCACATTGCAAATCATTATATGGATTACTCCGTATAATTATTGATTTTGATATATTAAGGGACAATATTTTCTAGGAAAGAGTATATGATGAGATATAATGTGAGCTATCAACTGTTGCAAGTGATGTTCAGCTTCGAAGAAGCACATAAACGCAACCAAAACAAGGAGATAGAAGAAGAGGGGGGGGGGGGGGGGGAAGGGAGGGAGGGGATGAGCTGCAAGCACAAAAATGAAAACAAATATTGCAGACAGAAAAAAGGAAACACAAAAAAAGCAGTGGTAAGATAGAAACCTGATGATCGTTTTCAGAAGTCCAAAAAATGTCAACCCCTGCAATAAAAGGTTACAGATTTCAGAAACAATTTTTGAAGGATGTAGAATGTGCAAGTGGACCAATAGATAGGCACAACAAGTAAAAAAAACACCAATCCTACCTCAAACACCAGGCGCGCGTCCCTTAAAAATAGAATGCTAGTAATTGCTGCATAACCAAAAATTAACATGTTTAGAAATCAAGTGGAATCATTATGGAGGTGATAAGGATAATTATATGGAAAATTAATCTATTATTAGCAGGCTTGAGCCAGTCAACAAACAAAGCAAAAACTTATATCTTACATTAGAAGTTAGAAGAATGCATTTCCATGTCAAACTAAAGCATTTATATACAGTATTATTATTGTAAGATATTTTGACCTAATAATACAATTAATTACAATTCTATTTACATATTTATCGCCTGCCTGTACAGAGCTAGATTTTTTGCTAATTGCTACAGCTACCTAAACTACATGCCTGCCTTGCAAACTAACAAGTCACTTCATAAAAATGTTTGGCTTCTTCACTTTACAGACCACATTAGCTCTAAAGATTGCAAGTACCAAATCAATAAAAGAAAGAATCAGTTGCAACATAGTCAGGTGAGCTGTGCCTGAGAGTGTGCATTGTGCAGCTGCTTGCTGCATCCTCAAGAGGTCAATGCAGTCAACAGCAGTTTGGTGAATAGTTTGGCAATTGAAATTTAATAGCTTCTGCCATGATATTGATATAACAAACTTAGTTTTGATGATTTGATTGTTCAGATCAACTATAGGCACAACATATGACTATATGAGCAGTTTAATTTGCCTTTCCATCTAATCCCCTTGTTTGGAGTAGGGGGTAAAGACTACAAACAAAGGCAAAACTATTTAAAAAAAAAGTGAAGTATCCACAGAATTTCAAAGGCAAGTGCAAGACTGAACCGGTGTTAAAATCCAAAAATTTACATATTGTCACATAGACATATATAATATGCCAACCAGATACTAACCTGCCTGTCCTTTCAAAGTCGTATCACTAAACTCCCCTTTCCTCCATGATCTTAGACTTGATACGCTCAATGCCAAAAGAATACCCCCAAGGATCACACCAAACCTAATGGAAGAAAGGCTTCCAGTTATCATAAAGTTAAGGAAGCCACCAGCAGACAGAATTGTCCCTGCAAATTTAAAAGTTATATGAGAGACCATTCAAGGCAAGAATGAATTATACAGTAAATCAAAAAATTGAACTAATGCAAGGAGAAGAAAACATGCATTGGAGTCATTGGACTATGAAAGTTCCAAACAATCCAGGATTATGAGAACAAATGACGAAATTGAAAAACTTTGTTGCATAAATATGATTGACAACAATCATATTCCTGACGTATAATCTTGAGACCAAATTAAAAAAAAATTTAAACTTGGATACATAAAATATTATTGACAGCATGCACATCCTAGACATAATAATGTCATCAGAGTAAATTAACTCTATTGTTAGAAATCTGCTTTATTTGAACATCCAAGTATGTCATACCATATGGTATCCCTATATAGAAATCACGGACTTTAGATACATCATCTAGATCACGAGCAGAAGCAAAGGTCTCCACTACATCCTTCACAGGTTCCGGGGAGTTCTCTGCTGCTGTAGCAAGATATTGTCTACCCTCTTCACTCAACTCTACTGTCATTACACTTAAATCCTGCCTTGCTTGATCAGCTTGAATCTTCAATTTATCGGCAGTGTCCTTCAGCGTAACAACTGCCTTTTTCATATATACTTCATATGCTTCTTGTGAAACACTTTGTAGCTTTAAGGCTTGCTCTTTAAAAGATGCTAAAGCTTGTTCCCAAGCTTCCTGAGACGCTTTACCACCTTTGTTAATATCATCCTTCTCCGTATCAATTTCCGCTTCTGAGGACTTTAGAGTTCAAAAGCATTCAATAAAATATGAGATGTCAATAGAAAGGATCAAGTTCTTGCAAAATTAAAGTATATATCTAAATAAAGGACACCAAAAAAAAAGAAGAGAGCTGATGTGCATCATGTTCTACCATGACATCTCAACCAACATAGTTGCCAAAAGAAAGGCAATAATGACATGGTGACATCGTAACTTTCACAATACAACACAGGTAAGAAGAGCTTAAATTGGAATACAAAATCACAAGCTGGATGCACAGCAAGTGGAAACATAAATAATTGAGATGGATTTCCTCAAATATATTTTTTTGAGGACACCTTGCAGCATAGAGAAGAAAATAGTATATTACAGTGCATTAACTGCACATAAGTTGCACTATTCACAAAATAGTAATAGCATTAAGACAATATGTAGATAGACATTCTACGTAAAAATAATAATTAAAAAAAGCCCTACAAAAACCAACTACAGGAACAAAGATTAATATTTAGCTAGATCAGCTAAGAACTATGTACTCTTTCCAATAAAATATATCAAAATGATCATATGAATGATATAATGTGGCTTTCTACGCAATAAACTGGCACTAAAGCCATCTTAAATTTGGCATTTTTCAAGTTATACAACAGCAATGATCAGGAGGAGAAAATGATCAATTTAAAACCACCCATTTCGGCTCCAATTAGCTGCTCATTTGCTTCATCGACCTTCACCTTTTAAGTTCTCAGAAGACGTTGCCACGTTTGATAGCAAAATGATTTCACTAGAGGCTCATGAAGATTACACGCACCAATAAGTGGATGCAAAAATCTATCATCTCTAGGTCGTAACCACCCTTTTGGGTCCTAGCATGAATATCAAATACGAAGTACATCAAATGTTACTATCAACATCCTGCCTACCTCTTCCCTTCAGAAACAGGGCATGCGAGAGAGAATCCCAACTATGAACTCATTTGATTCACATTTTGTTTTTTTTTACTAGGGGTGTGGGGAAGTCGAGAGCAACTGTTAAACACCTCTGGAAATGATCAAGCTCTAAGCAACCTTACTAGCGCAGAGTCGGGGACCCAATTCTTCAATAGACATAAGAATTTAATTATCATCCAAATATTCAATTCACCTGATTTCTCCAGTACCCTATAATCCAAAAATATATCTATAGACATGAATTGATTAATCAACTGACCTACATTTTCCATTCACATTACTCACAGTAGTACAAATTCATCAAAACTGCATTTCTTTCAACCAATTTTAATTTTCTCTCAATCAAAAACCCTCCATTTTGTACAATCAAATTCTCCAAACAGTACAATAATCATACCAATAAAGTTGAAACAATACAATAAACACAACAAAAACACTCAAAATTCCAGACATTACAATTCAATAAAACGCTAAAAAAAAATACATAAACTCACAGATTCTTCGTGAGAAGCAGCAAAAACAACGGAAAGGTTCTTCTGCCGATATCGACTCGGTAAGCAGAATCCAGTTAACCCCTTCGGCGACGCTGCCATACCAGCAACCAGCAACGCTCTTCGACGACGATGAATTGATTCAAATCGCACAGAAAACGACGACGTAGGCGGAGCAAACGAAAAGGACGCCATTGATGAAGAAGAGAGCTTATTCTTCAATGAAATTCCACCCAAATTAGGGTTAGGGTTTGTGAGAGAGAAACATTCAGGAGTCATCATAATTTAGGTGTAAAATTGTACCAGAAAAATTTGAAAAATGAGGAGAGAGAAAATGGAGGAAAGAAGAAACTAAGAAAAGAAGGAAGGTGAGTTTGAGTAGGTAACGGTAAGTATAAAAAGGTTGAAGAAAGAAAGGAATGAAGGAACCCTCAGATTTTTTGTGAGAGTGCCAAACTAGCGCCCTCTCTCTGATATGGAAAACTGAAAGAGTGAGGAGAGAGAAAAGTATATATACTGTATATATTTTTTTTTTGTTGTAATTTGACACATAGGTGTTTCTTTTTTGACATGTAATCAATTTGGGTCCCATTTATTTTACATGTTTACTAGGGGTGTTGGGTTGTTTTTTTTTTTTTTTTTGAAACCAGGGGTGTTGGGTTGTTAATGATCCAAGTAGTGTGGGTATTCAGGGTTGCTTGGGTTCGGCTTGTAAGACTTTAATCGAATTTAAGTTGAGTCCTGAGTTTTTCCAAATTCGAGTTCCTTAGACCAAAAACTAGATGGGTCAATAATACTCTTAGTGATGGGCATGGGTCGGACTAAGTCGACATAAAAGTTGATTGGACACAGTAAGAAAATAACTCAACTCGAAGGTAACATGTCACAAACACGTGTATGAGAGCACACTAGTTAGCCACAAGCCCATAAGTTGTGCATGACCATTATTTTCAAAGTTGACATAAGCTCTGTTACATGGACTCTTCATTTCATCTCAACTACTCATTTCAGACCCATAGTAATCGAACATGAGTACAACACTTGGACACTTCACTTTTAGTTCAAAATCATGAAATCTTTTCACAAAATAGTCAAGTTAAACATTTGGACACGTACCCATATCGGACATGATTATCCGAGTCTATGTAACATAGAACACAAGCAAGACAAGTCACCTCATCTTTTGTAACCAATTTACCAAATTTGGAGTATATAAAGATTCACCTTCTTTTTTTTTTTTTTTTTTTTTTTTTTGGCTCGCCCTACGCACGACTTGTTCAGCCTTGTGCACGACACACAATGGCATGACCGCATGAGGTCCATGAGCACACCTCCAAAGGTAGGCCCTTGCCCATCTTTAAAAATAACCCCAGGTCTATAAAATTACTCAGCATTTTTCTCCTTTAAAGTTTCTTGCCGTGCCAGTGCCAGTGCCAGTGCCTGGCTGCATCCCTTCCCCTCTCTCTGAATTCTCCATTCAAAAGCTTCTGAGCTTTCTGTCTTCCATCGAAGCAGCTTTTTAAGGTAATTTTCTTTTTAATCATAGAATATCAATTTCGCAATCTAGTGTTAATCGTTAATCTAATTCAAATTAGGGTTCTTCTAAGGTGAATTATTGAGCTATTATGCTTTGTTGATGGAATTCAAATTAAACGACATATATATTTTAATTGATTGTCTGTTGGAAATTTGATGTTTGTCGAATATTTGTAGCTCTCTCAGCGAGTTTGATTCAATCTAGTTAATGTTACATTTACCTTACTAAAGATCAATTTTGATAATTAGTTTCAATTGATTTGTTTTCTTCACTTAGGCTGTACTCAATTACTGAACTTAGAGAATTGCGAAAAAAAAAAAAAAAAAAGAGACTGAATTTAGAGAATTGCGAAAAAAAAAAAAAATTACTGAATTTAGAGTTGCATTTGATTATATAATGAGGGAAAAAAAGACGAGAGTAAGCTGTTTAGGCTGTACTCAATTACTGAATTTAGAGTTGCATTTGATTATATAATGAGGGCAAATAGACGAGAGTAAGCTGTTCATATAGTGGAGAGAGTTACAAAGCATGGACTTCAAGAAACTAGAATGATGGAGTACGGAGTATTTTAGAACCCGAATGATATTTTTTAATTTTTGTGTAAAAGTGATTATAAGAGTGGATTCACTAGATTATATACAATCGATTTGTTGCAAGTAACATATCTAAAACACAAGTAAAGCTTCTAACTTTAGTCTGGCCTATTCATTTTGGGGCATTTCTAGCTGTTTAGCTATAAGACACATTGCTTATCGAATTAATTTAGCATGGAAGCATTTTATTGGTCAATGATCTCAACTTAACTCCTTAGGCTACCTGTAGGCTAACAATGTCATGTAAAACATGTCGCTAATCTCCTTGTAGATTAAAAAACATGTTTTATGCAACATTGTTAGTCTACGAGTAGCCTAAGGAGTTAAGTGGTGATCATTGGCCTATTAATGCTTCCTTGATAAAGAATTTGGAGCAACACATCTTATGCCTTCATTAGAGGTTATAGTGTTAGTTCTATTCCTTAATCTAGCTCCCTGACTGAGAGGTAGTTTTAAAGTAAAAGGCACCTATTGTAGATCTTATTTGTTGAGCACTTTAATTATTTTAAGGTTTTAACACTTCAGTGACTATCACCTTTTGCCTTTTTTATATCTCCCCTTCAATATCTTTTCTCAACTTCAGCCAACCCCTTGTCATAGGTTTCTATGCATCGATTTCACTACTGGGGCTGGCTATTAATTCCATAGAAATTTTGCACAGGTTACCATTCTCGCACATGGAACCTTTATGTGCCAACACATTCTCAGATTCATTAGGGTTTTTTGCTGTACAGGTTTGTAGCTAATTTGATTTGCCTGTGTTTCTGGGCTGATAAACTGCTTGATGGAGTTGATCTGTTAGTTCACTCTCCCTTAACATACTTGTGTTTGAATGTAATGCTAGGAAGAACCTGTGATGTGTGTTTGAACTCTTTTTCCTAGATCCCGTCTGTCTGAACAAAATAGAGCCGTAATTAGCTTTCCTCCTGTTTTCCTCTTGTATCTATGAAAAGTTTTGAGACTCCTCCTTCGGCTTTGTTAAAACTCGAGTTGTTTGACTGTCTGTCTCTCTTGCTGTTGGATTAATGGTTTGTCGTATGTCATTAAGATAATTTATTAGCTGGACCAGAGCTTTCCCATTTGACTCCTTTAAATTGTCTATACTTCAGGTGCAGGTGAAGATTGTGGAGTTTTTATTTTATCATGGTGAATGCCACCAAAGGACTCTTCATTTCCTGGTATGATACAATGACTTGCTTGTGTATCATAATTTCTGTCATCGAATTGTAATTTGTGTGTGTGCGTGCGCACATGCATGACAAAACACATTGCATAATTAAGTACCCGTGTATTAACTTTTCTTTTTCTATTTTATGGGCCCTGGCTGCTACACTTTATCTAGGATCATAGCTAGATCAAATAATACCACTAACGGCACTAAGATATACTTGTATGCTATATGCCTATATCACAGGGTTTTCTTTTTCTCCATATTGAAATGAAAATGGAGGCAATTCTTATCCTGCACTGTTTAGGCCATTTCAATAAGATTGTTGACCTTTTGTAAGCCCTTGTGTATCAGTTCCTTGATCAAAACAAAAGTAGCCAATGCCACACAGTGTAAGGCAGAGCTACAAAAAACTTGAATCACTGCATCATAACTAAGTTGGCCATTTGTGTCTTGTGACTGATCTTATAGATTGTAGACCAATCAATACCAGTCCTGCTGGAATAAGTTTTGGCTGACTTTGCTTCCATATAGCATTCACTTCCACTACACGGAGTGGATTGAACTATTGAAGTCCTTACTTTATCCTGTATCCAACTTACGAATTTCAATTTGCTCCAGTGAGGACTTCAATAGCTCAATCCACTCCGTCAACACCCACTCTTCAGCTGCCTACAAAACCATTGCTTTCTCATTGACTGACACCCACTCTTCAGTTGCCTTGTATATGACGACTGGGTTCACATTAGTTTGCCTGAAAACAATTTCATTCTGGTGGATACAAATAGCACACAATCTTGCCATTAAATAGCTTCCTCTGTAAGTCTAATTTGTGTTATAAAATTTATAAAACTGGCTGTAATTTCTGCGCCTGTTGACCGAGAAAAAAGTTTCTGAAATATGTTTGATTTTCTGATCATTAGTTACCATGCACTCATGGAAATATCTGATTTTTTCATTACTCGGAAGGTCTAGTCTTTATATATTTCTCTCCTTGTTTTCCATCTTTTAGCGACATACCCATGGCGCAGTTTATTATCAATATGAATGCTTCATTGCCAGCAAACCAGAAATTCATAATACATGTCCTTGATAATACTCACTTGTTTGTGCAACCTCACGCGGGTGAGATGATAAAAAGTGCCATCGCAGACTTCAGAGAGGCGAATACTTATGAAAAACCTGGTTAATGTTATTCGTTTGCCTTTTGATTTTTAACTTTTTGTAAAAAAGTTGTATAATAAATTTCGTACTGTTTAATCATTGTTGTGATTGGTTACAATTTTCATAGTGAGTCCCATTCATTGGGTGAATTACGCTTTGTGAGCAATACATGATTCTACATTTTGTAAACTTTGTTTTTCCTTTCGTTTTCTTGGTTTAGAAAAAAGCCTCACAGCAGGGTTTGTTTTCTAGCAAACTAGAGATGAGTCTAAGATCTTTGCACCCGCCAGAGATGGCCGAGGACTACCCGCCTGGATTTATGCGTGTTGTACTTTGCAATGATGGAATGAATGTGACCCCAGCGGTTATTCTGATTGATGGATCTTGGCATAAGCAAACTCATAGATCAGGGATGGGCTGGTGCCCTCAGAGTAGTGATCCGAGGGATCGGGGTCAGCAGCAGGGGGGAGCTAGCAGCGGTTTGGCCCAATCTGCTCTACAGGGGGGAGCTAGCAGCGGTTTGGCCCAATCTGCTCTACAGACGGAGATGAACGCTTGCCTACAAGGTTTACATTGGGCAACAGCAAAGTCTTTGACAGCGGTAACTATATACACGGACTCAACGTCTATGATTCTACTACTGAGGAATCCACAGGTAAGTGATATTGGTCTTCGTTGGACGGCAGACCGAATTCGACAGACGAGTACATGCTTTGATTGGTGCTGCATCCATAAGGTCCCACGGGAATTGGTCCAGAAAGCTCATGACTTAGCCAATACAGCTTGCAATAGTCTTTCGTCCTTTAATAATTATATGTAATTTGCTTAAGCTTATGTCAAAAAAAAAAAAAAAAAAAAAAAAAAAAAAGAAAAAAGCCTCACAATTTCCGAAACAATTCACCTTATTTTTTATGATCTAATATTCTAATATGAAGGCCTAAATGCCTAATTTGATTTAACTTTGACGTATGCTAAGATTGCTAACACTATTTACCAAATATGTAATTTTTATAATGTATTTCAATATGGAATTAAAGATATTTAGCTATATATTTATAACAAGATCGACAAGATAGCATGAAAATGAAGTTCGTCACACTAATCAACATAAACAACAATTAGCCAAACAATCTCAAACTCCCCATATGGAAATCCTATCAAGTGAGTCAACTTCATATGTGAGGCGTTTATAGATCTGAACATCACAAGTCTTGGAGGCTCTAGTGAACGCCAATAACTTCTGTAAAACTTCAACATTCATGTCATTCAAACCAAAGCCAATCCACATAAACTCTAAAACTTGGGCATTGTTCAGCAAATACTCTACTACTTGTAACTCGTCTTCATTTCCTTCGAAACAAAGGATTCCAATTTCCTTGAGGTGTTCCAACAGACAATTAGGGACGATGTCTGGCGGAGACCACTGATATATTTTATCATTTATATCCTCCTGAAAATTGTAAGAGATAGCAATTAATAAGATATGGAGTTTTTTTTTTTAATTATTATTTTTATGAATCATACTCGAGACGCTGCCACTCACCAAATCCAAAATAAGAACCTCCAAGCAAGGGGCGCTATGGAGAACTTTTGAAAAGCAGGTCCAACCCGAGAAAGGACTTAAATGCATAATCAGCGTTTTTAAATTTGGAAATGTTGGCCAGGTATATCTGAGAGTTGATCCGAGAACCTTCATAGAGAGTAAATATAATTTGAAGGATGTAATTCAATTGAAAAACAGCATACAAATATCATAAAACCAAATATATTTTGTAACAAACAAGAACTAAGTTTAGAATATATTAATATAACCATTAAGCACTAGATGTCTAGATACCATAAAGAGTCTTGAGGATATAATGAAGAGAAGAAACTTACACCTAAAGAATTCCACTTCAATATCAAGTTTTCCGCAGCAGCAACTCCCTTTAACAGTTCAAGGACGCGGTTAACATGTTCAGGAACCAAAATAGTAAGACTGAAGGCACAATAATTGATTTCAACAGTATAGACCCGTACTAAATTTTTCAGCACATACCGAGATAATGAGTCATCTTCTATGGAGAGGCGTTCAAGATTGGGTGTATTGAGAGTAATAGTAAACTCATTTCCACATGAGCCTCCCTCATATTTCAGCCCCAAGCTCAATTTTCTTAAGGTAGAACTAGAAACATCAATTTTTAGCAATTTCGGGGAATCCAAGTAGCCTAATAAATCCAGTTCTTCTAGCACTGGGCAGCAAGACAAGAGTTGGTTTACAACACCAATAAGATCAGGGAATATAACATCAATATCAAGTAACTTGAGAAAAGGAAACAAACAACTGACTCTGGTATATGAATATCAAAACATGATTTAAGTTTGAGAGTTACTAATGTTGCAAGAAATAATGAATTGTGCTAAGGGGCGTTCTGGTAACTCATAAAAGTATTTGTTGATCCATAATTGTAATTTTTCCAATTTGTGGTTTAATACACAGCCAATCCATGCATTTAGACGAGATAAGTCTATAGCACTAGGACACGCAAGGTCAAATGCTTGGAAGTTTGTAGAACTGCAATTCTGAAGCACATGCTCTACAAAATTTGAAAATTTATCAGGATCAGCATTAGCACCACGCAAACTAATACGAGTTATGCCTTTCCAAAGATACCTCCACCTTGAAGACAAAACGCTAGTTTTAACTGCTTCTTCTGTTTCGAGGAAAGAAAGTATCTGAGCAATTACATGATCTGGCAAATCACTTATTCTGTCAACTTGTTCCACGACTTCCTTCTTGTAACTTCCTTTCTGTATAAAGGGTCTCTTTTGTAGGCTTTTTGGTTCAGAATCCATTAATTAACGTTCAATGCCTAAAAATAATTAATCACAATTAGATTGAGCGGCAAAAACGCTCAAATTAGACCATAACAAGACAACAACCGTAAAGTACATATAATAAAGATCAATAGAACAGAACAACAGATGCATACATAGGAAATCAAGATTATAATAATGACAATCTTCTACTTCATTTGAACAAGAAATTGGCTGGCATAACAATAATATCAACCCAAAACAAGCTTCATGTGAGTGCAGCCAGAGAAACCAAAGAGGCTACCAAACGCAATAACAAAAGAAATATCTTCATTCAACGCCTTTTATCGAGCATCAATACGACTACAGGACAACTAAATCGATTTTCATTGAGAGAAGGATGAAGGATCAATGTTGATCCTCTTTCCTCATTTTTCAAAGGGGAACTCAGGAGTCAGGACTACTAATCATCTAAACTCGGCAGCAAATTGAAACAACTCGACCCATCTAAATCATGAATGCATGATAGCTCATTATACTCCTCAAATTGACAATCAAAACAAAATTAAATCAAGAAACCAAAAAAAAAACATAGATTCATCATCAATCAT
This sequence comes from Chenopodium album, assembly GCF_948465745.1. Taxonomy (NCBI): domain Eukaryota; kingdom Viridiplantae; phylum Streptophyta; class Magnoliopsida; order Caryophyllales; family Amaranthaceae; genus Chenopodium; species Chenopodium album. The sequence goes on along the minus strand of NC_137845.1, from coordinate 55,302,164 downwards.
TTTAAGAAATTTATTGAGGAATCCACAAATTGACAATTATAACAAAAACAAATAGATTTCTAAAACTATGAAACAATCGACATATTAAATCAAGAAATAAAAATGAATTAAGTGTTGTGTCCTTGCATTTAAACAAAACCCTAACTAATTCCCCAGAAATGAAAAGGGTACTAATCACAGCAAGATTAAATCCAGATGAATTAGTAACAATAAAATACAATGAAAAGCAAAGTTGAAGAAAAGTACCTGGGTAATTGACGAATTGAGATGAAATTAGGGTTTAAGAGAATTGGGAAAGTAATGAATGCCAAATTCCGAATTGGGGTAATTAACCTTTACCAAATTAATTAATACTCCTCATTTATCCAAACTTATATTTTCAATTTGATGGTCAATTTTTTGTTTTGAAAATTAAAAACTACTCCTATGACTATACATATGCACTTTTATACAGTATAAAAGATCAAATTCATATTACGTGGAACGTCGTTGAATTCGTTTTAAAATAAATTTTTGCTACAATGTTTACAAATGCCTCTAATGACTAGATATGGTCATACCTTATGCCAAACCTGCATAT